>NC_134690.1:287636766-287999266 GCF_050947455.1 Rhinoderma darwinii | reverse complement strand
GTCTCGTGATGTCATGGAATGTTAATGTTTTACGTCGTCTTGTGATGTCATGGAATGTTGAGGTTTCATGTTGTCTTGTGATGTCGTGGAATGTTCAGGTATCATTTTTAACTTGTGATGTCTTGGAATGTTTAGGTATCATGTGCCCTTGTTATGTCATGGAATGTTTAGGTATCATGTAGTTTTGAGTTTTCTTGGAATGTTCAGGTATCATGTGGTCTTGTGATTTAATGGAATGTTCAGGTATCATGTGATCTTGTGATGTCTTGGAATGTTCAGGTATCATGTTGTCTTGTGATGTCATGGAATGTTAATGTATTATGTGGTCTTGTGATGTCATGGAATGTTCAGGTTTCATGTTTTCTTGTGATGTGGTGGAATGTTCAGGTATCATTTTGGTCTTGTGATGTCTTGAATTGTTTAGGTACCATGTGCCCTTGTTATGTCATGGAATGTTCAGGTATCATGTGGTTTTGAGTTTTCTTGGAATGTTCAGGTATCATGTGGTCTTGTGATTTAATGGAATGTTCAGGTATCATGTGATCTGCTGAAGTCTTGGAATGTTCAGGTACCATGTAGTCTTGTGATGTCATGGAATATTCAGTTATCATGTGGTCTTTTGAGGTCATGATGTTCATGTATCATGTGGTCTTGTGATGTCATGGAATGTTCATGTATCATGTGGTCTTGTGATGTCTTGGAATGTTGAGGTATCATGTGGCCTTTTGATGTCATGGAATGTTCAGGTATTATGTGGTCTTGTGAAGTCATGGAATGTTCAGGGTATCATGTGGTCTTGTGATGTCTTGGAATGTTCAGGTATCATGTGGTCTTGTGATGTCTTGGAATGTTCAGGGTATCATGTGGTCTTGTGATGTCTTGGAATGTTCAGGTTTCATGTGGTCTCGTGATGTCATGAAATGTTCAGGTATCATGATTTATTGTGATGTCAGGTATTAGGCATCATGTGTTCATGTGATGTCATGTAATGTTCAGGTTTCATGTGGTCTTGTGATGTCATGGAATGTTATTTTGTCTCGTGATGTCATGGAATGTTCAAGTATCATATGGTCTTGTGATGTCATGGAATGTTCCGGTAGCAGGTGGTCTTGTGATGTCATGGAATGTTCAGGTATCATGTGGTCTTTTGATGTCATGGAATGTTCAGGGTATCATGTGGTCTTGTGATGTCTTGGAATGTTCAGGTATCATGTGGTCTTGTGATGTCATGGAATGTTCAGGGTATCATGTGGTCTTGTGATGTCTTGGAATGTTCAGGTTTCATGTGGTCTCGTGATGTCATGGAATGTTAATGTTTTATGTCGTCTTGTGATGTCATGGAATGTTCAGGTTTCATGTTGTCTTGTGATGTCGTGGAATGTTCAGGTATCATTTTTAACTTGTGATGTCTTGGAATGTTTAGGTATCATGTGCCCTTGTTATGTCATGGAATGTTTAGGTATCATGTGGTTTTGAGTTTTCTTGGAATGTTCAGGTATCATGTGGTCTTGTGATTTAATGGAATGTTCAGGTATCATGTGATCTTGTGATGTCTTGGAATGTTCAGGTATCATGTTGTCTTGTGATGTCATGGAATGTTAATGTATTATGTCGTCTTGTGATGTCATGGAATGTTCAGGTTTCATGTTTTCTTGTGATGTCGTGGAATGTTCAGGTATCATTTTGGTCTTGTGATGTCTTGAATTGTTTAGGTACCATGTGCCCTTGTTATGTCATGGAATGTTCAGGTATCATGTGGTTTTGAGTTTTCTTGGAATGTTCAGGTATCATGTGGTCTTGTGATTTAATGGAATGTTCAGGTATCATGTGATCTGCTGAAGTCTTGGAATGTTCAGGTACCATGTAGTCTTGTGATGTCATGGAATATTCAGTTATCATGTGGTCTTTTGAGGTCATGATGTTCATGTATCATGTGGTCTTGTGATGTCATGGAATGTTCATGTATCATGTGGTCTTGTGATGTCTTGGAATGTTGAGGTATCATGTGGCCTTTTGATGTCATGGAATGTTCAGGTATTATGTGGTCTTGTGAAGTCATGGAATGTTCAGGGTATCATGTGGTCTTGTGATGTCTTGGAATGTTCAGGTATCATGTGGTCTTGTGATGTCTTGGAATGTTCAGGGTATCATGTGGTCTTGTGATGTCTTGGAATGTTCAGGTTTCATGTGGTCTCGTGATGTCATGAAATGTTCAGGTATCATGATTTATTGTGATGTCAGGTATTAGGCATCATGTGTTCATGTGATGTCATGTAATGTACAGGTTTCATGTGGTCTTGTGATGTCATGGAATGTTGTTTTGTCTCGTGATGTCATGGAATGTTCAAGTATCATATGGTCTTGTGATGTCTTGGAATGTTCCGGTAGCAGGTGGTCTTGTGATGTCATGGAATGTTCAGGTATCATGTGGTCTTGTGATGTCTTGGAATGTTCAGGGTATCATGTGGTCTTGTGATGTCTTGGAATGTTCAGGTTTCATGTGGTCTCGTGATGTCATGGAATGTTAATGTTTTATGTCGTCTTGTGATGTCATGGATTGTTCAGGATTCATGTAGTCTTGTGATGTCGTGGAATGTTCAGGTATCATATGGTCTTGTGATGTCATGGAATGTTCAGGTAATATGTGGTCTTGAGATGTCATGGAATGTTCAGGTATCATTTGGTATTGTGATGTCATGGACTGTTCCGGTATCATGTGGTCTTGTGATGTCATGTAATGTTAAGGTTTCATGTGGTCTTGTGATGTCATGGAATGTTGTTTTGTCTCGTGATGTCATGGAATGTTCATGTATCATATGGTCTTGTGATGCCATGGAATGTTCATGTATCATATGGTCTTGTGATGTCATGGAATGTTCCGGCAGCAGGTGGTCTTGTGATGTCATGGAATGTTCAGGTATCATGTGGTCTTGTGATGTCTTGGAATGTTCAGGGTATCATGTGGTCTTGTGATGTCTTGGAATGTTCCGGTTTCATGTTTTCTTGTGATGTCGTGGAATGTTCAGGTATCATTTTGGTCTTGTGATGTCTTGAATTGTTTAGGTACCATGTGCCCTTGTTATGTCATGGAATGTTCAGGTATCATGTGGTTTTGAGTTTTCTTGGAATGTTCAGGTATCATGTGGTCTTGTGATTTAATGGAATGTTCAGGTATCATGTGATCTTCTGATGTCTTGGAATGTTCAGGTACCATGTAGTCTTGTGATGTCATGGAATATTTAGTTATCATGTGGTCTTTTGAGGTCATGGAATGTTCATGTATCATGTGGTCTTGTGATGTCATGGAATGTTCATGTATCATGTGGTCTTGTGATGTCTTGGAATGTTGAGGTATCATGTAGTCTTTTGAGGTCATGGAATGTTCAGGTATCATGTGGTCTTTTGATGTCATGGAATGTTCAGGCATCATGTGGTCTTGTGAAGTCATGGAATGTTCAGGGTATCATGTGGTCTTGTGATGTCTTGGAATGTTCAGGTATCATGTGGTCTTTTGATGTCATGGAATGTTCAGGGTATCATGTGGTCTTCTGATGTCTTGGAATGTTCAGGTATCATGTGGTCTTGTGATGTCATGGAATGTTCAGGGTATCATGTGGTCTTGTGATGTCTTGGAATGTTCAGGTTTCATGTGGTCTCGTGATGTCATGGAATGTTAATGTTTTATGTCGTCTTGTGATTTCATGAATTGTTCAGGATTCATGTAGTCTTGTGATGTTGTGGAATGTTCAGGTATCATTTTGGTCTTGTGATGTCTTGGAATGTTTAGGTATCATGTGCTCTTGTTATGTCATGGAATGAACAGATATCATATGGTCTTGTGATGTCATGGAATGTTCAGGTAATATGTGGTCTTGAGATGTCATGGAATGTTCAGGTATCATTTGGTATTGTGATGTCATGGACTGTTCCGGTATCATGTGGTCTTGTGATGTCATGGAATGTTCAGGTATCATGATTTCTTGTGATGTCAGGTATTAGGCATCATGTGTTCATGTGATGTCATGTAATGTTCAGGTTTCATGTGGTCTTGTGATGTCATGGAATGTTGTTTTTTCTCGTGATGTCATGGAATGTTCATGTATCATATGGTCTAGAGATGTCATGGAATGTTCCGGTGGCATGTGGTCTTGTGATGTCATGGAATGTTCAGTTATTATGTGGTCTTTTGATGTCATGGATTGTACATGTATCATGTGGACTTGTGATGTCATGGAACGTTCAGGTATTATGTGATCTTGTGATGTCATGGCATGTTCAGGTATCATTTGATCTTGTGATGTCTTGGAATGTTCAGGGTATCATGTTGTCTTGTGATGTCATAGAATGTTAATGTTTTATGTCGTCTTGTGATGTCATGGAATGTTCAGGTTTCATGTAGTCTTGTGATGTCGTGGAATGTTTAGGTATCATTTTGGTCTTGTGATGTCTTGGATTGTTTAGGTACCATGTGCCCTTGTTATGTCATGGAATGTTCAGGTATCATGTGGTTTTGAGTTTTCTTGGAATGTTCAGGTATCATGTGGTCTTGTGATTTAATGGAATGTTCAGGTATCATGTGATCTGCTGATGTCTTGGAATGTTCAGGTACCATGTAGTCTTGTGATGTCATCGAATATTCAGTTATCATGTGGTCTTTTGAGGTCATGGAATGTTCATGTATCATGTGGTCTTGTGATGTCATGGAATGTTCATGCATCATGTGGTCTTGTGTTGTCTTGGAATGTTGAGGTATCATGTGGTCTTTTGAGGTCATGGAATGTTCAGGTATCATATGGTCTTGTGAAGTCATGGAATGTTCAGGGTATCATGTGGTCTTGTGAGGTCTTGGAATGTTCAGGTATCATGTGGTCTTTTGATGTCATGGAATGTTCAGGGTATCATGTGGTCTTGTGATGTCTTGGAATGTTCAGGTATCATGTGGTCTTGTGATGTCATGGAATGTTCAGGGTATCATGTGGTCTTGTGATGTCTTGGAATGTTCAGGTTTCATGTTGTCTTGTGATGTCATGGAATGTTAATGCTTTATGTCGTCTTGTGATGTCATGGAATGTTCAGGTTTCATGTAGTCTTGTGATGTCGTGGAATGTTCAGGTATCATTTTGGTCTTGTGATGTCTTGGATTGTTTAGGTACCATGTGACCTTGCTATGTAATGGAATGTTCAGGTATCATGTGGTTTTGAGTTTTCATTGAATGTCAAGTATCATGTGGTTTTGAGTTTTCTTGGAATGTTCAGGTATCATGTGGTCTTGTTATTTAATGAATGTTCAGGTATCATGTGATCTGCTGATGTCTTGGAATGTTCAGGTACCATGTAGTCTTGTGATGTCATGGAATATTCAGTTATCATGTGGTCTTTTGAGGTCATGGAATGTTCATGCATCATGTGGTCTTGTGATGTCATGGAATGTTCAGGGTATCATGAGGTCTTGTGATGTCTTGGAATGTTGAGGTATCATGTGGTCTTTTGAGGTCATGGAATGTTCAGGTAACATGTGGCCTTTTGATGTCATGGAATGTTCAGGGTATCATGTGGTCTTGTGATGTCTTGGAATGTTAAGGTATCATTTGGTCTTGTGATATCTTGGATTGTTTAGGTAACATGTGCCCTTGAAATGTCATGGAATGTTCAGGTATCATGTGGTTTTGAGTTTTCTTGGAATGTTCAGGTATCATGTGGTCTTGTGATTTAATGGAATGTTCAGGTATCATGTGATCTGCTGATGTCTTGGAATGTTCAGGTACCATGTAGTCTTGTGATGTCATGGAATATTCAGTTATCATGTAGTCTTTTGAGGTCATGGAACATTCAGGTATTATGTGATCTTGTGATGTCATGGAATGTTCAGGTATAATTTGATCTTGTGATGTCTTGGAATGTTCAGGTATCATGTTGTCTTGTGATGTCATGGAATGTTAATGTTTTATGTCGTCTTGTGATGTCATGAAATGTTCAGGTTTCATGTAGTCTTGTGATGTCGTGGAATGTTCAGGTATCATTTTGGTCTTGTAATGTCTTGGATTGTTTAGGTACCATGTGACCTTGCTATGTAATGGAATGTTCAGGTATCATGTGGTTTTGAGTTTTCTTTGAATGTCAAGTATCATGTGGTTTTGAGTTTTCTTGGAATGTTCAGGTATCATGTGGTCTTGTTATTTAATGGAATGTTCAGGTATCATGTGATCTGCTGATGTCTTGGAATGTTCAGGTACCATGTAGTCTTGTGATGTCATGGAATATTCAGTTATCATGTGGTCTTTTGAGGTCATGGAATGTTCATGCATCATGTGGTCTTGTGATGTCATGGAATGTTCAGGTATAATTTGATCTTGTGATGTCTTGGAATGTTCAGGTATCATGTTGTCTTGTGATGTCATGGAATGTTAATGTTTTATGTCGTCTTGTGATGTCATGGAATGTTCAGGTTTCATGTAGTCTTGTGATGTCGTGGAATGTTCAGGTATCATTTTGGTCTTGTAATGTCTTGGATTGTTTAGGTACCATGTGACCTTGCTATGTAATAGAATGTTCAGGTATCATGTGGTTTTGAGTTTTCTTTGAATGTCAAGTATCATGTGGTTTTGAGTTTTCTTGGAATGTTCAGGTATCATGTGGTCTTGTTATTTAATGGAATGTTCAGGTATCATGTGATCTGCTGATGTCTTGGAATGTTCAGGTACCATGTAGTCTTGTGATGTCATGGAATATTCAGTTATCATGTGGTCTTTTGAGGTCATGGAATGTTCATGCATCATGTGGTCTTGTGATGTCATGGAATGTTCAGGGTATCATGAGGTCTTGTGATGTCTTGGAATGTTGAGGTATCATGTGGTCTTTTGAGGTCATGGAATGTTCAGGTATCATGTGGCCTTTTGATGTCATGGAATGTTCAGGTATTATGTGGTCTTGTGAAGTCATGGAATGTTAAGGTATCATTTGGTCTTGTGATGTCTTGGAATGTTCAGGTATCATGTGGTCTTTTGATGTCATGGAATGTTCAGGGTATCATGTGGTCTTGTGATGTCTTGGAATGTTCAGGTATCATGTAGTCTTGTGATGTCTTGGAATGTTCAGGGTATCATGTGGTCTTGTGATGTCTTGGAATGTTCAGGTTTCATGTGGTCTCGTGATGTCATGGAATGTTAATGTTTTATGTCGTCTTGTGATGTCATGGATTGTTCAGGATTCATGTAGTCTTGTGATGTCGTGGAATGTTCAGGTATCATTTTGGTCTTGTGATGTCTTAGAATGTTTAGGTATCATGTGCTCTTGTTATGTCATGGAATGTTCAGATATCATATGGTCTTGTGATGTCATGGAATGTTCAGGTAATATGTGGTCTTGAGATGTCATGGAATGTTCAGGTATCATTTGGTATTGTGATGTCATGGACTGTTCCGGTATCATGTGGTCTTGTGATGTCATGGAATGTTCAGTTATTATGTGTTATTTTTATGTCATGGAATGTACATGTATCATGTGGTCTTGTGATGTCATGGAATGTTCAGGTATCATGATTTCTTGTGATGTCAGGTATTAGGCATCATGTGTTCATGTGATGTCATGTAATGTTCAGGTTTCATGTGGTCTTGTGATGTCATGGAATGTTGTTTTGTCTCGTGATGTCATGGAATGTTCATGTATCATATGGTCTTGTGATGTCATGGAATGTTCAGGTAACATGTGGTCTTGGGATGTCATGAAATGTTCAGGTATCATGTTGTCTTGTGATGTCATGGAATGTTAATGTTTTATGTCGTCTTGTGATGTCATGGAATGTTCAGGTTTCATGTAGTCTTGTGATGTCGTGGAATGTTCAGGTATCATTTTGGTCTTGTAATGTCTAGGATTGTTTAGGTACCATGTGCCCTTGTTATGTCATGGAATGTTCAGGTATCATGTGGTTTTGAGTTTTCTTGGAATGTTCAGGTATCATGTGGTCTTGTGATTTAATGGAATGTTTAGGTATCATGTGATCTGCTGATGTCTTGGAATGTTCAGGTACCATGTAGTCTTGTGATGTCATGGAATATTCAGTTATCATGTGGTCTTTTGAGGTCATGGAACGTTCAGGTATTATGTTATCTTGTGATGTCATGGAATGTTCAGGTATCATGTGATCTTGTGATGTCTTGGAATGTTCAGGTATCATGTTGTCTTGTGATGTCATGGAATGTTAATGTTTTATGTCGTCTTGTGATGTCATGGAATGTTCAGGTTTCATGTAGTCTTGTGATGTCGTGGAATGTTCAGGTATCATTTTGGTCTTGTGATGTCTTGGATTGTTTAGGTACAATGTGCCCTTGTTATGTCATGGAATGTTCAGGTATCATGTGGTTTTGAGTTTTCTTGGAATGTTCAGGTATCATGTGGTTTTGAGTTTTCTTGGAATGTTCACGTATCATGTGGTCTTGTTATTTAATGGAATGTTCAGGTATCATGTGATCTGCTGATGTCTTGGAATGTTAAGGTACCATGTAGTCTTGTGATGTCATGGAATATTCAGTTATCATGTGGTCTTTTGAGGTCATGGAATGTTCATGTATCATGTGGTCTTGTGATGTCATGGAATGTTCATGTATCATGTGGTCTTGTGATGTCTTGAAAAGTTGAGGTATCATGTGGTCTTTTGAGGTCATGGAATGTTCAGGTATCATGTGGCCTTTTGATGTCATGGAATGTTCAGGTATCATGTGGTCTTGTGAAGTCATGGAATGTTCAGGGTATCATGTGGTCTTGTGATGTCTTGGAATGTTCAGGTATCATGTGGTCTTTTGATGTCATGGAATGTTCAGGGTATCATGTGGTCTTGTGATGTCTTGGAATGTTCAGGTATCATGTGGTCTTGTGATGTCTTGGAATGTTCAGGGTATCATGTGGTCTTGTGATGTCTTGGAATGTTCAGGTTTCATGTGGTCTCGTAATGTCATGGAATGTTAATGTTTTATGTCGTCTTGTGATGTCATGGATTGTTCAGGATTCATGTAGTCTTGTGATGTCGTGGAATGTTCAGGTATCATTTTGGTCTTGTGATGTCTTGGAATATTTAGGTATCATGTTCCCTTGTTATGTCATGGAATGTTCAGGTATCATGTGGTTTTGAGTTTTCTTGGAATGTTCAGGTATCATGTGGTCTTGTGATTTAATGGAATGTTCAGGTATCATGTGATCTTGTGATGTCTTGGAATGTTCAGGTATCATGTTGTCTTGTGATGTCATGGAATGTTAATGTTTTATGTCGTCTTGTGATGTCATGGAATGTTCAGGTTTCATGTAGTCTTGTGATGTCGTGGAATGTTCAGGTATCATTTTGGTCTTGTGATGTCTTGGATTGTTTAGGTACCATGTGCCCTTGTTATGTCATGGAATGTTCAGGTATCATGTGGTTTTGAGTTTTCTTGGAATGTTCAGGTGTCATGTGGTCTTGTGATTTAATGGAATGTTCAGGTATCATGTGATCTGCTGATGTCTTGGAATGTTCAGGTACCATGTAGTCTTGTGATGTCATGGAATATTCAGTTATCATGTGGTCTTTTGAGGTCATGGAACGTTCAGGTATTATGTGATCTTGTGATGTCATGGAATGTTCAGGTATCACTTGATCTTGTGATGTCTTGGAATGTTCAGGTATCATGTTGTCTTGTGATGTCATGGAATGTTAATGTTTTATGTCGTCTTGTGATGTCATGGAATGTTCAGGTTTCATGTAGTCTTGTGATGTCGTGGAATGTTCAGGTATCATTTTGGTCTTGTGATGTCTTGGATTGTTTAGGTACCATGTGCCCTTGTTATGTCATGGAATGTTCAGGTATCATGTGGTTTTGAGTTTTCTTGGAATGTTCAGGTATCATGTGGTTTTGAGTTTTCTTGGAATGTTCAGGTATCATGTGGTCTTGTTATTTAATGGAATGTTCAGGTATCATGTGATCTGCTGATGTCTTGGAATGTTCAGGTACCATGTAGTTTTGTGATGACATGGAATATTCAGTTATCATGTGGTCTTTTGAGGTCATGGAATGTTCATGTATCATGTGGTCTTGTGATGTCATGGAATGTTCATGTATCATGTGGTCTTGTGATGTCTTGGAATGTTGAGGTATCATGTGGTCTTTTGAAGTCATGGAATGTTCAGGTATCATGTGGTCTTTTGATGTCATGGAATGTTCAGGTATCATGTGGTCTTGTGAAGTCATGGAATGTTCAGGTATCATGTGGTCTTGTGATGTCTTGGAATGTTCAGGTATCATGTGGTCTTTTGATGTCATGGAATGTTCAGGGTATCATATGGTCTTGTGATGTCTTGGAATGTTCAGGTATCATGTGGTCTTGTGATGTCTTGGAATGTTCAGGTATCATGTGGTCTTTTGATGTCATGGAATGTTCAGGGTATCATGTGGTCTTGTGATGTCTTGGAATGTTCAGGTATCATGTGGTCTTGTGATGTCTTGGAATGTTCAGGGTATCATGTGGTCTTGTGATGTCTTGGAATGTTCAGGTTTCATGTGGTCTCGTAATGTCATGGAATGTTAATGTTTTATGTCGTCTTGTGATGTCATGGATTGTTCAGGATTCATGTAGTCTTGTGATGTCGTGGAATGTTCAGGTATCATTTTGGTCTTGTGATGTCTTGGAATATTTAGGTATCATGTTCCCTTGTTATGTCATGGAATGTTCAGGTATCATGTGGTTTTGAGTTTTCTTGGAATGTTCAGGTATCATGTGGTCTTGTGATTTAATGGAATGTTCAGGTATCATGTGATCTTGTGATGTCTTGGAATGTTCAGGTATCATGTTGTCTTGTGATGTCATGGAATGTTAATGTTTTATGTCGTCTTGTGATGTCATGGAATGTTCAGGTTTCATGTAGTCTTGTGATGTCGTGGAATGTTCAGGTATCATTTTGGTCTTGTGATGTCTTGGATTGTTTAGGTACCATGTGCCCTTGTTATGTCATGGAATGTTCAGGTATCATGTGGTTTTGAGTTTTCTTGGAATGTTCAGGTGTCATGTGGTCTTGTGATTTAATGGAATGTTCAGGTATCATGTGATCTGCTGATGTCTTGGAATGTTCAGGTACCATGTAGTCTTGTGATGTCATGGAATATTCAGTTATCATGTGGTCTTTTGAGGTCATGGAACGTTCAGGTATTATGTGATCTTGTGATGTCATGGAATGTTCAGGTATCACTTGATCTTGTGATGTCTTGGAATGTTCAGGTATCATGTTGTCTTGTGATGTCATGGAATGTTAATGTTTTATGTCGTCTTGTGATGTCATGGAATGTTCAGGTTTCATGTAGTCTTGTGATGTCGTGGAATGTTCAGGTATCATTTTGGTCTTGTGATGTCTTGGATTGTTTAGGTACCATGTGCCCTTGTTATGTCATGGAATGTTCAGGTATCATGTGGTTTTGAGTTTTCTTGGAATGTTCAGGTATCATGTGGTTTTGAGTTTTCTTGGAATGTTCAGGTATCATGTGGTCTTGTTATTTAATGGAATGTTCAGGTATCATGTGATCTGCTGATGTCTTGGAATGTTCAGGTACCATGTAGTTTTGTGATGACATGGAATATTCAGTTATCATGTGGTCTTTTGAGGTCATGGAATGTTCATGTATCATGTGGTCTTGTGATGTCATGGAATGTTCATGTATCATGTGGTCTTGTGATGTCTTGGAATGTTGAGGTATCATGTGGTCTTTTGAAGTCATGGAATGTTCAGGTATCAAGTGGTCTTTTGATGTCATGGAATGTTCAGGTATCATGTGGTCTTGTGAAGTCATGGAATGTTCAGGTATCATGTGGTCTTGTGATGTCTTGGAATGTTCAGGTATCATGTGGTCTTTTGATGTCATGGAATGTTCAGGGTATCATATGGTCTTGTGATGTCTTGGAATGTTCAGGTATCATGTGGTCTTGTGATGTCTTGGAATGTTCAGGGTATCATGTGGTCTTGTGATGTCTTGAAATGTTCAGGTTTCATGTGGTCTCGTGATGTCATGGAATGTTAATGTTTTATGTCGTCTTGTGATGTCATGGATTGTTCAGGATTCATGTAGTCTTGTGATGTCGTGGAATGTTCAGTTATCATTTTGGTCTTGTGATGTCTTGGAATGTTTAGGTATCATGTGCTCTTGTTATGTCATGGAATGTTCAGATATCATATGGTCTTGTGATGTCATGGAATGTTCAGGTAATATGTGGTCTTGAGATGTCATGGAATGTTCAGGTATCATTTGGTATTGTGATGTCATGGACTGTTCCGGTATCATGTGGTCTTGTGATGTCATGGAATGTTCAGTTATTATGGGGTATTTTTATGTCATGGAATGTACATGTATCATGTGGTCTTGTGATGTCATGGAATGTTCAGGTATTATGATTTCTTGTAATGTCAGGTAATAGGCATCATGAGTTCATGTGATGTCATGTAATGTTCTGGTTTCATGTGGTCTTGTGATGTCATGGAATGTTGTTTTGTTTCGTGATGTCATGGAATGTTCATGTATCATATGGTCTTGTGATGTCATGGAATGTTCAGGTAACATGTGGTCTAGGGATGTCATGGAATGTTTAGGTATCATGTTGTCTTGTGATGTCATGGAATGTTAATGTTTTATGTCGTCTTGTGATGTCATGGAATGTTCAGGTTTCATGTAGTCTTGTGATGTCGTGGAATGTTCAGGTATCATTTTGGTCTTGTGATGTCTTGGATTGTTTAGGTACCATGTGCCCTTGTTATGTCATGGAATGTTCAGGTATCATGTGGTTTTGAGTTTTCTTGGAATGTTCAGGTATCATGTGGTCTTGTTATTTAATGGAATGTTCAGGTATCATGTGATCTGCTGATGTCTTGGAATGTTCAGGTACCATGTAGTCTTGTGATGTCATGGAATGTTCAGGTATCATGTGGCCTTTTGATGTCATGGAATGTTCAGATATCATGTGGTCTTGTGAAGTCATGGAATGTTCAGGTATCATGTGATCTTGTGATGTCTTGGAATGTTCAGGTATCATGTGGTCTTTTGATGTCATGGAATGTTCAGGTATCATGTGGTCTTGTAATGTCTTGGAATGTTCAGGGTATCATGTGGTCTTGTGATGTCTTGGAATGTTTAGGTATCATGTGCTCTTGTTATGTCATGGAATGTTCAGATATCATATGGTCTTGTGATGTCATGGAATGTTCAGGTAATATGTGGTCTTGAGATGTCATGGAATGTTCAGGTATCATTTGGTATTGTGATGTCATGGACTGTTCCGGTATCATGTGGTCTTTTGAGGTCATGGAATGTTCATGTATCATGTAGTCTTGTGATGTCATGGAATGTTCATGTATCATGTGGTCTTGTGATGTCTTGGAATGTTGAGGTATCATGTGGTCTTTTGAGGTCATGGAATGTTCAGGTATCATGTGGCCTTTTGATGTCATGGAATGTTCAGATATCATGTGGTCTTGTGAAGTCATGGAATGTTCAGGTATCATGTGATCTTGTGATGTCTTGGAATGTTCAGGTATCATGTGGTCTTTTGATGTCATGGAATGTTCAGGTATCATGTGGTCTTGTAATGTCTTGGAATGTTCAGGGTATCATGTGGTCTTGTGATGTCTTGGAATGTTTAGGTATCATGTGCTCTTGTTATGTCATGGAATGTTCAGATATCATATGGTCTTGTGATGTCATGGAATGTTCAGGTAATATGTGGTCTTGAGATGTCATGGAATGTTCAGGTATCATTTGGTATTGTGATGTCATGGACTGTTCCGGAATCATGTGGTCTTGTGATGTCATGGAATGTTCAGTTATTATGGGGTATTTTTATGTCATGGAATGTACATGTATCATGTGGTCTTGTGATGTCATGGAATGTTCAGGTATCATGATTTCTTGTGATGTCAGGTATTAGGCATCATGAGTTCATGTGATGTCATGTAATGTTCTGGTTTCATGTGGTCTTGTGATGTCATGGAATGTTGTTTTGTCTCGTGATGTCATGGAATGTTCATGTATCATATGGTCTTGTGATGTCATGGAATGTTCAGGTAACATGTGGTCTAGGGATGTCATGGAATGTTTAGGTATCATGTTGTCTTGTGATGTCATGGAATGTTAATGTTTTATGTCGTCTTGTGATGTCATGAAATGTTCAGGTTTCATGTAGTCTTGTGATGTCGTGGAATGTTCTGGTATCATTTTGGTCTTGTGATGTCTTGGATTGTTTAGGTACCATGTGCCCTTGTTATGTCATGGAATGTTCAGGTATCATGTGGTTTTGAGATTTAATGGAATGTTCAGGTATCATGTGATCTTCTGATGTCTTGGAATGTTCAGGTACCATGTAGTCTTGTGATGTCATGGAATATTCAGTTATCATGTGGTCTTGTGATGTCTTGGAATTTTCAGGTATCATGTGGTCTTTTGATGTCATGGAATGTTCAGGGTATCATGTGGTCTTGTGATGTCTTGGAATGTTCAGGTATCATGTGGTCTTGTGATGTCATGGAATGTTCAGGGTATCATGTGGTCTTGTGATGTCTTGGAATGTTCAGGTTTCATGTGGTCTCGTGATGTCATGGAATGTTCAGGGTATCATGTGGTCTTGTGATGTCATGGAATGTTCAGGTAACATGTGGTCTTGGGATGTAATGGAATGTTCAGGTATCATGTTGTCTTGTGATGTCATGGAATGTTAATGTTTTATGTCGTCTTGTGATGTCATGGAATGTTCAGGTTTCATGTAGTCTTCTGATGTCGTGGAATGTTCAGGTATCATTTTGGTCTTGTGATGTCTTGGATTGCTTAGGTACCATGTGCCCTTGTTATGTCATGGAATGTTCAGGTATCATGTGGTTTTGAGATTTCTTGGAATGTTCAGGTATCATGTGGTCTTGTGATTTAATGGAATGTTCAGGTATCATGTGATCTTCTGATGTCTTGGAATGTTCAGGTACCATGTAGTCTTGTGATGTCATGGAATATTCAGTTATCATGTGGTCTTGTGATGTCTTGGAATGTTCAGGTATCATGTGGTCTTTTGATGTCATGGAATGTTCAGGGTATCATGTGGTCTTGTGATGTCTTGGAATGTTCAGGTATCATGTGGTCTTGTGATGTCATGGAATGTTCAGGGTATCATGTGGTCTTGTGATGTCTTGGAATGTTCAGGTTTCATGTGGTCTCGTGATGTCATGGAATGTTAATGTTTTATGTCGTCTTGTGATGTCATGGATTGTTCAGGATTCATGTAGTCTTGTGATGTCGTGGAATGTTCAGGTATCATTTTGGTCTTGTGATTTCTTGGAATATTTAGGTATCATGTGCCCTTGTTATGTCATGGAATGTTCAGGTATCATGTGGTTTCGAGTTTTCTTGGAATGTTCAGGTATCATGTGGTCTTGTGATTTAATGGAATGTTCAGGTATCATGTGATCTTGTGATGTCTTGGAATGTTCAGGTATCATGTTGTCTTGTGATGTCATGGAATGTTAATGTTTTATGTCGTCTTGTGATGTCATGGAATGTTCAGGTTTCATGTAGTCTTGTGATGTCGTGGAATGTTCAGGTATCATTTTGGTCTTGTGATGTCTTGGATTGTTTAGGTACCATGTGCCCTTGTTATGTTATGGAATGTTCAGGTATCATGTGGTTTTGAGTTTTCTTGGAATGTTCAGGTATCATGTGGTCTTGTGATTTAATGGAATGTTCAGGTATCATGTGATCTGCTGATGTCTTGGAATGTTCAGGTACCATGTAGTCTTGTGATGTCATGGAATATTCAGTTATCATGTGGTCTTTTGAGGTCATGGAACGTTCAGGTATTATGTGATCTTGTGATGTCATGGAATGTTCAGGTATCACTTGATCTTGTGATGTCTTGGAATGTTCAGGTATCATGTTGTCTTGTGATGTCATGGAATGGTAATGTTTTATGTCGTCTTGTGATGTCATGGAATGTTCAGGTTTCATGTAGTCTTGTGATGTCGTGGAATGTTCAGGTATCATTTTGGTCTTGTGATGTCTTGGATTGTTTAGGTACCATGTGCCCTTGTTATGTCATGGAATGTTCAGGTATCATGTGGTTTTGAGTTTTCTTGGAATGTTCAGGTATCATGTGGTTTTGAGTTTTCTTGGAATGTTCAGGTATCATGTGGTCTTGTTATTTAATGGAATGTTCAGGTATCATGTGATCTGCTGATGTCTTGGAATGTTCAGGTACCATGTAGTCTTGTGATGTCTTGGAATATTCAGTTATCATGTGGTCTTTTGAGGTCATGGAATGTTATTGTATCATGTAGTCTTGTGATGTCATGGAATGTTCATGTATCATGTGGTCTTGTGATGTCTTGGAATGTTGAGGTATCATGTGGTCTTTTGAGGTCATGGAATGTTCAGGTATCATGTGGCCTTTTGATGTCATGGAATGTTCAGATATCATGTGGTCTTGTGAAGTCATGGAATGTTCAGGTATCATGTGATCTTGTGATGTCTTGGAATGTTCAGGTATCATGTGGTCTTTTGATGTCATGGAATGTTCAGGTATCATGTGGTCTTGTAATGTCTTGGAATGTTCAGGGTATCATGTGGTCTTGTGATGTCTTGGAATGTTTAGGTATCATGTGCTCTCGTTATGTCATGGAATGTTCAGATATCATATGGTCTTGTGATGTCATGGAATGTTCAGGTAATATGTGGTCTTGAGATGTCATGGAATGTTCAGGTATCATTTGGTATTGTGATGTCATGGACTGTTCCGGTATCATGTGGTCTTTTGAGGTCATGGAATGTTCATGTATCATGTAGTCTTGTGATGTCATGGAATGTTCATGTATCATGTGGTCTTGTGATGTCTTGGAATGTTGAGGTCTCATGTGGTCTTTTGAGGTCATGGAATGTTCAGGTATCATGTGGCCTTTTGATGTCATGGAATGTTCAGATATCATGTGGTCTTGTGAAGTCATGGAATGTTCAGGTATCATGTGATCTTGTGATGTCTTGGAATGTTCAGGTATCATGTGGTCTTTTGATGTCATGGAATGTTCAGGTATCATGTGGTCTTGTAATGTCTTGGAATGTTCAGGGTATCATGTGGTCTTGTGATGTCTTGGAATGTTTAGGTATCATGTGCTCTTGTTATGTCATGGAATGTTCAGATATCATATGGTCTTGTGATGTCATGGAGTGTTCAGGTATCATTTGGTATTGTGATGTCATGGACTGTTCCGGTATCATGTGGTCTTGTGATGTCATGGAATGTTCAGTTATTATGTGGTCTTGTGATTTCTTGGAATTTTCAGGTATCATGTGGTCTTTTGATGTCATGGAATGTTCAGGGTATCATGTGGTCTTGTGATGTCTTGGAATGTTCAGGTATCATGTGGTCTTGTGATGTCATGGAATGTTCAGGGTATCATGTGGTCTTGTGATGTCTTGGAATGTTCAGGTAACATGTAGTCTTGTGATGTCATGGAATATTCAGTTATCATGTGGTCTTGTGATTTCTTGGAATTTTCAGGTATCATGTGGTCTTTTGATGTCATGGAATGTTCAGGGCATCATGTGGTCTTGTGATGTCTTGGAATGTTCAGGTATCATGTGGTCTTGTGATGTCATGGAATGTTCAGGGTATCATGTGGTCTTGTGATGTCTTGGAATGTTCAGGTTTCATGTGGTCTCGTGATGTCATGGAATGTTCAGGGTATCATGTGGTCTTGTGATGTCATGGAATGTTCAGGTAACATGTGGTCTTGGGATGTAATGGAATGTTCAGGTATCATGTTGTCTTGTGATGTCATGGAATGTTAATGTTTTATGTCGTCTTGTGATGTCATGGAATGTTCAGGTATCATTTTGGTCTAGTGATGTCTTGGATTGTTAAGGTACCATGTGCCCTTGTTATGTCATGGAATGTTCAGGTATCATGTGGTTTTGAGATTTCTTGGAATGTTCAGGTATCATGTGGTCTTGTGATTTAATGGAATGTTCATGTATCATGTGATCTTCTGATGTCTTGGAATGTTCAGGTACCATGTAGTCTTGTGATGTCATGGAATATTCAGTTATCATGTGGTCTTGTGATGTCTTGGAATGTTCAGGTATCATGTGGTCTTTTGATGTCATGGAATGTTCAGGGTATCATGTGGTCTTGTGATGTCTTGGAATGTTCAGGTATCATGTGGTCTTGAGATGTCATGGAATGTTCAGGGTATCATGTGGTCTTGTGATGTCTTGGAATGTTCAGGTATCATGTGCCCTTGTTATGTCATGGAATGCTCAGGTATCATGTGGTTTTGAGTTTTCTTGGAATGTTCAGGTATCATGTGATCTGCTGATGTCTTGGAATGTTCACGTACCATGTAGTCTTGTGATGTCATGGAATATTCAGTTATCATGTGGTCTTTTGAGGTCATGGAACGTTCAGATATTATGTGATCTTGTGATGTCATGGAATGTTCAGGTATCACTTGATCTTGTGATGTCTTGGAATGTTCAGGTATCATGTTGTCTTGTGATTTCTTGGAATGTTCAGGTATCATGTGGTCTTGTGATGTCTTGGAATGTTCAGGGTATCATGTGGTCTTGTGATGTCTTGGAATGTTCAGGTTTCATGTGGTCTCGTGATGTCATGGAATGTTAATGTTTTATGTCGTCTTGTGATGTCATGGAATGTTCAGCTTTCATGTTGTCTTGTGATGTCGTGTAATGTTCAGGTATCATTTTGGTCTTGTGATGTCTTGGAATGTTTAGGTATCATGTGCCCTTGTTATGTCATGGAATGTTTAGGTATCATGTGGTTTTGTGATTTAATGGAATGTTCAGGTATCATGTGGTCTTGTGATGTCTTGGAATGTTCAGGTATCATGTTGTCTTGTGATGTCATGGAATGTTAATGTTTTATGTCGTCTTGTGATGTCATGGAATGTTCAGGTTTCATGTTGTCTTGTGATGTCGTGGAATTTTCAGGTATCATTTTGGTCTTGTGATGTCATGGAATGTTCAGATATCATATGGTCTTGTGATGTCATGGAATGTTCAGGTAATATGTGGTCTTGAGATGTCATGGAATGTTCAGGTATCATTTGGTATTGTGATGTCATGGACTGTTCCGGTATCATGTGGTCTTGTGATGTCATGGAATGTTCAGTTATTATGTGGTATTTTTATGTCATGGAATGTACATGTATCATGTGGTCTTGTGATGTCATGGAATGTTCAGGTATCATGATTTCTTGTGATGTCAGGTATAAGGCATCAGGTGTTCATGTGATGTCATGTAATGTTCAGGTTTCATGTGGTCTTATGATGTCATGGAATGTTCAGAGTATCATGTGGTCTTGTGATGTCTTGGAATGTTCAGGTTTCATGTGGTCTCGTGATGTCATGGAATGTTAATGTTTTATGTCGTCTTGTGATGTCATGGAATGTTCAGGTTTCATGTTGTCTTGTGATGTCGTGGAATGTTCAGGTATCATTTTGGTCTTGTGATGTCTTGGAATGTTTAGATATCATGTGCCCTTGTTATGTCATGGAATGTTCAGGTATCATGTGGTTTTGAGTTTTCTTGGAATGTTCAGGTATCATGTGGTCTTGTGATTTAATGGAATGTTCAGGTATCATGTGGTCTTGTGATGTCTTGGAATGTTCAGGTATCATGTGGTCTTGTGATGTCATGGAATGTTCAGGGTATCATGTGGTCTTGTGATGTCTTGGAATGTTCAGGTTTCATGTGGTCTCGTGATGTCATGGAATGTTAATGTTTTATGTCGTCTTGTGATGTCATGGATTGTTCAGGATTCATGTAGTCTTGTGATGTCGTGGAATGTTCAGGTATCATTTTGGTCTTATGATGTCTTGGAATGTTTAGATATCATGTGCCCTTGTTATGTCATGCAATGTTCAGGTGTCATGTGGTTTTGAGTTTTCTTGGAATGTTCAGGTATCATGCGGTCTTGTGATTTAATGGAATGTTCAGGTATCATGTGATCTTGTGATGTCTTGGAATGTTCAGGTATCATGTTGTCTTGTGATGTCATGGAATGTTATTGTTTTATGTCGTCTTGTGATGTCATGGAACGTTCAGGTTTCATGTTGTCTTGTGATGTCGTGGAATGTTCAGGTATCATTTTGGTCTTGTGATGTCTTGGATTGTTTAGGTACCATGTGCCCTTGTTATGTCATGGAATGTTCAGGTATCATGTGGTTTTGAGTTTTCTTGGAATGTTCAGGTATCATGTGGTCTTGTGATTTAATGGAATGTTCAGGTATTATGTGATCTGCTGATGTCTTGGAATGTTCAGGTACCATGTAGTCTTGTGATGTCATGGAATATTCAGTTATCATGTGGTCTTTTGAGGTCATGGAACGTTCAGGTATCATTTGATCTTGTGATGTCTTGGAATGTTCAGGTATTATGTTGTCTTGTGATGTCATGGAATGTCAATGTTTTATGTCGTCTTGTGATGTCATGGAGTGTTCAGGTTTCATGTAGTCTTGTGATGTCGTGGAATGTTCAGGTATCATTTTGGTCTTGTGATGTCTTGGATTGTTTAGGTACCATGTGCGCTTGTTATGTCATGGAATGTTCAGGTATCATGTGGTTTTGAGATTTCTTGGAATGTTCAGGTATCATGTGATCTGCTGATGTCTTGGAATGTTCAGGTACCATGTAGTCTTGTGATGTCATGGAATATTCAGTTATCATGTGGTCTTTTGAGGTCATGGAATATTCATGTATCATGTGGTCTTGTGATGTCATGGAATGTTCATGTATCATGTGGTCTTGTGATGTCTTGGAATGTTGAGGTATCATATGGTCTTTTGAGGTCATGGAATGTTCAGGTATCATGTGCCCTTTTGATGTCATGGAATGTTCAGGTATCATGTGGTCTTGTAATGTCTTGGAATGTTCAGGGTATCATGTGGTCTTGTGATGTCTTGGAATGTTTAGGTTTCATGTTGTCTTGTGATGTCGTGGAATGTTCAGGTATCATTTTGGTCTTGTGATGTCTTGGAATGTTTAGATATCATGTGCCCTTGTTATGTCATGGAATGTTCAGGTATCATGTGGTTTTGAGTTTTCTTGGAATGTTCAGGTATCATGTGGTCTTGTGATTTAATGGAATGTTCAGGTATCATGTGGTCTTGTGATGTCTTGGAATGTTCAGGTATCATGTGGTCTTGTGATGTCATGGAATGTTCAGGGTATCATGTGGTCTTGTGATGTCTTGGAATGTTCAGGTTTCATGTGGTCTCGTGATGTCATGGAATGTTAATGTTTTATGTCGTCTTGTGATGTCATGGATTGTTCAGGATTCATGTAGTCTTGTGATGTCGTGGAATGTTCAGGTATCATTTTGGTCTTATGATGTCTTGGAATGTTTAGATATCATGTGCCCTTGTTATGTCATGGAATGTTCAGGTATCATGTGGTTTTGAGTTTTCTTGGAATGTTCAGGTATCATGTGGTCTTGTGATTTAATGGAATGTTCAGGTATCATGTGATCTTGTGATGTCTTGGAATGTTCAGGTATCATGTTGTCTTGTGATGTCATGGAATGTTATTGTTTTATGTCGTCTTGTGATGTCATGGAACGTTCAGGTTTCATGTTGTCTTGTGATGTCGTGGAATGTTCAGGTATCATTTTGGTCTTGTGATGTCTTGGATTGTTTAGGTACCATGTGCCCTTGTTATGTCATGGAATGTTCAGGTATCATGTGGTTTTGAGTTTTCTTGGAATGTTCAGGTATCATGTGGTCTTGTGATTTAATGGAATGTTCAGGTATCATGTGATCTGCTGATGTCTTGGAATGTTCAGGTACCATGTAGTCTTGTGATGTCATGGAATATTCAGTTATCATGTGGTCTTTTGAGGTCATGGAATGTTCATGTATCATGTGGTCTTGTGATGTCATGGAATGTTCATGTATCATGTGGTCTTGTGATGTCTTGGAATGTTGAGGTATCATATGGTCTTTTGAGGTCATGGAATGTTCAGGTATCATGTGGCCTTTTGATGTCATGGAATGTTCAGGTATCATGTGGTCTTGTAATGTCTTGGAATGTTCAGGGTATCATGTGGTCTTGTGATGTCTTGGAATGTTTAGGTTTCATGTTGTCTTGTGATGTCGTGGAATGTTCAGGTATCATTTTGGTCTTGTGATGTCTTGGAATGTTTAGATATCATGTGCCCTTGTTATGTCATGGAATGTTCAGGTATCATGTGGTTTTGAGTTTTCTTGGAATGTTCAGGTATCATGTAGTCTTGTGATGTCATGGAATATTCAGTTATCATGTGGTCTTTTGAGGTCATGGAATGTTCATGTATCATGTGGTCTTGTAATGTCTTGGAATGTTGAGGTATCATGTGGTCTTTTAAAGTCATGGAATGTTCAAGTATCATGTGGCCTTTTGATGTCATGGAATGTTCAGGTGTCATGTGGTCTTGTGAAGTCATGGAATGTTCAGGGTATCATGTGGTCTTGTGATGTCTTGGAATGTTCAG
This sequence comes from Rhinoderma darwinii, assembly GCF_050947455.1. NCBI lineage: Eukaryota > Metazoa > Chordata > Amphibia > Anura > Rhinodermatidae > Rhinoderma > Rhinoderma darwinii. Next base: position 287,976,744 of record NC_134690.1, on the reverse strand, counting down.
GTATCATGTGGTCTTTTGATGTCATGGAATGTTCAGTGTATCATGTGGTCTTGTGATGTCTTGGAATGTTCATGTATCATGTGGTCTTGTGATGTCATGGAATGTTCATGTATCATGTGGTCTTGTGATGTCTTGGAATGTTGAGGTATCATGTGGTCTTTTGAGGTAATGGAATGTTCAGGTATCATGTGGTCTTGTGATGTCTTGGAATGTTCAGGTACCATGTAGTCTTGTGATGTCATGGAATATTCAGTTATCAAGTGGTCTTTTGAGGTCATGGAATGTTCATGTATCATGTGGTCTTGTGAAGTCATGGAATGTTCAGGGTATCATGTGGTCTTGTGATGTCTTGGAATGTTCAGGTATCATGTGGTCTTTTTAAGTCATGGAATGTTCAGGGTATCATGTGGTCTTGTGATGTCTTGGAATGTTCAGGTATCATGTGGTCTTGTGATGTCTTGGAATGTTCAGGGTATCATGTGGTCTTGTGATGTCTTGGAATGTTCAGGTTTCATGTGGTCTCGTGATGTCATGGAATGTTAATGTTTTATGTCGTCTTGTGATGTCATGGATTGTTCAGGATTCATGTAGTCTTGTGGTCTTGTGATGTCTTGGAATGTTCATGTATCATGTGGTCTTGTGATGTCATGGAATGTTCATGTATCATGTGGTCTTGTGATGTCTTGGAATGTTGAGGTATCATGTGGTCTTTTGAGGTAATGGAATGTTCGTTCAGGTATCATGTGGTCTTGTGATGTCTTGGAATGTTCAGGTACCATGTAGTCTTGTGATGTCATGGAATATTCAGTTATCAAGTGGTCTTTTGAGGTCATGGAATGTTCATGTATCATGTGGTCTTGTGAAGTCATGGAATGTTCAGGGTATCATGTGGTCTTGTGATGTCTTGGAATGTTCAGGTATCATGTGGTCTTTTTAAGTCATGGAATGTTCAGGTATCATTTTGGTCTTGTGATGTCTTGGAATGTTTAGGTATCATGTGCTCTTGTTATGTCATGGAATGTTCAGATATCATATGGTCTTGTGATGTCATGGAATGTTCAGGTAATAGGTGGTCTTGAGATGTCATGGAATGTTCAGGTATCATTTCGTATTGTGATGTCATGGACTGTTCCGGTATCATGTGGTCTTGTGATGTCATGGAATGTTCAGTTATTATGTGGTATTTTGATGTCATGGAATGTTCAGGTATCATGATTTCTTGTGATGTCAGGTATTAGGCATCTTGTGTTCATGTGATGTCATGTAATGTTCAGGTTTTATGTGGTCTTGTGATGTCATGGAATGTTGTTTTGTCTCGTGATGTCATGGAATGTTCATGTATCATATGGTCTTGTGATGTCATGGAATGTTCAGGTAACATGTGGTCTTGGGATGTCATGGAATGTTCAGGTATCATGTTGTCTTGTGATGTCATGGAATGTTATTGTTTCATGTCGTCTTGTGATGTCATGGAATGTTCAGGTTTCATGATTTCTTGTGATGTCAGGTATTAGGCATCATGTTTTCATGTGATGTCATGTAATGTTCAGGTTTCATGTGGTCTTGTGATGTCATGGAATGTTGTTTTGTCTCGTGATGTCATGGAATGTTCATGTATCATATGGTCTTGTGATGTCATGGAATGTTCAGGTAACATGTGGTCTTGGGATGTCATGGAATGTTCAGGTATCATGTTGTCTTGTGATGTCATGGAATGTAATTGTTTTATGTCGTCTTGTGATGTCATGGAATGTTCAGGTTTCATGTAGTCTTCTGATGTCGTGGAATGTTCAGGTATCATTTTGGTCTTGTGATGTCTTTGATTGTTTAGGTACCATGTGCCCTTGTTATGTCATGGAATGTTCAGGTATCATGTGGTTTTGAGTGTTCTTGGAATGTTCAGGTATCATGTGGTCTTGTTATTTAATGGAATGTTCAGGTATCATGTGATCTGCTGATGTCTTGGAATGTTCAGGTACCATGTAGTCTTGTGATGTCATGGAATATTCAGTTATCATGTGGTCTTTTGAGGTCATGGAATGTTCATGTATCATGTGGTCTTGTGATGTCATGGAATGTTCATGTATCATGTGGTCTTGTAATGTCTTGGAATGTTGAGGTATCATGTGGTCTTTTAAAGTCATGGAATGTTCAAGTATCATGTGGCCTTTTGATGTCATGGAATGTTCAGGTGTCATGTGGTCTTGTGAAGTCATGGAATGTTCAGGGTATCATGTGGTCTTGTGATGTCTTGGAATGTTCAGGTATCATGTGGTCTTTTGATGTCATGGAATGTTCAGGGTATCATGTGGTCTTGTGATGTCTTGGAATGTTCATGTATCATGTGGTCTTGTGATGTCATGGAATGTTCATGTATCATGTGGTCTTGTGATGTCTTGGAATGTTGAGGTATCATGTGGTCTTTTGAGGTAATGGAATGTTCAGGTATCATGTGGCCTTTTGATGTCATGGAATGTTCAGGTATCATGTGGTCTTGTGATGTCATGGAATGTTAATGTTTTATGTCGTCTTGTGATGTCATGGAATGTTCAGGTTTCATGTCGTCTTGTGATGTCGTGGAATGTTCAGGTATCATTTTGTGATGTCTTGGATTGTTTAGGTACCATGTGCCCTTGTTATGTCATGGAATGTTCAGGTATCATGTGGTTTTGAGTTTTCTTGGAATGTTCAGGTATCATGTGGTCTTGTGATTTAATGGAATGTTCAGGTATCATGTGATCTGCTGATGTCTTGGAATGTTCAGGTATTATGTGATCTTGTGATGTCATGGAATGTTCAGGTATCATTTGATCTTGTGATGTCTTGGAATGTTCAGGTATCATGTTGTCTTGTGATGTCATGGAATGTTAATGTTTTATGTCGTCTTGTGATGTCATGGAATGTTCAGGTTTCATGAAGTCTTGTGATGTCGTGGAATGTGCAGGTATCATTTTGGTCTTGTGATGTCTTGGATTGTTTAGGTACCATGTGTCCTTGTTATGTCATGGAATGTTCAGGTATCATGTGGTTTTGAGTTTTCTTGGAATGTTAAGGTATCATGTGGTTTTGAGTTTTCTTGGAATGTTCAGGTATAATGTGGTCTTGTTATTTAATGGAATGTTCAGGTATCATGTGATCTGCTGATGTCTTGGAATGTTCTTGTACCATGTAGTGTTGTGATGTCATGGAATATTCAGTTATCATGTGGTCTTTTGAGGTCATGGAATGTTCATGTATCATGTGGTCTTGTGATGTCATGGAATGTTCATGTATCATGTGGTCTTGTGATGTCTTGGAATGTTGAGGTATCATGTGGTCTTTTGATGTCATGGAATGTTCAGGTATCATGTGGTCTTCTGAAGTCATGGAATGTTCAGGGTATCATGTGGTCTTGTGATGTCTTGGAATGTTCAGGTACCATGTAGTCTTGTGATGTCATGGAATATTCAGTTATCATGTGGTCTTGTGATGTCTTGGAATGTTCAGGTATCATGTGGTCTTTTGATGTCATGGAATGTTCAGGGTATCATGTGGTCTTGTGATGTCTTGGAATTTTCAGGTATCATGTGGTCTTGTGATGTCATGGAATGTTCAGGGTATCATGTGGTCTTGTGATGTCTTGGAATGTTCAGGTTTCATGTGGTCTCGTGATGTCATGGAATGTTAATGTTTTATGTCGTCTTGTGATGTCATGGAATGTTGAGGTTTCATGTTGTCTTGTGATGTCGTGGAATGTTCAGGTATCATTTTGGTCTTGTGATGTCTTGGAATGTTTAGATATCATGTGCCCTTGTTATGTCATGGAATGTTTAGGGTATCACGTGGTCTTGTGATGTCTTGGAATGTTCAGGTTTCATGTGGTCTCGTGATGTCATGGAATGTTCAGGTAACATGTGGTCTTGGGATGTCATGGAATGTTCAGGTATCATGTTGTCTTGTGATGTCATGGAATTTTAATGTTTTATGTCGTCTTGTGATGTCATGGAATGTTCAGGTTTCATGTAGTCTTCTGATGTCGTGGAATGTTCAGGTATCATTTTGGTCTTGTGATGTCTTGGATTGTTTAGGTACCATGTGCCCTTGTTATGTCATGGAATGTTCAGGTATCATGTGATCTTCTGATGTCTTGGAATGTTCAGGTACCATGTAGTCTTGTGATGTCATGGAATATTCAGTTATCATGTGGTCTTGTGATGTCTTGGAATGTTCAGGTATCATGTGGTCTTTTGATGTCATGGAATGTTCAGGTTATCATGTGGTCTTGTGATGTCTTGGAATTTTCAGGTATCATGTGGTCTTGTGATGTCATGGAATGTTCAGGGTATCATGTGGTCTTGTGATGTCTTGGAATGTTCAGGTTTCATGTGGTCTCGTGATGTCATGGAATGTTAATGTTTTATGTCGTCTTGTGATGTCGTGGAATGTTCAGGTATCATTTTGGTCTTGTGATGTCTTGGAATGTTTAGATATCATGTGCCCTTGTTATGTCATGGAATGTTCAGATATCATGTGGTTTTGAGTTTTCTTGGAATGTTCAGGTATCATGTGGTCTTGTGATTTAATGGAATGTTCAGGTATCATGTGGTCTTGTGATGTCTTGGAATGTTCAGGTATCATGTGGTCTTGTGATGTCTTGGAATGTTCAGGTACCATGTAGTCTTGTGATGTCATGGAATATTCAGTTATCATGTGGTCTTGTGATGTCTTGGAATGTTCAGGTATCATGTGGTCTTTTGATGTCATGGAATGTTCAGGTTATCATGTGGTCTTGTGATGTCTTGGAATTTTCAGGTATCATGTGGTCTTGTGATGTCATGGAATGTTCAGGGTATCATGTGGTCTTGTGATGTCTTGGAATGTTCAGGTTTCATGTGGTCTCGTGATGTCATGGAATGTTCAGGTTTCATGTTGTCTTGTGATGTCGTGGAATGTTCAGGTATCATTTTGGTCTTGTGATGTCTTGGAATGTTTAGATATCATGTGCCCTTGTTATGTCATGGAATGTTCAGATATCATGTGGTTTTGAGTTTTCTTGGAATGTTCAGGTATCATGTGGTCTTGTGATTTAATGGAATGTTCAGGTATCATGTGGTCTTGTGATGTCTTGGAATGTTCAGGTATCATGTGGTCTTGTGATGTCATGGAATGTTCAGGTATCATGTTGTCTTGTGATGTCATGGAATATTCAGTTATCATGTGGTCTTTTGAGGTCATGGAACGTTCAGGTATTATGTGATCTTGTGATGTCATGGAATGTTCAGGTATCATTTGATCTTGTGATGTCTTGAAATGTTCAGGTATTATGTTGTCTTGTGATGTCTTGGAATGTTAATGTTTTATGTCGTCTTGTGATGTCATGGAGTGTTCAGGTTTCATGTAGTCTTGTGATGTCGTGGAATTTTCAGGTATCATTTTGGTCTTGTGATGTCTTGGATTGTTTAGGTACCATGTGCGCTTGTTATGTCATGGAATGTTCAGGTATCATGTGGTTTTGAGTTTTCTTGGAACGTTCAGGTATCATGTGGTCTTGTGATTTAATGGAATGTTCAGGTATCATGTGATCTGCTGATGTCTTGGAATGTTCAGGTACCATGTAGTCTTGTGATGTCATGGAATATTCAGTTATCATGTGGTCTTTTGAGGTCATAGAATGTTCAGGGTATCATGTGGTCTTGTGATGTCTTGGAATGTTCAGGTTTCATGTGGTCTCGTGATGTCATGGAATGTTCAGGGTAACATGTGGTCTTGTGATGTCATGGAATGTTCAGGTTTCATGTGGTCTCGTGATGTCATGGAATGTTAATGTTTTATGTTGTCTTGTGATGTCATGGATTGTTCAGGATTCATGTAGTCTTGTGATGTCGTGGAATGTTCAGGTATCATTTTGGTCTTGTGATGTCTTGGAATGTTTAGATATCATGTGCCCTTGTTATGTCATGGAATGCTCAGGTATCATGTGGTTTTGAGTTTTCTTGGAATGATCAGGTATCATGTGGTCTTGTGATTTAATGGAATGTTCAGGTATCATGTGATCTTGTGATGTCTTGGAAAGTTCAGGTATCATGTTGTCTTGTGATGTCATGGAATGTTAATGTTTTATGTCGTCTTGTGATGTCATGGAATGTTCAGGTTTCATGTAGTCTTGTGATGTCGTGGAATGTTCAGGTATCATTTTGGTCTTGTGATGTCTTGGATTGTTTAGGTACCATGTGCCCTTGTTATGTCATGGAATGTTCAGGTATCATGTGGTTTTGAGTTTTCTTGGAATGTTCAGGTATCATGTGGTTTTGAGTTTTCTTGGAATGTTCAGGTATCATGTGGTCTTGTTATTTAATGGAATTTTCAGGTATCATGTGATCTGCTGATGTCTTGGAATGTTTAGGTACCATGTAGTCTTGTGATGTCATGGAATATTCAGTTATCATGTGGTCTTTTGAGGTCATGGAATGTTCATGTATCATGTGGTCTTGTGATGTCATGGAATGTTCATGTATCATGTGGTCTTGTGATGTCTTGGAATGTTGAGGTATCATGTGGTCTTTTGAGGTCATGGAATGTTCAGGTATCATGTGGCCTTTTAATGTCATGGAATGTTCAGGTATCATAAGGTCTTGTGAAGTCATGGAATGTTCAGGGTATCATGTGGTCTTGTGATGTCTTGGAATGTTCAGGTATCATGTGGTCTTTTTATGTCATGGAATGTTCAGGGTATCATGTGGTCTTGTGATGTATTGGAATGTTCAGGGTATCATGTGGTCTTGTGATGTCTCGGAATGTTCAGGTTTCATGTGGTCTCGTGATGTCATGGAATGTTAATGTTTTATGTCGTCTTGTGATGTCATGGATTGTTCAGGATTCATGTAGTCTTGTGATGTCGTGGAATGTTCAGGTATCATTTTGGTCTTGTGATGTCTTGGAATGTTTAGGTATCATGTGCTCTTGTTATGTCATGGAATGTTCAGATATCATATGGTCTTGTGATGTCATGGAATGTTCAGGTAATAGGTGGTCTTGAGATGTCATGGAATGTTCAGGTATCATTTGGTATTGTGATGTCATGGACTGTTCCGGTATCATGTGGTCTTGTGATGTCATGGAATGTTCAGTTATTATGTGATATTTTGATGTCATGGAATGTACATGTATCATGTGGTCTTGTGATGTCATGGAATGTTCAGGTATCATGATTTCTTGTGATGTCAGGTATTAGGCATCATGTGTTCATGTGATGTCATGTAATGTTCAGGTTTCATGTGGTCTTGTGATGTCATGGAATGTTGTTTTGTCTCGTGATGTCATGGAATGTTCATGTATCATATGATCTTGTGATGTCATGGAATGTTCAGGTAACATGTGGTCTTGGGATGTCATGGAATGTTCAGGTATCATGTTGTCTTGTGATGTCATGGAATGTTAATGTTTTATGTCGTCTTGTGATGTCATGGAATGTTCAGGTTTCATGTAGTCTTGTGATGTCGTGGAATGTTCAGGTATCATTTTGGTCTTGTGATGTCTTGGATTGTTTAGGTACCATGTGCCCTTGTTATGTCATGGAATGTTCAGGTATCATGTGGTTTTGAGTTTTCTTGGAATGTTCAGGTATCATGTGGTCTTGTGATTTAAAGGAATGTTCAGGTATCATGTGATCTGCTGATGTCTTGGAATGTTCAGGTACTATGTAGTCTTGTGATGTCATGGAATATTCAGTTATCATGTGGTCTTTTAAGGTCATGGAACGTTCAGGTATTATGTGATCTTGTGATGTCATGGAATGTTCAGGTATCATTTGATCTTGTGATGTCTTGGAATGTTCAGGTATCATGTTGTCTTGTGATGTCATAGAATGTTAATGTTTTATGTCGTCTTGTGATGTCATGGAATGTTCAGGTTTCATGTAGTATTGGGATGTCGTGGAATGTTCAGGTATCATTTTGGTCTTGTGATGTCTTGGATTGTTTAGGTACCATGTGCCCTTGTTATGTCATGGAATGTTCAGGTATCATGTGGTTTTGAGTTTTCTTGGAATGTTCAGGTATCATGTGGTTTTGAGTTTTCTTAGAATGTTCAGGTATCATGTGGTCTTGTTATTTAATGGAATATTCAGGTATCATGTGATCTGCTGATGTCTTGGAATGTTCAGGTACCATGTAGTCTTGTGATGTCATGGAATATTCAGTTATCATGTGGTCTTTTGAGGTCATGGAATGTTCATGTATCATGTGGTCTTGTGATGTCATGGAATGTTCATGTATCATGTGGTCTTGTGATGTCTTGGAATGTTGAGGTATCATGTGGTCTTTTGAGGTCATGGAATGTTCAGGTATCATGTGGCCTTTTGATGTCATGGAATGTTCAGGCATCATGTGGTCTTGTGAAGTCATGGAATGTTCAGGGTATCATGTGGTCTTGTGATGTCTTGGAATGTTAAGGTATCATGTGGTCTTTTGATGTGCATGGAATGTTCAGGGTATCATGTGGTCTTGTGATGTCTTGGAATGTTCAGGTATCATGTGGTCTTGTGATGTCTTGGAATGTTCAGGGTATCATGTGGTCTTGTGATGTCTTGGAATGTTCAGGTTTCATGTGGTCTCGTGATGTCATGGAATGTCAATGTTTTATGTCATCTTGTGATGTCATGGATTGTTCAGGATTCATGTAGTCTTGTGATGTCGTGGAATGTTCAGGTATCATTTTGGTCTTGTGATGTCTTGGATTGTTTAGGTACCATGTGCCCTTGTTATGTCATGGAATGTTCAGGTATCATGTGGTTTTGAGTTTTCTTGGAATGTTCAGGTATCATGTGTTCTTGTGATTTAATGGAATGTTCAGGTATCATGTGATCTGCTGATGTCTTGGAATGTTCAGGTACCATGTAGTCTTGTGATGTCATGGAATATTCAGTTATCATGTGGTCTTTTGAGGTCATGGAACGTTCAGGTATTATGTGATCTTGTGATGTCATGGAATGTTCAGGTATCATTTGATCTTGTGATGTCTTGGAATGTTCAGGTATCATGTTGTCTTGTGATGTCATAGAATGTTAATGTTTTATGTCGTCTTGTGATGTCATGGAATGTTTAGGTTTCATGTAGTCTTGTGATGTCGTGGAATGTTCAGGTATCATTTTGGTCTTGTGATGTCTTGGATTGTTTAGGTACCATGTGCCCTTGTTATGTCATGGAATGTTCATGTATCATGTGGTCTTGTGATGTCATGGAATGTTCATGTATCATGTGGTCTTGTGATGTCTTGGAATGTTGAGGTATCATGTGGTCTTTTGAGGTCATGGAATGTTCAGGTATCATGTGGCCTTTTGATGTCATGGAATGTTCAGGTATCATAAGGTCTTGTGAAGTCATGGAATGTTCAGGGTATCATGTGGTCTTGTGATGTCTTGGAATGTTCAGGTATCATGTGGTCTTTTTATGTCATGGAATGTTCAGGGTATCATGTGGTCTTGTGATGTCTTGGAATGTTCAGGTATCATGTGGTCTTGTGATGTCTTGGAATGTTCAGGGTATCATGTGGTCTTGTGATGTCTTGGAATGTTCAGGTTTCATGTGGTCTCGTGATGTCATGGAATGTTAATGTTTTATGTCGTCTTGTGATGTCATGGATTGTTCAGGATTCATGTAGTCTTGTGATGTCGTGGAATGTTCAGGTATCATTTTGGTCTTGTGATGTCTTGGAATGTTTAGGTATCATGTGCTCTTGTTATGTCATGGAATGTTCAGATATCATATGGTCTTGTGATGTCATGGAATGTTCAGGTAATAGGTGGTCTTGAGATGTCATGGAATGTTCAGGTATCATTTGGTATTGTGATGTCATGGACTGTTCCGGTATCATGTGGTCTTGTGATGTCATGGAATGTTCAGTTATTATGTGGTATTTTGATGTCATGGAATGTACATGTATCATGTGGTCTTGTGATGTCATGGAATGTTCAGGTATCATGATTTCTTGTGATGTCAGGTATTAGGCATCATGTGTTCATGTGATGTCATGTAATGTTCAGGTTTCATGTGGTCTTGTGATGTCATGGAATGTTGTTTTGTCTCGTGATGTCATGGAATGTTCATGTATCATATGGTCTTGTGATGTCATGGAATGTTCAGGTAACATGTGGTCTTGGGATGTCATGGAATGTTCAGGTATCATGTTGTCTTGTGATGTCATGGAATGTTAATGTTTTATGTCGTCTTGTGATGTCATGGAATGTTCAGGTTTCATGTAGTCTTCTGATGTCGTGGAATGTTCAGGTATCATTTTGGTCTTGTGATGTCTTGGATTGTTTAGGTACCATGTGCCCTTGTTATGTCATGGAATGTTCAGGTATCATGTGGTTTTGAGATTTCTTGGAATGTTCAGGTATCATGTGGTCTTGTGATGTCTTGGAATGTTCAGGTATCATGTGGTCTTTTGATGTCATGGAATGTTCAGGGTATCATGTGGTCTTGTGATGTCTTGGAATGTTCAGGTATCATGTGGTCTTGTGATGCCATGGAATGTTCAGGGTATCATGTGGTCTTGTGATGTCTTGGAATGTTCAGGTTTCATGTGGTCTCGTGATGTCATGGCATGTTAATGTTTTATGTCGTCTTGTGATGTCATGGATTGTTCAGGATTCATGTAGTCTTGTGATGTTGTGGAATGTTCAGGTATCATTTTGGTCTTGTGATGTCTTGGAATGTTTAGGTATCATGTGCCCTTGTTATGTCATGGAATGTTCAGGTATCATGTGGTTTTGAGTTTTCTTGGAATGTTCAGGTATCATGTGGTCTTGTGATTTAATGGAATGTTAATGTTTTATGTCGTCTTGTGATGTCATGGATTGTTCAGGTTTCATGTAGTCTTGTGATGTCATGGAATGTTCATGTATCATGTGGTCTTGTGATGTCTTGGAATGTTGAGGTATCATGTGGTCTTTTGAGGTCATGGAATGTTCAGGTATCATGTGGCCTTTTGATGTCATGGAATGTTCAGGCATCATGTGGTCTTGTGAAGTCATGGAATGTTCAGGGTATCATGTGGTCTTGTGATGTCTTGGAATGTTAAGGTATCATGTGGTCTTTTGATGTGCATGGAATGTTCAGGGTATCATGTGGTCTTGTGATGTCTTGGAATGTTCAGGTATCATGTGGTCTTGTGATGTCTTGGAATGTTCAGGGTATCATGTGGTCTTGTGATGTCTTGGAATGTTCAGGTTTCATGTGGTCTCGTGATGTCATGGAACGTCAATGTTTTATGTCATCTTGTGATGTCATGGATTGTTCAGGATTCATGTAGTCTTGTGATGTCGTGGAATGTTCAGGTATCATTTTGGTCTTGTGATGTCTTGGATTGTTTAGGTACCATGTGCCCTTGTTATGTCATGGAATGTTCAGGTATCATGTGGTTTTGAGTTTTCTTGGAATGTTCAGGTATCATGTGGTCTTGTGATTTAATGGAATGTTCAGGTATCATGTGATCTGCTGATGTCTTGGAATGTTCAGGTACCATGTAGTCTTGTGATGTCATGGAATATTCAGTTATCATGTGGTCTTTTGAGGTCATGGAACGTTCAGGTATTATGTGATCTTGTGATGTCATGGAATGTTCAGGTATCATTTGATCTTGTGATGTCTTGGAATGTTCAGGTATCATGTTGTCTTGTGATGTCATAGAATGTTAATGTTTTATGTCGTCTTGTGATGTCATGGAATGTTTAGGTTTCATGTAGTCTTGTGATGTCGTGGAATGTTCAGGTATCATTTTGGTCTTGTGATGTCTTGGATTGTTTAGGTACCATGTGCCCTTGTTATGTCATGGAATGTTCATGTATCATGTGGTCTTGTGATGTCATGGAATGTTCATGTATCATGTGGTCTTGTGATGTCTTGGAATGTTGAGGTATCATGTGGTCTTTTGAGGTCATGGAATGTTCAGGTATCATGTGGCCTTTTGATGTCATGGAATGTTCAGGTATCATAAGGTCTTGTGAAGTCATGGAATGTTCAGGGTATCATGTGGTCTTGTGATGTCTTGGAATGTTCAGGTATCATGTGGTCTTTTTATGTCATGGAATGTTCAGGGTATCATGTGGTCTTGTGATGTCTTGGAATGTTCAGGTATCATGTGGTCTTGTGATGTCTTGGAATGTTCAGGGTATCATGTGGTCTTGTGATGTCTTGGAATGTTCAGGTTTCATGTGGTCTCGTGATGTCATGGAATGTTAATGTTTTATGTCGTCTTGTGATGTCATGGATTGTTCAGGATTCATGTAGTCTTGTGATGTCGTGGAATGTTCAGGTATCATTTTGGTCTTGTGATGTCTTGGAATGTTTAGGTATCATGTGCTCTTGTTATGTCATGGAATGTTCAGATATCATATGGTCTTGTGATGTCATGGAATGTTCAGGTAATAGGTGGTCTTGAGATGTCATGGAATGTTCAGGTATCATTTGGTATTGTGATGTCATGGACTGTTCCGGTATCATGTGGTCTTGTGATGTCATGGAATGTTCAGTTATTATGTGGTATTTTGATGTCATGGAATGTACATGTATCATGTGGTCTTGTGATGTCATGGAATGTTCAGGTATCATGATTTATTGTGATGTCAGGTATTAGGCATCATGTGTTCATGTGATGTCATGTAATGTTCAGCTATCATGTTGTCTTGTGATGTCATGGAATGTTAATGTTTTATGTCGTCTTGTGATGTCATGGAATGTTCAGGTTTCATGTAGTCTTCTGATGTCGTGGAATGTTCAGGTATCATTTTGGTCTTGTGATGTCTTGGATTGTTTAGGTACCATGTGCCCTTGTTATGTCATGGAATGTTCAGGTATCATGTGGTTTTGAGATTTCTTGGAATGTTCAGGTATCATGTGGTCTTGTGATGTCTTGGAATGTTCAGGTATCATGTGGTCTTTTGATGTCATGGAATGTTCAGGGTATCATGTGGTCTTGTGATGTCTTGGAATGTTCAGGTATCATGTGGTCTTGTGATGCCATGGAATGTTCAGGGTATCATGTGGTCTTGTGATGTCTTGGAATGTTAATGTTTTATGTCGTCTTGTGATGTCATGGATTGTTCAGGATTCATGTAGTCTTGTGATGTCGTGGAATGTTCAGGTATCATTTTGGTCTTGTGATGTCTTGGAATGTTTAGGTATCATGTGCCCTTGTTATGTCATGGAATGTTCAGGTATCATGTGGTTTTGAGTTTTCTTGGAATGTTCAGGTATCATGTGGTCTTGTGATTTAATGGAATGTTAATGTTTTATGTCGTCTTGTGATGTCATGGATTGTTCAGGTTTCATGTAGTCTTGTGATGTCGTGGAATGTTCAGGTATCATTTTGGTCTTGTGATGTCTTGGATTGTTTAGGTACCATGTGCCCTTGTTATGTCATGGAATGTTCAGGTATCATGTGGTTTTGAGTTTTATTGGAATGTTCAGGTATCATGTGGTCTTGTGATTTAATGGAATGTTCAGGTATCATGTGATCTTGTGATGTCTTGGAATGTTCAGGTATCATGTTGTCTTGTGATGTCATGGAATGTTAATGTTTTATGTCGTCTTGTGATGTCATGGAATTTTCAGGTTTCATGTAGTCTTGTGATGTCGTGGAATGTTCAGGTATCATTTTGGTCTTGTGATGTTTGTGATTGTTTAGGTACCATGTGCCCTTGTTATGTCATGGAATGTTCAGGTATCATGTGGTTTTGAGTTTTCTTGGAATGTTAAGGTATCATGTGGTCTTGTGATTTAATGGAATGTTCAGGTATCATGTGATCTGCTGATGTCTTGGAATGTTCAGGTACCATGTAGTCTTGTGATGTCATGGAATATTCAGTTATCATGTGGTCTTTTAAGGTCATGGAACGTTCAGGTATTATGTGATCTTGTGATGTCATGGAATGTTCAGGTATCATTTGATCTTGTGATGTCTTGGAATGTTCAGGTATCATGTTGTCTTGTGATGTCATAGAATGTTAATGTTTTATGTCGTCTTGTGATATCATGGAATGTTCAGGTTTCATGTAGTCTTGTGATGTCGTGGAATGTTCAGGTATCATTTTGGTCTTGTGATGTCTTGGATTGTTTAGGTACCATGTGCCCTTGTTATGTCATGGAATGTTCAGGTATCATGTGGTTTTGAGTTTTCTTGGAATGTTCAGGTATCATGTGGTTTTGAGTTTTCTTAGAATGTTCAGGTATCATGTGGTCTTGTTATTTAATGGAATGTTCAGGTATCATGTGATCTGCTGATGTCTTGGAATGTTCAGGTACCATGTAGTCTTGTGATGTCATGGAATATTCAGTTATCATGTGGTCTTTTGAGGTCATGGAATGTTCATGTATCATGTGGTCTTGTGATGTCATGGAATGTTCATGTATCATGTGGTCTTGTGATGTCTTGGAATGTTGAGGTATCATGTGGTCTTTTGAGGTCATGGAATGTTCAGGTATCATGTGGCCTTTTGATGTCATGGAATGTTCAGGTATCATGTGGTCTTGTGAAGTCATGGAATGTTCAGGGTATCATGTGGTCTTGTGATGTCTTGGAATGTTAAGGTATCATGTGGTCTTTTGATGTGCATGGAATGTTCAGGGTATCATGTGGTCTTGTGATGTCTTGGAATGTTCAGGTATCATGTGGTCTTGTGATGTCTTGGAATGTTCAGGGTATCATGTGGTCTTGTGATGTCTTGGAATGTTCAGGTTTCATGTGGTCTCTTGATGTCATGGAATGTCAATGTTTTATGTCGTCTTGTGATGTCATGGATTGTTCAGGATCATGTAGTCTTGTGATGTCGTGGAATGTTCAGGTATCATTTTTAGTCTTGTGATGTCTTGGATTGTTTAGGTACCATGTGCCCTTGTTATGTCATGGAATGTTCAGGTATCATGTGGTTTTGAGTTTTCTTGGAATGTTCAGGTATCATGTGGTCTTGTGATTTAATGGAATGTTCAGGTATCATGTGATCTGCTGATGTCTTGGAATGTTCAGGTACCATGTAGTCTTGTGATGTCATGGAATATTCAGTTATCATGTGGTCTTTTGAGGTCATGGAACGTTCAGGTATTATGTGATCTTGTGATGTCATGGAATGTTCAGGTATCATTTGATCTTGTGATGTCTTGGAATGTTCAGGTATTATGTTGTCTTGTGATGTCATAGAATGTTAATGTTTTATGTCGTCTTGTGATGTCATGGAATGTTTAGGTTTCATGTAGTCTTGTGATGTCGTGGAATGTTCAGGTATCATTTTGGTCTTGTGATGTCTTGGATTGTTTAGGTACCATGTGCCCTTGTTATGTCATGGAATGTTCAGGTATCATGTGGTTTTGAGTTTTCTTGGAATGTTCAGGTATCATGTGGTTTTGAGTTTTCTTAGAATGTTCAGGTATCATGTGGTCTTGTTATGTAATGGATTGTTCAGGTATCATGTGATCTGCTGATGTCTTGGAATGTTCAGGTACCATGTAGTCTTGTGATGTCATGGAATATTCAGTTATCATGTGGTCTTTTGAGGTCATGGAATGTTCATGTATCATGTGGTCTTGTGATGTCATGGAATGTTCATGTATCATGTGGTCTTGTGATGTCTTGGAATGTTGAGGTATCATGTGGTCTTTTGAGGTCATGGAAAGTTCAGGTATCATGTGGCCTTTTGATGTCATGGAATGTTCAGGTATCATGTGGTCTTGTGAAGTCATGGAATGTTCAGGGTATCATGTGGTCTTGTGATGTCTTGGAATGTTAAGGTATCATGTGGTCTTTTGATGTCATGGAATGTTCAGGGTATCATGTGGTCTTGTGATGTCTTGGCATGTTCAGGTATCATGTGGTCTTGTGATGTCTTGGAATGTTCAGGGTATCATGTGGTCTTGTGATGTCTTGGAATGTTCAGGTTTCATGTGTTCTCGTGATGTCATGGAATGTTAATGTTTTATGTCGTCTTGTGATGTCATGGATTGTTCAGGATTCATGTAGTCTTGTGATGTCGTGGAATGTTCAGGTATCATTTTGGTCTTGTGATGTCTTGGAATGTTTAGGTATCATGTGCTCTTGTTATGTCATGGAATGTTCAGATATCATATGGTCTTGTGATGTCATGGAATGTTCAGGTAATATGTGGTCTTGAGATGTCATGGAATGTTCAGGTATCATTTGGTATTGTGATGTCATGGACTGCTCCAGTATCATGTGGTCTTGTGATGTCATGGAATGTTCAGTTATTATGTGGTATTTTGATGTCATGGAATGTACATGTATCATGTGGTCTTGTGATGTCATGGAATGTTCAGGTATCATGATTTCTTGTGATGTCAGGTATTAGGCATCATGTGTTCATGTGATGTCATGTAATGTTCAGGTTTCATGTGGTCTTGTGATGTCATGGAATGTTGTTTTGTCTCGTGATGTCATGAAATGTTCATGTATCATATGGTCTTGTGATGTCATGGAATGTTCAGGTAACATGTGGTCTTGGGATGTCATGGAATGTTCAGGTATCATGTTGTCTTGTGATGTCATGGAATGTTAATGTTTTATGTCGTCTTGTGATGTCATGGAATGTTAAGGTTTCATGTAGTCTTCTGATGTCGTGGAATGTTCAGGTATCATTTTGGTCTTGTGATGTCTTGGATTGTTTAGGTACCATGTGCCCTTGTTATGTCATGGAATGTTCAGGTATCATGTGGTTTTGAGATTTCGTGGAATGTTCAGGTATCATGTGGTCTTGTGATTTAATGGAATGTTCAGGTATCATGTGGTCTTGTGATGTCTTGGAATGTTCAGGTTTCATGTGGTCTCTTGATGTCATGGAATGTCAATGTTTTATGTCGTCTTGTGATATCATGGATTGTTCAGGATTCATGTAGTCTTGTGATGTCGTGGAATGTTCAGGTATCATGTGATCTTCTGATGTCTTGGAATGTTCAGGTACCATGTAGTCTTGTGATGTCATGGAATATTCAGTTATCATGTGGTCTTGTGATGTCTTGGAATGTTCAGGTATCAAGTGTTCTTTTGATGTCATGGAATGTTCAGGGTATCATGTGGTCTTGTGATGTCTTGGAATGTTCAGGTTTCATGTGGTCTCGTGATGTCATGGAATGTTAATGTTTTATGTCGTCTTGTGATGTCATGGAATGTTCAGGTTTCATGTTGTCTTGTGATGTCGTGGAATGTTCAGGTATCATTTTGGTCTTGTGATGTCTTGGAATGTTTAGATATCATGTGCCCTTGTTATGTCATGGAATGTTCAGGGTATCATGTGGTCTTGTGATGTCTTGGAATGTTCAGGTTTCATGTGGTCTTGTGATGTCTTGGAATTTTCAGGTATCATGTGGTCTTGTGATGTCATGGAATGTTTAGGGTATCATGTGGTCTTTTGATGTCATGGAATGTTCAGGTATCATGTTGTCTTGTGATGTCATGGAATGTTAATGTTTTATGTCGTCTTGTGATGTCATGGAATGTTCAGGTTTCATGTAGTCTTCTGATGTCGTGGAATGTTCAGGTATCATTTTGGTCTTGTGATGTCTTGGATTGTTTAGGTACCATGTGCCCTTGTTATGTCATGGAATGTTCAGGTATCATGTGGTTTTGAGATTTCTTGGAATGTTCAGGTATCATGTGGTCTTGTGATTTAATGGAATGTTCAGGTATCATGTGATCTTCTGATGTCTTGGAATGTTCAGGTACCATGTAGTCTTGTGATGTCATGGAATATTCAGTTATCATGTGGTCTTGTGATGTCTTGGAATGTTCAGGTATCATGTGGTCTTTTGATGTCATGGAATGTTCAGGGTATCATGTGGTCTTGTGATGTCTTGGAATTTTCGGGTATCATGTGGTCTTGTGATGTCATGGAATGTTCAGGGTATCATGTGGTTTTGTGATGTCTTGGAATGTTCAGGTTTCATGTGGTCTCGTGATGTCATGGAATGTTAATGTTTTATGTCGTCTTGTGATGTTATGGAATGTTCAGGTTTCATGTTGTCTTGTGATGTCGTGGAATGTTCAGGTATCATTTTGGTCTTGTGATGTCTTGGAATGTTTAGATATCATGTGCCCTTGTTATGTCATGGAATGTTCAGGTATCATGTGGTTTTGAGTTTTCTTGGAATGTTCAGGTATCATGTGGTCTTGTGATTTAATGGAATGTTCAGGTATCATGTGGTCTTGTGATGTCTTGGAATGTTCAGGTATCATGTGGTCTTGTGATGTCATGGAATGTTCAGGGTATCATGTGGTCTTGTGATGTCTTGGAATGTTCAGGTTTCATGTGGTCTCGTGATGTCATGGAATGTTAATGTTTTATGTTGTCTTGTGATGTCATGGATTGTTCAGGATTCATGTAGTCTTGTGATGTCGTGGAATGTTCAGGTATCATTTTGGTCTTGTGATGTCTTGGAATGTTTAGATATCATTTTTTCCTTGTTATGTCATGGAATGTTCAGGTATCATGTGGTTTTGAGTTTTCTTGGAATGTTCAGGTATCATGTGGTCTTGTGATTTAATGGAATGTTCAGGTATTATGTGATCTGCTGATGTCTTGGAATGTTCAGGTACCATGTAGTCTTGTGATGTCATGGAATATTCAGTTATCATGTGGTCTTTTGAGGTCATGGAATGTTCATGTATCATGTGGTCTTGTGATGTCATGGAATGTTCATGTATCATGTGGTCTTGTGATGTCTTGGAATGTTGAGGTATCATGTGGTCTTTTGAGGTCATGGAATGTACAAGTATCATGTGGCCTTTTGATGTCATGGAATGTTCAGGTATCATGTGGTCTTGTGAAGTCATGGAATGTTCAGGGTATCATGTGGTCTTGTGATGTCTTGGAATGTTCAGGTATCTTGTGGTCTTTTGATGTCATGGAATGTTCAGGGTATCATGTGGTCTTGTGATGTCTTGGAATGTTCAGGTATCATGTGGTCTTGTGATGTCTTGGAATGTTCAGGGTATCATGTGGTCTTGTGATGTCTTGGAATGTTCAGGTTTCATGTGGTCTCGTGATGTCATGGAATGTTAATGTTTTATGTCGTCTTGTGATGTCATGGATTGTTCAGGATTCATGTAGTCGTGTGATGTCGTGGAATGTCCAGGTATCATTTTGGTCTTGTGATGTCTTGGAATGTTTAGGTATCATGTGCTCTTGTTATGTCATGGAATGTTCAGATATCATATGGTCTTGTGATGTCTTGGAATGTTCAGGTAATATGTGGTCTTGAGATGTCATGGAATGTTCAGGTATCATTTGGTATTGTGATGTCATGGACTGTTCCGGTATCTTGTGGTCTTGTGATGTCATGGAATGTTCAGTTATTATGTGGTATTTTGATGCCATGGAATGTACATGTATCATGTGGTCTTGTGATGTCATGGAATGTTCAGGTATCATGATTTCTTGTGATGTCATGGAATGTTAAAGTTTTATGTCGTCTTGTGATGTCATGGAATGTTCAGTTTTCATGTAGTCTTCTGATGTCATGGAATGTTCAGGTATCATTTTGGTCTTGTGATGTCTTGGATTGTTTAGGTACCATGTGCCCTTGTTATGTCATGGAATGTTCAGGTATCATGTGGTTTTGAGTTTTCTTGGAATGTTCAGGTATCATGTGGTTTTGAGTTTTCTTGGAATGTTCAGGTATCATGTGGTCTTGTTATTTAATGGAATTTTCAGGTATCATGTGATCTGCTGATGTCTTGGAATGTTCAGGTACCATGTAGTCTTGTGATGTCATGGAATTTTCAGTTATCATGTGGTCTTTTGAGGTCATGGAATGTTCATGTATCATGTGGTTTTGTGATGTCATGGAATGTTCATGTATCATGTGGTCTTGTGATGTCTTGGAATGTTGAGGTATCATGTGGTCTTTTGAGGTCATGGAATGTTCAGGTATCATGTGGCCTTTTGATGTCATGGAATGTTCAGGTATCATGTGGTCTTGTGAAGTCATGGAATTTTCAGGGTATCATGTGGTCTTGTGATGTCTTGGAATGTTCAGGTATCATCTGGTCTTTTTAAGTCATGGAATGTTCAGGTATCATGTGGTCTTGTGATGTCTTGGAATGTTCAGGGTATCATGTGGTCTTGTGATGTCTTGCAATGTTCAGGTTTCATGTGGTCTCGTGATGTCATGGAATGTTAATGTTTTATGTCGTCTTGTGATGTCATGGATTGTTCAGGATTCATGTAGTCTTGTGATGTCGTGGAATGTTCAGGTATCATTTTGGTCTTGTGATGTCTTGGAATGTTTAGGTATCATGTGCTCTTGTTATGTCATGGAATGTTCAGATATCATATGGTCTTGTGATGTCATGGAATGTTCAGGTAATATGTGGTCTTGAGATGTCATGGAATGTTCAGGTATCATTTGGTATTGTGATGTCATGGACTGTTCCGGTATCATGTGGTCTTGTGATGTCATGGAATGTTCAGTTATTATGTGGTATTTTGATGTCATGGAATGTACATGTATCATGTGGTCTTGTGATGTCATGGAATGTTCAGGTATCATGATTTCTTGTGATGTCAGGTATTAGGCATCATGTGTTCATGTGATGTCATGTAATGTTCAGGTTTCATGTGGTCTTGTGATGTCATGGAATGTTGTTTTGTCTCGTGATGTCATGGAATGTTCATGTATCATATGGTCTTGTGATGTCATGGAATGTTCAGGTAACATGTGGTCTTGGGATGTCATGGAATGTTCAGGTATCATGTTGTCTTGTGATGTCATGGAATGTTATTGTTTTATGTCGTCTTGTGATGTCATGGAATGTTCAGGTTTCATGTAGTCTTCTGATGTCGTGGAATGTTCAGGTATCATTTTGGTCTTGTGATGTCTTGGATTGTTTAGGTACCATGTGCCCTTGTTATGTCATGGAATGTTCAGGTATCATGTGGTTTTGAGTTTTCTTGGAATGTTCAGGTATCATGTGGTCTTGTTATTTAATGGAATGTTCAGGTATCATGTGATCTGCTGATGTCTTGGAATGTTCAGGTACCATGTAGACTTGTGATGTCATGGAATATTCAGTTATCATGTGGTCTTTTGAGGTCATGGAATGTTCATGTATCATGTGGTCTTGTGATGTCTTGGAATGTTGAGGTATCATGTGGTCTTTTGAGGTCATGGAATGTTCAGGTATCATGTGGCCTTTTGATGTCATGGAATGTTCAGGTATCATGTGGTCTTGTGAAGTCATGGAATGTTCAGGGTATCATGTGGTCTTGTGATGTCTTGGAATGCTCAGGTATCATGTGGTCTTTTTAAGTCATGGAATGTTCAGGGTATCATGTGGTCTTGTGATGTCTTGGAATGTTCAGGTATCATGTGGTCTTGTGATGTCTTGGAATGTTCAGGGTATCATGTGGTCTTGTGATGTCTTGGAATGTTCAGGTTTCATGTGGTCTCGTGATGTCATGGAATGTTAATGTTTTATGTCGTCTTGTGATGTCATGGATTGTTCAGGATTCATGTAGTCTTGTGATGTCGTGGAATGTTCAGGTATCATTTTGGTCTTGTGATGTCTTGGAATGTTTAGGTATCATGTGCTCTTGTTATGTCATGGAATGTTCAGATATCATATGGTCTTGTGATGTCATGGAATGTTCAGGTAATAGGTGGTCTTGAGATGTCATGGAATGTTCAGGTATCATTTGGTATTGTGATGTCATGGACTGTTCCGGTATCATGTGGTCTTGTGATGTCATGGAATGTTCAGTTATTATGTTGTATTTTGATGTCATGGAATGTACATGTATCATGTGGTCTTGTGATGTCATGGAATGTTCAAGTATCATGATTTCTTGTGATGTCAGGTATTAGGCATCATGTGTTCATGTGATGTCATGTAATGTTCAGGTTTCATGTGGTCTTGTGATGTCATGGAATGTTGTTTTGTCTCGTGATGTCATGGAATGTTCATGTATCATATGGTCTTGTGCTGTCATGGAATGTTCAGGTAACATGTGGTCTTGGGATGTCATGGAATGTTCAGGTATCATGTTGTCTTGTGATGTCATGGAATGTTATTGTTTTATGTCGTCTTGTGATCTCATGGAATGTTCAGGTTTCATGTAGTCTTCTGATGTCGTGGAATGTTCAGGTATCATTTTGGTCTTGTGATGTCTTGGATTGTTTAGGTACCATGTGCCCTTGTTATGTCATGGAATGTTCAGGTATCATGTGGTTTTGAGTTTTCTTGGAATGTTCAGGTATCACGTGGTCTTGTTATTTTATGGAATGTTCAGGTATCATGTGATCTGCTGATGTCTTGGAATGTTCAGGTACCATGTAGTCTTGTGATGTCATGGAATATTCAGTTATCATGTGGTCTTTTGAGGTCATGGAATGTTCATGTATCATGTGGTCTTGTGATGTCATGGAATGTTCATGTATCATGTGGTCTTGTGATGTCTTGGAATGTTGAGGTATCATGTGGTCTTTTGAGGTCATGGAATGTTCAAGTATCATGTGGCCTTTTGATGTCATGGAATGTTGAGGTGTCATGTGGTCTTGTGAAGTCATGGAATGTTCAGGGTATCATGTGGTCTTGTGATGTCTTGGAATGTTCAGGTATCATGTGGTCTTTTGATGTCATGGAATGTTCAGGGTATCATGTGGTCTTGTGATGTCTTGGAATGTTCATGTATCATGTGGTCTTGTGATGTCATGGAATGTTCATGTATCATGTGGTCTTGTGATGTCTTGGAATGTTGAGGTATCATGTGGTCTTTTGAGGTAATGGAATGTTCAGGTATCTTGTGGCCTTTTGATGTCATGGAATGTTCAGGTATCATGTGGTCTTCTGAAGTCATGGAATGTTCAGGGTATCATGTGGTCTTGTGATGTCTTGGAATGTTCAGGTATCATGTGGTCTTTTGATGTCATGGAATGTTCAGGTATCATGTGTTCTTGTGATGTCTTGGAATGTTCAGGTATCATGTGGTCTTGTGATGTCTTGGAATGTTCAGGGTATCATGTGGTCTTGTGATGTCTTGGAATGTTCAGGTTTCATGTAGTCTTGTGATGTCGTGGAATGTTCAGGTTTCATTTGGTCTTGTGATGTCATGGAATGTTAATGTTTTATGTCGTCTTGTGATGTCATGGAATGTTCAGGTTTCATGTAGTCTTGTGATGTCGTGGAATGTTCAGGTATCATTTTGGTCTTGTGATGTCTTGGATTGTTTAGGTACCATGTGCCCTTGTTATGTCATGGAATGTTCAGGTATCAGGTGGTTTTGAGTTTTCTTGGAATGTTCAGGTATCATGTGGTCTTGTGATTTAATGGAATGTTCAGGTATCATGTGATCTGCTGATGTCTTGGAATGTTCAGGTATTATGTGATCTTGTGATGTCATGGAATGTTCAGGTATCATTTGATCTTGTGATGTCTTGGAATGTTCAGGTATCATGTTGTCTTGTGATGTCATGGAATGTTAATGTATTATGTCGTCTTGTGATGTCATGGAATGTTCAGGTTTCATGTAGTCTTGTGATGTCGTGGAATGTGCAGGTATCATTTTGGTCTTGTGATGTCTTGGAATGTTTAGGTACCATGTGTCCTTGTTATGTCATGGAATGTTCAGGTATCATGTGGTTTTGAGTTTTCTTGGAATGTTCAGGTATCATGTGGTTTTGAGTTTTCTTGGAATGTTCAGGTATCATGTGGTCTTGTTATTTAATGGAATGTTCAGGTATCATGTGATCTGCTGATGTCTTGGAATGTTCAGGTACCATGTAGTCTTGTGATGTCATGGAATATTCAGTTATCATGTGGTCTTTTGAGGTCATGGAATGTTCATGTATCATGTGGTCTTGTGATGTCATGGAATGTTCATATATCATGTGGTCTTGTGATGTCTTGGAATGTTGAGGTATCATGTGGTCTTTTGAGGTCATGGAATGTTCAGGTATCATGTGGCCTTTTGATGTCATGGAATGTTCAGGTATCATGTGGTCTTCTGAAGTCATGGAATGTTCAGGGTATCATGTGGTCTTGTGATGTCTTAGAATGTTCAGGTATCATGTGGTCTTTTGATGTCATGGAATGTTCAGGGTATCATGTGGTCTTGTGATGTCTTGGAATGTTCAGGTATCATGTGGTCTTGTGATGTCTTGGAATGTTCAGGGTATCATGTGGTCTTGTGATGTCTTGGAATGTTCAGGTTTCATGTGGTCTCGTGATGTCATGGAATGTTCAGGTAACATGTGGTCTTGGGATGTCATGGAATGTTCAGGTATCATGTTGTCTTGTGATGTCATGGAATGTTAATGTTTTATGTCGTCTTGTGATGTCATGGAATGTTCAGGTTTCATGTAGTCTTCTGATGTCGTGGAATGTTCAGGTATCATTTTGGTCTTGTGATGTCTTGGATTGTTTAGGTACCATGTGCCCTTGTTATGTCATGGAATGTTCAGGTATCATGTGGTTTTGAGATTTCTTGGAATGTTCAGGTATCATGTGGTCTTGTGATTTAATGGAATGTTCAGGTATCATGTGATCTTCTGATGTCTTGGAATGTTCAGGTACCATGTAGTCTTGTGATGTCATGGAATATTCAGTTATCATGTGGTCTTGTGATGTCTTGGAATGTTCAGGTATCATGTGGTCTTTTGATGTCATGGAATGTTCAGGGTATCATGTGGTCTTGTGATGTCTTGGAATTTTCAGGTATCATGTGGTCTTGTGATGTCATGGAATGTTCAGGGTATCATGTGGTCTTGTGATGTCTTGGAATGTTCAGGTTTCATGTGGTCTCGTGATGTCATGGAATGTTAATGTTTTATGTCGTCTTGTGATGTCATGGAATGTTCAGGTTTCATGTTGTCTTGTGATGTCGTGGAATGTTCAGGTATCATTTTGGTCTTGTGATGTCTTGGAATGTTTAGATATCATGTGCCCTTGTTATGTCATGGAATGTTCAGGTTTCATGTGGTTTTGAGTTTTCTTGGAATGTTCAGGTATCATGTGGTCTTGTGATTTAATGGAATGTTCAGGTATCATGTGGTCTTGTGATGTCTTGGAATGTTCAGGTATCATGTGGTCTTGTGATGTCTTGGAATGTTCAGGTTCCATGAGGTCTCGTGATGTCATGGAATGTTCAGGTTTCATGTAGTCTTCTGATGTCGTGGAATGTTCAGGTATCATTTTGGTCTTGTGATGTCTTGGATTGTTTAGGTACCATGTGCCCTTGTTATGTCATGGAATGTTCAGGGTATCATGTGGTCTTGTGATGTCTTGGAATGTTCAGGTATCATGTGGTCTTGTGATGTCATGGAATGTTCAGGTTTCATGTAGTCTTCTGATGTCGTGGAATGTTCAGGTATCATTTTGGTCTTGTGATGTCTTGGATTGTTTAGGTACCATGTGCCCTTGTTATGTCATGGAATGTTCAGGTATCATGTGGTTTTGAGATTTCTTGGAATGTTCAGGTATCATGTGGTCTTGTGATTTAATGGAATGTTCAGGTATCATGTGATCTTCTGATGTCTTGGAATGTTCAGGTACCATGTAGTCTTGTGATGTCATGGAATATTCAGTTATCATGTGGTCTTGTGATGTCTTGGAATGTTCAGGTATCATGTGTTCTTTTGATGTCATGGAATGTTCAGGGTATCATGTGGTCTTGTGATGTCTTGGAATGTTCAGGTATCATGTGGTCTTTTGATGTCATGGAATGTTCAGGTATCATGTGTTCTTGTGATGTCTTGGAATGTTCAGGTATCATGTGGTCTTGTGATGTCTTGGAATGTTCAGGGTATCATGTGGTCTTGTGATGTCTTGGAATGTTCAGGTTTCATGTAGTCTTGTGATGTCGTGGAATGTTCAGGTTTCATTTGGTCTTGTGATGTCATGGAATGTTAATGTTTTATGTCGTCTTGTGATGTCATGGAATGTTCAGGTTTCATGTAGTCTTGTGATGTCGTGGAATGTTCAGGTATCATTTTGGTCTTGTGATGTCTTGGATTGTTTAGGTACCATGTGCCCTTGTTATGTCATGGAATGTTCAGGTATCAGGTGGTTTTGAGTTTTCTTGGAATGTTCAGGTATCATGTGGTCTTGTGATTTAATGGAATGTTCAGGTATCATGTGATCTGCTAATGTCTTGGAATGTTCAGGTATTATGTGATCTTGTGATGTCATGGAATGTTCAGGTATCATTTGATCTTGTGATGTCTTGGAATGTTCAGGTATCATGTTGTCTTGTGATGTCATGGAATGTTAATGTATTATGTCGTCTTGTGATGTCATGGAATGTTCAGGTTTCATGTAGTCTTGTGATGTCGTGGAATGTGCAGGTATCATTTTGGTCTTGTGATGTCTTGGAATGTTTAGGTACCATGTGTCCTTGTTATGTCATGGAATGTTCAGGTATCATGTGGTTTTGAGTTTTCTTGGAATGTTCAGGTATCATGTGGTTTTGAGTTTTCTTGGAATGTTCAGGTATCATGTGGTCTTGTTATTTAATGGAATGTTCAGGTATCATGTGATCTGCTGATGTCTTGGAATGTTCAGGTACCATGTAGTCTTGTGATGTCATGGAATATTCAGTTATCATGTGGTCTTTTGAGGTCATGGAATGTTCATGTATCATGTGGTCTTGTGATGTCATGGAATGTTCATATATCATGTGGTCTTGTGATGTCTTGGAATGTTGAGGTATCATGTGGTCTTTTGAGGTCATGGAATGTTCAGGTATCATGTGGCCTTTTGATGTCATGGAATGTTCAGGTATCATGTGGTCTTCTGAAGTCATGGAATGTTCAGGGTATCATGTGGTCTTGTGATGTCTTGGAATGTTCAGGTATCATGTGGTCTTTTGATGTCATGGAATGTTCAGGGTATCATGTGGTCTTGTGATGTCTTGGAATGTTCAGGTATCATGTGGTCTTGTGATGTCTTGGAATGTTCAGGGTATCATGTGGTCTTGTGATGTCTTGGAATGTTCAGGTTTCATGTGGTCTCGTGATGTCATGGAATGTTCAGGTAACATGTGGTCTTGGGATGTCATGGAATGTTCAGGTATCATGTTGTCTTGTGATGTCATGGAATGTTAATGTTTTATGTCGTCTTGTGATGTCATGGAATGTTCAGGTTTCATGTAGTCTTCTGATGTCGTGGAATGTTCAGGTATCATTTTGGTCTTGTGATGTCTTGGATTGTTTAGGTACCATGTGCCCTTGTTATGTCATGGAATGTTCAGGTATCATGTGGTTTTGAGATTTCTTGGAATGTTCAGGTATCATGTGGTCTTGTGATTTAATGGAATGTTCAGGTATCATGTGATCTTCTGATGTCTTGGAATGTTCAGGTACCATGTAGACTTGTGATGTCATGGAATATTCAGTTATCATGTGGTCTTTTGAGGTCATGGAATGTTCATGTATCATGTGGTCTTGTGATGTCATGGAATATTCAGTTATCATGTGGTCTTGTGATGTCTTGGAATGTTCAGGTATCATGTGGTCTTTTGATGTCATGGAATGTTCAGGGTATCATGTGGTCTTGTGATGTCTTGGAATTTTCAGGTATCATGTGGTCTTGTGATGTCATGGAATGTTCAGGGTATCATGTGGTCTTGTGATGTCTTGGAATGTTCAGGTTTCATGTGGTCTCGTGATGTCATGGAATGTTAATGTTTTATGTCGTCTTGTGATGTCATGGAATGTTCAGGTTTCATGTTGTCTTGTGATGTCGTGGAATGTTCAGGTATCATTTTGGTCTTGTGATGTCTTGGAATGTTTAGATATCATGTGCCCTTGTTATGTCATGGAATGTTCAGGTTTCATGTGGTTTTGAGTTTTCTTGGAATGTTCAGGTATCATGTGGTCTTGTGATTTAATGGAATGTTCAGGTATCATGTGGTCTTGTGATGTCTTGGAATGTTCAGGTATCATGTGGTCTTGTGATGTCATGGAATGTTCAGGGTATCATGTGGTCTTGTGATGTCTTGGAATGTTCAGGTTCCATGAGGTCTCGTGATGTCATGGAATGTTCAGGTTTCATGTAGTCTTCTGATGTCGTGGAATGTTCAGGTATCATTTTGGTCTTGTGATGTCTTGGATTGTTTAGGTACCATGTGCCCTTGTTATGTCATGGAATGTTCAGGGTATCATGTGGTCTTGTGATGTCTTGGAATGTTCAGGTATCATGTGGTCTTGTGATGTCATGGAATGTTCAGGTTTCATGTAGTCTTCTGATGTCGTGGAATGTTCAGGTATCATTTTGGTCTTGTGATGTCTTGGATTGTTTAGGTACCATGTGCCCTTGTTATGTCATGGAATGTTCAGGTATCATGTGGTTTTGAGATTTCTTGGAATGTTCAGGTATCATGTGGTCTTGTGATTTAATGGAATGTTCAGGTATCATGTGATCTTCTGATGTCTTGGAATGTTCAGGTACCATGTAGTCTTGTGATGTCATGGAATATTCAGTTATCATGTGGTCTTGTGATGTCTTGGAATGTTCAGGTATCATGTGTTCTTTTGATGTCATGGAATGTTCAGGGTATCATGTGGTCTTGTGATGTCTTGGAATTTTCAGGTATCATGTGGTCTTGTGATGTCATGGAATGTTCAGGGTATCATGTGGTCTTGTGATGTCTTGGAATGTTCAGGTTTCATGTGGTCTCGTGATGTCATGGAATGTTAATGTTTTATGTCGTCTTGTGATGTCATGGAATGTTCAGGTTTCATGTTGTCTTGTGATGTCGTGGAATGTTCAGGTATCATTTTGGTCTTGTGATGTCTTGGAATGTTTAGATATCATGTGCCCTTGTTATGTCATGGAATGTTCAGGGTATCATGTGGTCTTGTGATGTCTTGGAATGTTCAGGTTTCATGTGGTCTCGTGATGTCATGGAATGTTCAGGTAACATGTGGTCTTGGGATGTCATGGAATGTTCAGGTATCATGTTGTCTTGTGATGTCATGGAATGTTAATGTTTTATGTCGTCTTGTGATGTCATGGAATGTTCAGGTTTCATGTAGTCTTCTGATGTCGTGGAATGTTCAGGTATCATTTTGGTCTTGTGATGTCTTGGATTGTTTAGGCACCATGTGCCCTTGTTATGTCATGGAATGTTCAGGTATCATGTGGTTTTGAGATTTCTTGGAATGTTCAGGTATCATGTGGTCTTGTGATTTAATGGAATGTTCAGGTATCATGTGATCTTCTGATGTCTTGGAATGTTCAGGTACCATGTAGTCTTGTGATGTCATGGAATATTCAGTTATCATGTGGTCTTGTGATGTCTTGGAATGTTCAGGTATCATGTGGTCTTTTGATGTCATGGAATGTTCAGGGTATCATGTGGTCTTGTGATGTCTTGGAATTTTCAGGTATCATGTGGTCTTGTGATGTCATGGAATGTTCAGGGTATCATGTGGTCTTGTGATGTCTTGGAATGTTCAGGTATCATGTTGTCTTGTGATGTCATGGAATGTTAATGTTTTATGTCGTCTTGTGATGTCATGGAATGTTCAGGTTTCATGTAGTCTTCTGATGTCATGGAATGTTCAGGTATCATTTTGGTCTTGTGATGTCTTGGATTGTTTAGGTACCATGTGCCCTTGTTATGTCATGGAATGTTCAGGTATCATGTGGTTTTGAGATTTCTTGGAATGTTCAGGTATCATGTGGTCTTGTGATTTAATGGAATGTTCAGGTATCATGTGATCTTCTGATGTCTTGGAATGTTCAGGTACCATGTAGTCTTGTGATATCATGGAATATTCAGTTATCATGTGGTCTTGTGATGTCTTGGAATGTTCAGGTATCATGTGGTCTTTTGATGTCATGGAATGTTCAGGGTATCATGTGGTCTTGTGATGTCTTGGAATTTTCAGGTATCATGTGGTCTTGTGATGTCATGGAATGTTCAGGGTATCATGTGGTCTTGTGATGTCTTGGAATGTTCAGGTTTCATGTGGTCTCGTGATGTCATGGAATGTTAATGTTTTATGTCGTCTTGTGATGTCATGGAATGTTCAGGTTTCATGTTGTCTTGTGATGTCGTGGAATGTTCAGGTATCATTTTGGTCTTGTGATGTCTTGGAATGTTTAGATATCATGTGCCCTTGTTATGTCATGGAATGTTCAGGTATCATGTGGTTTTGAGTTTTCTTGGAATGTTCAGGTATCATGTGGTCTTGTGATTTAATGGAATGTTCAGGTATCATGTGGTCTTGTGATGTCTTGGAATGTTCAGGTATCATGTGGTCTTGTGATGTCATGGAATGTTCAGGGTATCATGTGGTCTTGTGATGTCTTGGAATGTTCAGGTTTCATGTGGTCTCGTGATGTCATGGAATGTTAATGTTTTATGTTGTCTTGTGATGTCATGGATTGTTCAGGATTCATGTAGTCTTGTGATGTCGTGGAATGTTCAGGTATCATTTTGGTCTTGTGATGTCTTGGAATGTTTAGATATCATGTGCCCTTGTTATGTCATGGAATGTTCAGGTATCATGTGGTTTTGAGTTTTCTTGGAATGTTCAGGTATCATGTGGTCTTGTGATTTAATGGAATGTTCAGGTAATATGTGATCTGCTGATGTCTTGGAATGTTCAGGTACCATGTAGTCTTGTGATGTCATGGAATATTCAGTTATCATGTGGTCTTTTGAGGTCATGGAATGTTCATGTATCATGTGGTCTTGTGATGTCATGGAATGTTCATGTATCATGTGGTCTTGTGATGTCTTGGAATGTTGAGGTATCATGTGGTCTTTTGAGGTCATGGAATGTTCAAGTATCATGTGGCCTTTTGATGTCATGGAATGTTCAGGTATCATGTGGTCTTGTGAAGTCATGGAATGTTCAGGGTATCATGTGGTCTTGTGATGTCTTGGAATGTTCAGGTATCATGTGGTCTTTTGATGTCATGGAATGTTCAGGGTATCATGTGGTCTTGTGATGTCTTGGAATGTTCAGGTATCATGTGGTCTTGTGATGTCTTGGAATGTTCAGGGTATCATGTGGTCTTGTGATGTCTTGGAATGTTCAGGTTTCATGTGGTCTCGTGATGTCATAGAATGTTAATGTTTTATGTCGTCTTGTGATGTCATGGATTGTTCAGGATTCATGTAGTCGTGTGATGTCGTGGAATGTCCAGGTATCATTTTGGTCTTGTGATGTCTTGGAATGTTTAGGTATCATGTGCTCTTGTTATGTCATGGAATGTTCAGATATCATATGGTCTTGTGATGTCTTGGAATGTTCAGGTAATATGTGGTCTTGAGATGTCATGGAATGTTCAGGTATCATTTGGTATTGTGATGTCATGGACTGTTCCGGTATCATGTGGTCTTGTGATTTTAATGGAATGTTCAGTTATTATGTGGTATTTTGTTGCCATGGAATGTACATGTATCATGTGGTCTTGTGATGTCATGGAATGTTCAGGTATCATGATTTCTTGTGATGTCATGGAATGTTAATGTTTTATGTCGTCTTGTGATGTCATGGAATGTTCAGTTTTCATGTAGTCTTCTGATGTCGTGGAATGTTCAGGTATCATTTTGGTCTTGTGATGTCTTGGATTGTTTAGGTACCATGTGCCCTTGTTATGTCATGGAATGTTCAGGTATCATGTGGTTTTGAGATTTCTTGGAATGTTCAGGTATCATGTGGTCTTGTGATTTAATGGAATGTTCAGGTATCATGTGATCTTCTGATGTCTTGGAATGTTCAGGTACCATGTAGTCTTGTGATGTCATGGAATATTCAGTTATCATGTGGTCTTGTGATGTCATGGAATGTTAATGTTTTATGTCGTCTTGTGATGTCATGGATTGTTCAGGATTCATGTAGTCTTGTGATGTCATAGAATATTCAGTTATCATGTGGTCTTTTGAGGTCATGGAACGTTCGGGTATTATGTGATCTTGTGATGTCATGGAATGTTCAGGTATCATTTGATCTTGTGATGTCTTGGAATGTTCAGGTATCATGTTGTCTTGTGATGTCATGGATTGTTAATGTTTTATGTCGTCTTGTGATGTCATGGAATGTTCAGGTTTCATGTAGACTTGTGATGTCGTGGAATGTTCAGGTATCATTTTGGTCTTGTGATGTCTTGGATTGTTTAGGTACCATGTGCCCTTGTTGTGTCATGGAATGTTCAGGTATCATGTGGTTTTGAGTTTTCTTGGAATGTTCAGGTATCATGTGGTTTTGAGTTTTCTTGGAATGTTCAGGTATCATGTGGTCTTGTTATTTAATGGAATTTTCAGGTATCATGTGATCTGCTGATGTCTTGGAATGTTCAGGTACCATGTAGTCTTGTGATGTCATGGAATATTCAGTTATCATGTGGTCTTTTGAGGTCATGGAATGTTCATGTATCATGTGGTCTTGTGATGTCATGGAATGTTCATGTATCATGTGGTCTTGTGATGTCTTGGAATGTTGAGGTATAATGTGGTCTTTTGAGGTCATGGAATGTTCAGGTATCATGTGGCCTTTTGATGTCATGGAATGTTCAGGTATCATAAGGTCTTGTGAAGTCATGGAATGTTCAGGGTATCATGTGGTCTTGTGATGTCTTGGAATGTTCAGGTATCTTGTGGTCTTTTTATGTCATGGAATGTTCAGGGTATCATGTGGTCTTGTGATGTCTTGGAATGTTCAGGTATCATGTGGTCTTGTGATGTCTTGGAATGTTCAGGGTATCATGTGGTCTTGTGATGTCTTGGAATGTTCAGGTTTCATGTGGTCTCGTGATGTCATGGAATGTTAATGTTTTATGTCGTCTTGTGATGTAATGGATTGTTCAGGATTCATGTAGTCGTGTGATGTCGTGGAATGTTCAGGTATCATTTGATCTTGTGATGTCTTGGAATGTTCAGGTATCATGTTGTCTTGTGATGTCATGGATTGTTAATGTTTTATGTCGTCTTGTGATGTCATGGAATGTTCAGGTTTCATGTAGTCTTGTGATGTCGTGGAATGTTCAGGTATCATTTTGGTCTTGTGATGTCTTGGATTGTTTAGGTACCATGTGCCCTTGTTATGTCATGGAATGTTCAGGTATCATGTGGTTTTGAGTTTTCTAGGAATGTTCAG
This sequence comes from Rhinoderma darwinii, assembly GCF_050947455.1. NCBI lineage: Eukaryota > Metazoa > Chordata > Amphibia > Anura > Rhinodermatidae > Rhinoderma > Rhinoderma darwinii. The sequence goes on along the minus strand of NC_134690.1, from coordinate 287,943,658 downwards.
GTATCATGTGGTTTTGAGTTTTCTTGGAATGTTCAGGTATCATGTGGTCTTGTTATTTAATGGAATTTTCAGGTATCATGTGATCTGCTGATGTCTTGGAATGTTCAGGTACCATGTAGTCTTGTGATGTCATGGAATATTCAGTTATCATGTGGTCTTTTGAGGTCATGGAATGTTCATGTATCATGTGGTCTTGTGAAGTCATGGAATGTTCAGGGTATCATGTGGTCTTGTGATGTCTTGGAATGTTCAGGTATCATGTGGTCTTTTTATGTCATGGAATGTTCAGGGTATCATGTGGTCTTGTGATGTCTTGGAATGTTCAGGTATCATGTGGTCTTGTGATGTCTTGGAATGTTCAGGGTATCATGTGGTCTTGTGATGTCTTGGAATGTTCAGGTTTCATGTGGTCTCGTGATGTCATGGAATGTTAATGTTTTATGTCGTCTTGTGATGTCATGGATTGTTCAGGATTCATGTAGTCGTGTGATGTCGTGGAATGTTCAGGTATCATTTGATCTTGTGATGTCTTGGAATGTTCAGGTATCATGTTGTCTTGTGATGTCATGGATTATTAATGTTTTATGTCGTCTTGTGATGTCATGGAATGTTCAGGTTTCATGTAGTCTTGTGATGTCGTGGAATGTTCAGGTATCATTTTGGTCTTGTGATGTCTTGGATTGTTTAGGTACCATGTGCCCTTGTTATGTCATGGAATGTTCAGGTATCATGTGGTTTTGAGTTTTCTTGGAATGTTCAGGTATCATGTGGTTTTGAGTTTTCTTGGAATGTTCAGGTATCATGTGGTCTTGTTATTTAATGGAATTTTCAGGTATCATGTGATCTGCTGATGTCTTGGAATGTTCAGGTACCATGTAGTCTTGTGATGTCATGGAATATTCAGTTATCATGTGGTCTTTTGAGGTCATGGAATGTTCATGTATCATGTGGTCTTGTGATGTCATGGAATGTTCATGTATCATGTGGTCTTGTGATGTCTTGGAATGTTGAGGTATAATGTGGTCTTTTGAGGTCATGGAATGTTCAGGTATCATGTGGCCTTTTGATGTCATGGAATGTTCAGGTATCATAAGGTCTTGTGAAGTCATGGAATGTTCAGGGTATCATGTGGTCTTGTGATGTCTTGGAATGTTCAGGTATCATGTGGTCTTTTTATGTCATGGAATGTTCAGGGTATCATGTGGTCTTGTGATGTCTTGGAATGTTCAGGTATCATGTGGTCTTGTGATGTCTTGGAATGTTCAGGTATCATGTGGTCTTGTGATGTCTTGGAATGTTCAGGGTATCATGTGGTCTTGTGATGTCTTGGAATGTTCAGGTTTCATGTGGTCTCGTGATGTCATGGAATGTTAATGTTTTATGTCGTCTTGTGATGTCATGGATTGTTCAGGATTCATGTAGTCGTGTGATGTCGTGGAATGTTCAGGTATCATTTTGGTCTTGTGATGTCTTGGAATGTTTAGGTATCATGTGCTCTTGTTATGTCATGGAATGTTCAGATATCATATGGTCTTGTGATGTCTTGGAATGTTCAGGTAATATGTGGTCTTGAGATGTCATGGAATGCTCAGGTATCATTTGGTATTGTGATGTCATGGACTGTTCCGGTATCATGTGGTCTTGTGATGTCATGGAATGTTCAGTTATTATGTGGTATTTTGATGTCATGGAATGTACATGTATCATGTGGTCTTGTGATGTCATGGAATGTTCAGGTATCATGATTTCTTGTGATGTCAGGTATTAGGCATCATGTGTTCATGTGATGTCCTGTAATGTTCAGGTTTCATGTTGTCTTGTGATGTCATGGAATGTTGTTTTGTCTCGTGACGTCATGGAATGTTCATGTATCATATGGTCTTGTGATGTCATGGAATGTTCAGGTAACAGTGGTCTTGGGATGTCATGGAATGTTCAGGTATCATGTTGTCTTGTGATGTCATGGAATGTTAATGTTTTATGTCGTCTTGTGATGTCATGGAATGTTCAGTTTTCATGTAGTCTTCTGATGTCGTGGAATGTTCAGTTATCATTTTGGTCTTGTGATGTCTTGGATTGTTTAGGTACCATGTGCCCTTGTTATGTCATGGAATGTTCAGGTATCATGTGGTTTTGAGATTTCTTGGAATGTTCAGGTATCATGTGGTCTTGCGATTTAATGGAATGTTCAGGTATCATGTGATCTTCTGATGTCTTGTAATGTTCAGGTACCATGTAGTCTTGTGATGTCATGGAATATTCAGTTATCATGTGGTCTTGTGATGTCTTGGAATGTTCAGGTATCGTGTGGTCTTTTGATGTCATGGAATGTTCAGGGTATCATGTGGTCTTGTGATGTCTTGGAATGTTCAGGTATCATGTGGTCTTGTGATGTCATGGAATGTTCAGGGTATCATGTGGTCTTGTGATGTCTTGGAATGTTCAGGTTTCATGTGGTCTCGTGATGTAATGGAATGTTAATGTTTTATGTCGTCTTGTGATGTCATGGATTGTTCAGGATTCATGTAGTCTTGTGATGTCATAGAATATTCAGTTATCATGTGGTCTTTTGAGGTCATGGAACGTTCGGGTATTATGTGATCTTGTGATGTCATGGAATGTTCAGGTATCATTTGATCTTGTGATGTCTTGGAATGTTCAGGTATCATGTTGTCTTGTGATGTCATGGAATGTTAATGTTTTATTTCGTCTTGTGATGTCATGGAATGTTCGGGTTTCATGTAGTCTTGTGATGTTGTGGAATGTTCCGGTATCATTTTGGTCTTGTGATGTCTTGGATTGTTTAGGTACCATGTGCCCTTGTTATGTCATGGAATGTTCAGGTATCATGTGGTTTTGAGTTTTCTTGGAATGTTCAGGTATCATGTGGTTTTGAGTTTTCTTGGAATGTTCAGGTATCATGTGGTCTTGTTATTTAATGGAATTTTCAGGTATCATGTGATCTGCTGATGTCTTGGAATGTTCAGGTACCATGTAGTCTTGTGATGTCATGGAATATTCAGTTATCATGTGGTCTTTTGAGGTCATGGAATGTTCATGTATCATGTGGTCTTGTGATGTCATGGAATGTTCATGTATCATGTGGTCTTGTGATGTCTTGGAATGTTGAGGTATCATGTGGTCTTTTGAGGTCATGGAATGTTCAGGTATCATGTGGCCTTTTGATGTCATGGAATGTTCAGGTATCATAAGGTCTTGTGAAGTCATGGAATGTTCAGGGTATCATGTGGTTTGTGGTGTCTTGGAATGTTCAGGTATCATGTGGTCTTTTTATGTCATGGAATGTTCAGGGTATCATGTGGTCTTGTGATGTCTTGGAATGTTCAGGTATCATGTGGTCTTGTGATGTCTTGGAATGTTCAGGTATCATGTGGTCTTGTGATGTCTTGGAATGTTCAGGTTTCATGTGGTCTCGTGATGTCATGGAATGTTAATGTTTTATGTCGTCTTGTGATGTCATGGATTGTTCAGGATTCATGTAGTCGTGTGATGTCGTGGAATGTTCAGGTATCATTTTGGTCTTGTGATGTCTTGGAATGTTTAGGTATCATGTGCTCTTGTTATGTCATGGAATGTTCAGATATCATATGGTCTTGTGATGTCTTGGAATGTTCAGGTAATATGTGGTCTTGAGATGTCATGGAATGCTCAGGTATCATTTGGTATTGTGATGTCATGGACTGTTCCGGTATCATGTGGTCTTGTGATGTCATGGAATGTTCAGTTATTATGTGGTATTTTGATGTCATGGAATGTACATGTATCATGTGGTCTTGTGATGTCATGGAATGTTCAGGTATCATGATTTCTTGTGATGTCAGGTATTAGGCATCATGTGTTCATGTGATGTCCTGTAATGTTCAGGTTTCATGTTGTCTTGTGATGTCATGGAATGTTGTTTTGTCTCGTGACGTCATGGAATGTTCATGTATCATATGGTCTTGTGATGTCATGGAATGTTCAGGTAACATGTGGTCTTGGGATGTCATGGAATGTTCAGGTATCATGTTGTCTTGTGATGTCATGGAATGTTAATGTTTTATGTCGTCTTGTGATGTCATGGAATGTTCAGTTTTCATGTAGTCTTCTGATGTCGTGGAATGTTCAGTTATCATTTTGGTCTTGTGATGTCTTGGATTGTTTAGGTACCATGTGCCCTTGTTATGTCATGGAATGTTCAGGTATCATGTGGTTTTGAGATTTCTTGGAATGTTCAGGTATCATGTGGTCTTGTGATTTAATGGAATGTTCAGGTATCATGTGATCTTCTGATGTCTTGGAATGTTCAGGTACCATGTAGTCTTGTGATGTCATGGAATATTCAGTTATCATGTGGTCTTGTGATGTCTTGGAATGTTCAGGTATCATGTGGTCTTTTGATGTCATGGAATGTTAATGTTTTATGTCGTCTTGTGATGTCATGGAATGTTCAGGTTTCATGTAGTCTTCTGATGTCGTGGAATGTTCAGGTATCATTTTGGTCTTGTGATGTCTTGGATTGTTTAGGTACCATGTGCCCTTGTTATGTCATGGAATGTTCATTTATCATGTGGTTTTGAGATTTCTTGGAATGTTCAGGTATCATGTGGTCTTGTGATGTCTTGGAATATTCAGGTATATCATGTGGTCTTTTGATGTCATGGAATGTTCAGGGTATCATGTGGTCTTGTGATGTCTTGGAATGTTCAGGTATCATGAGGTCTTGTGATGCCATGGAATGTTCAGGTTATCATGTGGTCTTGTGATGTCTTGGAATGTTCAGGTTTCATGTGGTCTCGTGATGTCATGGCATGTTAATGTTTTATGTCGTCTTGTGATGTCATGGATTGTTCAGGATTCATGTAGTCTTGTGATGTCGTGGAATGTTCAGGTATCATTTTGGTCTTGTGATGTCTTGGAATGTTTAGGTATCATGTGCCCTTGTTATGTCATGGAATGTTCAGGTATCATGTGGTTTTAAGTTTTCTTGGAATGTTCAGGTATCATGTGGTCTTGTGATTTAATGGAATGTTAATGTTTTATGTCGTCTTGTGATGTCATGGATTGTTCAGGTTTCATGTAGTCTTGTGATGTCGTGGAATGTTCAGGTATCATTTTGGTCTTGTGATGTCTTGGATTGTTTAGGTACCATGTGCCCTTGTTATGTCATGGAATGTTCAGGTATCATGTGGTTTTGAGTTTTATTGGAATGTTCAGGTATCATGTGGTCTTGTGATTTAATGGAATGTTCAGGTATCATGTGATCTGCTGATGTCTTGGAATGTTCAGGTACCATGTAGTCTTGTGATGTCATGGAATATTCAGTTATCATGTGGCCTTTTGATGTCATGGAATGTTCAGGTATCATAAGGTCTTGTGAAGTCATGGAATGTTCAGGGTATCATGTGGTTTGTGATGTCTTGGAATGTTCAGGTATCATGTGGTCTTTTTATGTCATGGAATGTTCAGGGTATCATGTGGTCTTGTGATGTCTTGGAATGTTCAGGTATCATGTGGTCTTGTGATGTCTTGGAATGTTCAGGTATCATGTGGTCTTGTGATGTCTTGGAATGTTCAGGTTTCATGTGGTCTCGTGATGTCATGGAATGTTAATGTTTTATGTCGTCTTGTGATGTCATGGATTGTTCAGGATTCATGTAGTCTTGTGATGTCGTGGAATGTTCAGGTATCATTTTGGTCTTGTGATGTCTTGGAATGTTTAGGTATCATGTGCTCTTGTTATGTCATGGAATGTTCAGATATCATATGGTCTTGTGATGTCATGGAATGTTCAGGTAATAGGTGGTCTTGAGATGTCATGGAATGTTCAGGTATCATTTGGTATTGTGATGTCATGGACTGTTCCGGTATCATGTGGTCTTGTGATGTCATGGAATGTTCAGTTATTATGTGGTATTTTGATGTCATGGAATGTACATGTATCATGTGGTCTTGTGATGTCATGGAATGTTCATGTATCATGATTTCTTGTGATGTCAGGTATTAGGCATCATGTGTTCATGTGATGTCATGTAATGTTCAGGTTTCATGTGGTCTTGTGATGTCATGGAATGTTGTTTTGTCTCGTGATGTCATGTAATGTTCATGTATCATATGGTCTTGTGATGTCATGGAATGTTCAGGTAACATGTGGTCTTGGGATGTCATGGAATGTTCAGGTATCATGTTGTCTTGTGATGTCATGGAATGTTAATGTTTTATGTCGTCTTGTGATGTCATGGAATGTTCAGGTTTCATGTAGTCTTCTGATGTCGTGGAATGTTCAGGTATCATTTTGGTCTTCTGATGTCTTGGATTGTTTAGGTACCATGTGCCCTTGTTATGTCATGGAATGTTCATTTATCATGTGGTTTTGAGATTTCTTGGAATGTTCAGGTATCATGTGGTCTTGTGATGTCTTGGAATGTTCAGGTATATCATGTGGTCTTTTGATGTCATGGAATGTTCAGGGTATCATGTGGTCTTGTGATGTCTTGGAATGTTCAGGTATCATGAGGTCTTGTGATGCCATGGAATGTTCAGGTTATCATGTGGTCTTGTGATGTCTTGGAATGTTCAGGTTTCATGTGGTCTCGTGATGTCATGGCATGTTAATGTTTTATGTCGTCTTGTGATGTCATGGATTGTTCAGGATTCATGTAGTCTTGTGATGTCGTGGAATGTTCAGGTATCATTTTGGTCTTGTGATGTCTTGGAATGTTTAGGTATCATGTGCCCTTGTTATGTCATGGAATGTTCAGGTATCATGTGGTTTTAAGTTTTCTTGGAATGTTCAGGTATCATGTGGTCTTGTGATTTAATGGAATGTTAATGTTTTATGTCGTCTTGTGATGTCATGGATTGTTCAGGTTTCATGTAGTCTTGTGATGTCGTGGAATGTTCAGGTATCATTTTGGTCTTGTGATGTCTTGGATTGTTTAGGTACCATGTGCCCTTGTTATGTCATGGAATGTTCAGGTATCATGTGGTTTTGAGTTTTATTGGAATGTTCAGGTATCATGTGGTCTTGTGATTTAATGGAATGTTCAGGTATCATGTGATCTGCTGATGTCTTGGAATGTTCAGGTACCATGTAGTCTTGTGATGTCATGGAATATTCAGTTATCATGTGGTCTTTTGAGGTCATGGAATGTTCATGTATCATGTGGTCTTGTGATGTCATGGAATGTTCATGTATCATGTGGTCTTGTGATGTCTTGGAATGTTGAGGTATCATGTGGTCTTTTGAGGTCATGGAATGTTCAGGTATCATGTGGCCTTTTGATGTCATGGAATGTTCAGGTATCATGTGGTCTTGTGAAGTCATGGAATGTTCAGGTGGCATGTGGTCTTTTGATGTCATGGAATGTTCAGGTATCATGATTTCTTCTGATTTCAGGTATTAGGCTTTATGTGTTCATGTGATGTCATGTAATGTTCAGTTTCATGTGGTCTTGTGATGTCATGGAATGTTGTTTTGTCTCGTGATGTCATGGAATAATCATGTATCATATGGTCTTGTGATGTCATAGAATGTTCAGGTAACATGTGGTCTTGGGATGTCATGGAATGTTCAGGTATCATGTTGTCTTGTGATGTCATGGAATGTTAATGTTTTATGTCGTCTTGTGATGTCATGGAATGTTCAGTTTTCATGTAGTCTTCTGATGTCGTGGAATGTTCAGGTATCATTTTGGTCTAGTGATGTCTTGGATTGTTTAGGTACCATGTGCCCTTGTTAAGTCATGGAATGTTCAGGTATCATGTGGTTTTGAGATTTCTTGGAATGTTCAGGTATCATGTGGTCTTGTGATTTAATGGAATGTTCAGGTATCATGTGATCTTCTGATGTCTTGGAATGTTCAGGTACCATGTAGTCTTGTGATGTCATGGAATATTCAGTTATCATGTGGTCTTGTGATGTCTTGGAATGTTCAGGTATCGTGTGGTCTTTTGATGTCATGGAATGTTCAGGGTATCATGTGGTCTTGTGATGTCTTGGAATGTTCAGGTATCATGTGGTCTTGTGATGTCATGGAATGTTCAGGGTATCATGTGGTCTTGTGATGTCTTGGAAAGTTGAGGTTTCATGTGGTCTCGTGATGTAATGGAATGTTAATGTTTTTTGTCGTCTTGTGATGTCATGGATTGTCCAGGATTCATGTAGTCTTGTGATGTCATAGAATATTCAGTTATCATGTGGTCTTTTGAGGTCATGGAACGTTCGGGTATTATGTGATCTTATGATGTCATGGAATGTTCAGGTATCATTTGATCTTGTGATGTCTTGGAATGTTCAGGTATCATGTTGTCTTGTGATGTCATGGAATGTTAATGTTTTATGTCGTCTTGTGATGTCATGGAATGTTCAGGTTTCATGTAGTCTTGTGATGTCGTGGAATGTTCAGGTATCATTTTGGTCTTGTGATGTCTTGGATTGTTTAGGTACCATGTGCCCTTGTTATGTCATGGAATGTTCAGGTATCATGTGGTTTTGAGTTTTCTTGGAATGTTCAGGTATCATGTGGTTTTGAGTTTTCTTGGAATGTTCAGGTATCATGTGGTCTTGTTATTTAATGGAATTTTCAGGTATCATGTGATCTGCTGATGTCTTGGAATGTTCAGGTACCATGTAGTCTTGTGATGTCATGGAATATTCAGTTATCATGTGGTCTTTTGAGGTCATGGAATGTTCATGTATCATGTGGTCTTGTGATGTCATGGAATGTTCATGTATCATGTGGTCTTGTGATGTCTTGGAATGTTGAGGTATCATGTGGTCTTTTGAGGTCATGGAATATTCAGGTATCATGTGGCCTTTTGATGTCATGGAATGTTCAGGTATCATAAGGTCTTGTGAAGTCATGGAATGTTCAGGGTATCATGTGGTCTTGTGATGTCTTGGAATGTTCAGGTATCATGTGGTCTTTTTATGTCATGGAATGTTCAGGGTATCATGTGGTCTTGTGATGTCTTGGAATGTTCAGGTATCATGTGGTCTTGTGATGTCTTGGAATGTTCAGGTTTCATGTGGTCTCGTGATGTCATGGAATGTTAATGTTTTATGTCGTCTTGTGATGTCATGGATTGTTCAGGATTCATGTAGTCTTGTGATGTCGTGGAATGTTCAGGTATCATTTTGGTCTTGTGATGTCTTGGAATGTTTAGGTATCATGTGCTCTTGTTATGTCATGGAATGTTCAGATATCATATGGTCTTGTAATGTCATGGAATGTTCAGGTATCATTTGGTATTGTGATTTCATGGACTGTTCCGGTATCATGTGGTCTTGTGATGTCATGGAATGTTCAGTTATTATGTGGTATTTTGATGTCATGGAATGTACATGTATCATGTGGTCTTGTGATGTCATGGAATGTTCAGGTATCATGATTTCTTGTGATGTCAGGTATTAGGCATCATGTGTTCATGTGATGTCATGTAATGTTCAGGTTTCATGTGGTCTTGTGATGTCATGGAATGTTGTTTTGTCTCGTGATGTCATGGAATGTTCATGTATCATATGGTCTTGTGATGTCATGGAATGTTCAGGTAACATGTGGTCTTGGGATGTCATGGAATGTTAAGGTATCATGTTGTCTTGTGATGTCATGGAATGTTAATGTTTTATGTCGTCTTGTGATGTCATGGAATGTTCAGGTTTCATGTAGTCTTCTGATGTCGTGGAATGTTCAGGTATCATTTTAGTCTTGTGATGTCTTGGATTGTTTAGGTACCATGTGCCCTTGTTATGTCATGGAATGTTCAGGTATCATGTGGTTTTGAGATTTCATGGAATGTTCAGGTATCATGTGGTCTTGTGATGTCTTGGAATGTTCATGTATCATGTGGTCTTTTGATGTCATGGAATGTTCAGGGTATCATGTGGTCTTGTGATGTCTTGGAATGTTCAGGTATCATGTGGTCTTGTGATGCCATGGAATGTTCAGGGTATCATGTGGTCTTGTGATGTCTTGGAATGTTCAGGTTTCATGTGGTCTCGTGATGTCATGGCATGTTAATGTTTTATGTCGTCTTGTGATGTCATGGATTGTTCAGGATTCATGTAGTCTTGTGATGTCGTGGAATGTTCAGGTATCATTTTGGTCTTGTGATGTCTTGGAATGTTTAGGTATCATGTGCCCTTGTTATGTCATGGAATGTTCAGGTATCATGTGGTTTTGAGTTTTCTTGGAATGTTCAGGTATCATGTGGTCTTGTGATTTAATGGAATGTTAATGTTTTATGTCGTCTTGTGATGTCATGGATTGTTCAGGTTTCATGTAGTCTTGTGATGTCGTGGAATGTTCAGGTATCATTTTGGTCTTGTGATGTCTTGTATTGTTTAGGTACCATGTGCCCTTGTTATGTCATGGAATGTTCAGGTATCATGTGGTTTTGAGTTTTATTGGAATGTTCAGGTATCATGTGGTCTTGTGATTTAATGGAATGTTCAGGTATCATGTGATCTGCTGATGTCTTGGAATGTTCAGGTACCATGTAGTCTTGTGATGTCATGGAATATTCAGTTATCATGTGGTCTTTTGAGTTCATGGAATGTTCATGTATCATGTGGTCTTGTGATGTCATGGAATGTTCATGTATCATGTGGTCTTGTGATGTCTTGGAATGTTGAGGTATCATGTGGTCTTTTGAGGTCATGGAATGTTCAGGTATCATGTGGCCTTTTGATGTCATGGAATGTTCAGGTATCATGTGGTCTTGTGAAGTCATGGAATGTTCAGGTGTCATGTGTTCTTTTGATGTCATGGAATGTTCAGGGTATCATGTGGTCTTGTGATGTCTTGGAATGTTCAGGTATCATGTGGTCTTGTGATGTCTTGGAATGTTCAGGGTATCATGTGGTCTTGTGATGTCTTGGAATGTTCAGGTTTCATGTGGTCTCGTGATGTCATGGAATGTTAATGTTTTATGTCGTCTTGTGATGTCATGGATTGTTCAGGATTCATGTAGTCTTGTTCTGTCGTGGAATGTTCAGGTATCATTTTGGTCTTGTGATGTCTTGGAATGTTTAGGTATCATGTGCTCTTGTTATGTCATGGAATGTTCAGATATCATATGGTCTTGTGATGTCATGGAATGTTCAGGTAATATGTGGTCTTGAGATGTCATGGAATGTTCAGGTATCATTTGGTATTGTGATGTCATGGACTGTTCCGGTATCATGTGGTCTTGTGATGTCATGGAATGTTCAGTTATTATGTGGTATTTTTATGTCATGGAATCTACATGTATCTTGTGGTCTTGTGATGTCATGGAATGTTCAGGTATCATGATTTCTTCTGATTTCAGGTATTAGGCTTTATGTGTTCATGTGATGTCATGTAATGTTCAGGTTTCATGTGGTCTTGTGATGTCATGGAATGTTGTTTTGTCTCGTGATGTCATGGAATGTTCATGTATCATATGGTCTTGTGATGTCATGGAATGTTCAGGTAACATGTGGTCTTGGGATGTCATGGAATGTTCAGGTATCATGTTGTCTTGTGATGTCGTGGAATGTTCAGGTATCATTTTGGTCTTGTGATGTCTTGGAATGTTTAGGTATCATGTGCCCTTGTTATGTCATGGAATGTTCAGGTATCATGTGGTTTTGAGTTTTCTTGGAATGTTCAGGTATCATGTGGTCTTGTGATTTAATGGAATGTTCAGGTATCATGTGATCTTGTGATGTCTTGGAATGTTCAGGTATCATGTTGTCTTGTGATGTCATGGAATGTTAATGTTTTATGTCGTCTTGTGATGTCATGGAATGTTCAGGTTTCATGTAGTCTTGTGATGTCGTGGAATGTTCAGGTATCATTTTGGTCTTGTGATGTCTTGGATTGTTTCGGTACCATGTGCCCTTGTTATGTCATGGAATGTTCAGGTATCATGTGGTTTTGAGTTCTCTTGGAATGTTCAGGTATCATGTGGTTTTGAGTTTTCTTGGAATGTTCAGGTATCATGTGGTCTTGTTATTTAATGGAATGTTCAGGTATCATGTGATCTGCTGATGTCTTGGAATGTTCAGGTACCATGTAGTCTTGTGATGTCATGGAATATTCAGTTATCATGTGGTCTTTTGAGGTCATGGAATGTTCATGTATCATGTGGTCTTGTGATGTCATGGAATGTTCATGTATCATGTGGTCCATTCAGGGGCGTAGCTAGAGGCTCATGGGCCCCGATGCAAAAATTCTTACTGGGCCCCCCCCCCCCCGCAAACTTCTCATGGCCGACGGTCCGCTTTCAGCTGCATCGCTGGGTCTCCTAAGTGACCCAACAATGCAGCACTAGCAGCCGGGGCGTCACTAAGGCTGGGTTCACACACACTATTTACGGACGTAATTCGGGTGTTTTAGCATTGAATTACGTCCGAAAATGCGGCTCAAAAGCGTCGGCAAACATCTGCCCATTCATTTGAATGGGTCTTACGATGTTCTGTGCCGACGGTCATTTTTTTTTACGCGCCGCTGTCAAAAGGCGGCGCGTAAAAAAGACGCCCGCGTCAAAGAAGTGCCTGTCACTTCTTCAGACGTAAATGGAGCCGTTTTCCATTGACTCCATGGAAAACCAGCTTCAATTACTTCCGTAATGGACGCAGCAAAAGACGCCTGCACATGCCATTACGGCTGAAATTACGGTGCTGTTTTCTCCTGAAAACAGCTCCGTAATCTCAGCCGTAACGGACGCTGCCGTGTGAACATACCCTCAGGGCTTAAAATGTCTGGGAAATAGCCCCAATACATATGTGTCCGCCCCAAAAAAAAGTGTGTATATGAGACAGCATAGCATATCTATAGCACTACGACCCTATAAACTATGGATAGGATTAGATACAGTGGCTCAGAAGGCAGTATCACACATGATAGGATTAGATACAGTGGCCCAGCAGACCGTATCACACATGATAGGATTAGATACAGTGGCTCAGAAGGCAGTATCACACATGATAGGATTAGATACACAGCTCAGCACAGTATCACACATGATAGGATTAGATACAGTGGCCCAGCAGACAGTATCACACATGATAGGATTAGATACAGTGGCTCAGCAGACAGTATCACACATGATAGGATTAGATACAGTGGCTCAGCAGACAGTACCACACATGATAGGATTAGATACAGTGGCTCAGCAGACAGTATCACACATGATGGGATTAGATACAGTGGCTCAGCAGACAGTATCACACATGATAGGATTAGATACAGTGGCTCAGCAGACAGTATCACACATGATCGGATTAGATATAGGGCCCAGCAGACAGTATCATACATGATTGGATTAGATACACAGCTCAGCAGACTGTATCACACATGATAGGATTAGATACAGGGCCCAGCTCGCTGACTTTGCGGCTCCAGCGCTGGACCCAGGATAGGTAAGAATAATAATTTTGCTTCTTTATGTGTTACTGATTATTTTTGTGTGTTTGTGTTTTTTTTACAGGTTCGGTTGTTGGACTTCGGATATGAGGACTTCAATGACGGCGTTTTTTTTATTCTCAATAAAATGGTTAATGAGGGTTGTGTTTTTTTATTTCAATAAAATATTTTTTCAATGTGCTTGTATCTTTTTAAACTTTATTATCACCGCCTTAGTAATGGCCGCTGGCTGATTGACAACCTCCATTACTAAGGCGGGGCTTAATTTTAGCCGGTGCAGAGGCTACACTAACCCCCATTATTACCCCGGTACCCACCGCCACCAGGGGTACTGGGAAGAACCGGGTACAAACCAGTACCCGACCATCTGTAGTGACGGGCAGGCACCGGGGTGGCCGCAGGCTGGTAGTATTAGGCTGGGGAAGGCCAAAAACAGTGGCCCTTCCCACCCTTGTAATGCTGCCTGCCGCTGCTGTGTTGTATCTGGCTGGTTATGAAAATTGGGGGGGACCCCACATCGTTCTTTCCAATTATTTTTTTTTTATTTATTTTTTAAATGACGTGGGGTCTCCCCCATTTTCATAACCAGCCAGATACAATAAAGCAGCAGCAGGCAGCATTACCAGGATGGGAAGGGCCACTGTTTTTGGCCTTTCCCCTCCTGATAAGGGCATGACCACACATGGCGGAATTCCTCCGCAACTGTCCGCATCAATGCCGCACAGAATCTGCGTTGCAGATTCTGCAGCGGATCTGCACAAAATGTGCAGAAAATTGATGCGGACTGGCCGCTGCGGACTGCAGGAAAAGTGCTTCTCTTCTCCCTATTCAGTGCAGGATAGAGAGAAGGGACAGCACTTTCCCTAGTGAAAGTCAAAGAAATTCATACTTACCGCCCGTTGTCTTGGTGACGCGTCCCTCTTTCGGCATCCGGCCCGACCTCCCTGGATGACGCTCCAGTCCATGTGACCGCTGCAGCCTGTGCTTGGCCTGTGATTGGCTGCAGCTGTCACTTACACTGAAACGTCATCCTGGGAGGCCGGACTGGAGACAGACGCAGGGAGTTCTCGGTAAGTATGAACTTATATTTTTTTTTACAGATACATGTATATTGAGATCGGTAGTCACTGTCCCGGGTGCAGAAACAGTTACTGCCGATCGCTTAACTCTTTCAGCACCCTGGACAGTGACTATTTACAGACGTCTCCTAGCAACGCTCCCGTCATTACGGGAGCCCCATTGACTTCCTCAGTCTGGCTGTAGACCTAGAAATACATAGGTCCAGCCAGAATGAAGAAATGTCATGGTAGTAAAAACAATACGCTCCGCAGCACACATAAGATCTGCGGACTTCATTGCGGAATTTTGACTCTCCATTGAAGTCAATGGAGAAATTCCGCCATGAGTCCGCAACCAGTCCGCCACTGCTCCGCAACAGACAGAGCATGCTGCGGACACCAAATTCCGCTCCGCAGCCTATGCTCCGCAGCGGAATTGTACGCATCGTGTAAACGAACACTGCTAAATTAAAGTGAAAGTCAATGGAGAAACGGCTCCGCTGCGGATTAACGCTGCGGAGTGTCCGCAGCGGAATTTAAGTGAAATTCCGCCATGTGTGAACCCGCCCTAATACCAGCCTGCGGCCACCCCAGTGGCCGACCATCTCTACAGATGGTCAGGTACTGGATCGTACCCGGCTCTTCCCAGCACCCCTGGTGGTGGTGGGTACCGGGGTAATAAAGGGGGTTAGTGTTAGCCTCTGCACCGGCTAACATTAAGCCCCGCCTTAGCAATGGATGCTGTCAATCAGCCGGCGGCCATTACTAAGGCGGTAGTAATATAGTTTAAAAAAAACCCACAAAGACATAGAAAATATATTTTATTGAAATAAAAAAAAAAACCCACACAACCCTCGTTAACCATTTTATTAATAAAAAAAAAGCTGTCATCGAAGTAGTCCTGGAATCCGCCGTAGTCCAACGACCGAACCTGTAAGAAAACACACAAAAAATAATTAGTAACACATGTGTTAGGGTATGTGCACACACACTAATTACGTCCGTAAGTGACAGACGTATTTCGGCCGCAAGTACCGGACCGAACACAGTGCAGGGAGCCGGGCTCCTAGCATCATACTTATGTACGACGCTAGGAGTCCCTGCCTCTCCGTGGAACTACTGTCCCGTACTGAAAACATGTTTACAGTATGGGACAGTTGTCCTGCAGTGAGGCAGGGACTCCTAGCGTCGTACATCACTATGATGCTAGGAGCCCGGCTCCCTGCACTGTGTTCGGTCCGGTACTTGCGGCCGAAATACGTCCGTCAATTACGGACGTAATTAGTGTCTGTGCACATACCCTAAGGCTTAGATACAGGGCCCATGTGTGATACTGTCTGTGGGACCCTGTATCTAAGCCTACCACAAGGTAGGCTTAGATACAGGGTCCAGACGACAGTAATCTTATACAGTATAAGATTACTGTGTGCTGGGGCCCTGTATCTAAACCTACAGTGTGGTAGGCTTAGATACAGGGCCCAGCAGACAGGATCACGCATGGGCCATGTATCTAAGCCTACCATGTGATTGGCTTAGATACAGGGCCCAGCAGACAGGATCACACAATCTGTGATCCTGTCTCATGGGCCCCCTAAGCCTGCTACATCGTAGGCTTAGGGGTTGTGCAGTCCCTAAACATTGATGGCCTATCCACAGGATAGGCCATCAATAGCTGATGTGTCGCCCGGGACCCGCAAATCAGCTGTTTTGAAGGGGCCGCAGCACTCGTACGAGAGCTGCTTCCCCTTCATTTCACTACTCGCCCACACTGTGAATCGCCGACACCGATTCACAGTGTGACCGGAATGAAGTGACAGGAATGAAGGGGAGCAGCTCTCGTACGAGTGCTGCGGCCCCTTCAAAACAGCTGATTGGCGGGTCCCGGGAGTCAGACCCCGCCAGTCAGGGCTAAGCTTACCTTCCTCTTCGGCCGCGGCGGGAGTTCTGTAGTCTCGATGCTGTGCGCGGCGGCATAGCGCTGTGACGTCATGCGCTGCGCACAGCGCTTGACGTCAGGACCTCCGCTGCGATCCGGAGCCAGGAAGGTAAGTAAAGTATGTTACTATAGTAACAGGGGCCCGCGGCCCGAGTTACTATAGTAACTTTTTATTGATGTGGTGCGGGGGGCCGTGGGCCCCCCTGGCTTCGGGGCCCGGTCGCAATTGCGACCGCTGCGACCCCTATAGCTACGCCAGTGGGTCCATTGATGTCTTGGAATGTTGAGGTATCATGTGGTCTTTTGAGGTCATGGAATGTTCAGGTATCATGTGGTCTTTTGATGTCATGGAATGTTCAGGTATCATGTGGTCTTGTGAAGTCATGGAATGTTCAGGGTATCATGTGGTCTTGTGATGTCTTGGAATGTTTAGGTAACATGTGGTCTTTTGATGTCATGGAATGTTCAGGGTATCATGTAGTCTTGTGATGTCTTGGAATGTTGAGGTATCATGTGGTCTTGTGATGTCTTGGAATGTTCAGGGTATCATGTGGTCTTGTGATGTCTTGGAATGTTCACGTTTCATGTGGTCTCGTGATGTCATGGAATGTTAATGTTTTATGTCGTCTTGTGATGTCATGGATTGTTCAGGATTCATGTAGTTTTGTGATGTCGTGGAATGTTCAGGTATCATTTTGGTCTTGTGATGTCTTGGAATGTTTAGGTATCATGTGCTCTTGTTATGTCATGGAATGTTCAGATATCATATGGTCTTGTGATGTCATGGAATGTTCAGGTAATATGTGGTCTTGAGATGTCATGGAATGTTCAGGTATCATTTGGTATTGTGATGTCATGGACTGTTCCGGTATCATGTGGTCTTGTGAAGTCATGGAATGTTCAGTTATTATGTGGTATTTTGATTTCATGGTATGTACATGTATCATGTGGTCTTGTGATGTCAGGTATTAGGCATCATGTGTTCATGTGATGTCATGTAATGTTCAGGTTTCATGTGGTCTTGTGATGTCATGGAATGTTGTTTTGTCTCGTGATGTCATGGAATGTTCATGTATCATATGGTCTTGTGATGTCATGGAATGTTCAGGTAACATGTGGTCTTGGGATGTCATGGAATGTTCAGGTATCATGTTGTCTTGTGATGTCATGGAATGTTCAGGTTTCATGTAGTCTTCTGATGTCGTGGAATGTTCAGGTATCATTTTGGTCTTGTGATGTCTTGGAATATTCAGTTATCATGTGGTCTTGTGATGTCTTGGAATGTTCAGGTATCATGTGGTCTTTTGATGTCATGGAATGTTCAGGGTATCATGTGGTCTTGTGATGTCTTGGAATGTTCAGGTACCATGTAGTCTTGTGATGTCATGGAATATTCAGTTATCATGTGGTCTTGTGATGTCTTGGAATGTTCAGGTATCATGTGGTCTTTTGATGTCATGGAATGTTCAGGGTATCATGTGGTCTTGTGATGTCTTGGAATGTTCAGGTATCATGTGGTCTTGTGATGTCATGGAATGTTCAGGGTATCATGTGGTCTTGTGATGTCTTGGAATGTTCAGGTTTCATGTGGTCTCGTGATGTCATGGAATGTTAATGTTTTATGTCGTCTTGTGATGTCATGGATTGTTCAGGATTCATGTAGTCTTGTGATGTCGTGGAATGTTCAGGTATCATTTTGGTCTTGTGATGTCTTGGATTGTTTAGGTACCATGTGCCCTTGTTATGTCATGGAATGTTCAGGTATCATGTGGTTTTGAGTTTTCTTGGAATGTTCAGGTATCATGTGGTCTTGTGATTTAATGGAATGTTCAGGTATCATGTGATCTGCTGATGTCTTGGAATGTTCAGGTACCATGTAGTCTTGTGATGTCATGGAATATTCAGTTATCATGTGGTCTTTTGAGGTCATGGAACTTTCAGGTATTATGTGATCTTGTGATGTCATGGAATGTTCAGGTATCATTTGATCTTGTGATGTCTTGGAATGTTCAGGTATCATGTTGTCTTGTGATGTCATAGAATGTTAATGTTTTATGTCGTCTTGTGATGTCATGGAATGTTCAGGTTTCATGTAGTCTTGTGATGTCGTGGAATGTTCAGGTATCATTTTGGTCTTGTGATGTCTTGGATTGTTTAGGTACCATGTGCCCTTGTTATGTCATGGAATGTTCAGGTATCATGTGGTTTTGAGTTTTCTTGGAATGTTCAGGTATCATGTGGTTTTGAGTTTTCTTAGAATGTTCAGGTATCATGTGGTCTTGTTATTTAATGGAATGTTCAGGTATCATGTGATCTGCTGATGGCTTGGAATGTTCAGGTACCATGTAGTCTTGTGATGTCATGGAATATTCAGTTATCATGTGGTCTTTTGAGGTCATGGAATGTTCATGTATCATGTGGTCTTGTGATGTCATGGAATGTTCATGTAACATGTGGTCTTGTGATGTCTTGGAATGTTGAGGTATCATGTGGTCTTTTGAGGTCATGGAATGTTCAGGTATCATGTGGCCTTTTGATGTCATGGAATGTTCAGGTATCATGTGGTCTTGTGAAGTCATGGAATGTTCAGGGTATCATGTGGTCTTGTGATGTCTTGGAATGTTAAGGTATCATGTGGTCTTGTGATGTCTTGGAATGTTCAGGGTATCATGTGGTCTTGTGATGTCTTGGAATGTTCAGGTTTCATGTGTTCTCGTGATGTCATGGAATGTTAATGTTTTATGTCGTCTTGTGATGTCATGGATTGTTCAGGATTCATGTAGTCTTGTGATGTCGTGGAATGTTCAGGTATCATTTTGGTCTTGTGATATCTTGGAATGTTTAGGTATCATGTGCTCTTGTTATGTCATGGAATGTTCAGATATCATATGGTCTTGTGATGTCATGGAATGTTCAGGTAATATGTGGTCTTGAGATGTCATGGAATGTTCAGGTATCATTTGGTATTGTGATGTCATGGACTGCTCCAGTATCATGTGGTCTTGTGATGTCATGGAATGTTCAGTTATTATGTGGTATTTTGATGTCATGGAATGTACATGTATCATGTGGTCTTGTGATGTCATGGAATGTTCAGGTATCATGATTTCTTGTGATGTCAGGTATTAGGCATCATGTGTTCATGTGATGTCATGTAATGTTCAGGTTTCATGTGGTCTTGTGATGTCATGGAATGTTGTTTTGTCTCGTGATGTCATGAAATGTTCATGTATCATATGGTCTTGTGATGTCATGGAATGTTCAGGTAACATGTGGTCTTGGGATGTCATGGAATGTTCAGGTATCATGTTGTCTTGTGATGTCATGGAATGTTAATGTTTTATGTCGTCTTGTGATGTCATGGAATGTTAAGGTTTCATGTAGTCTTCTGATGTCGTGGAATGTTCAGGTATCATTTTGGTCTTGTGATGTCTTGGATTGTTTAGGTACCATGTGCCCTTGTTATGTCATGGAATGTTCAGGTATCATGTGGTTTTGAGATTTCTTGGAATGTTCAGGTATCATGTGGTCTTGTGATTTAATGGAATGTTCAGGTATCATGTGATCTTCTGATGTCTTGGAATGTTCAGGTACCATGTAGTCTTGTGATATCATGGAATATTCAGTTATCATGTGGTCTTGTGATGTCTTGGAATGTTCAGGTATCATGTGGTCTTTTGATGTCATGGAATGTTCAGGGTATCATGTGGTCTTGTGATGTCTTGGAATGTTCAGGTATCATGTGGTCTTGTGATGTCTTGGAATGTTCAGGTATCATGTGGTCTTGTGATGTCATGGAATGTTCAGGTTTCATGTGGTCTCGTGATGTCATGGAATGTTAATGTTTTATGTCGTCTTGTGATGTCATGGATTGTTCAGGATTCATGTAGTCTTGTGATGTCGTGGAATGTTCAGGTATCATTTTGGTCTTGTGATGTCTTGGAATGTTTAGGTATCATTTTGGTCTTGTGATGTCTTGGAATGTTTAGGTATCATGTGCCCTTGTTATGTCATGGAATGTTCAGGTATCAAGTGGTTTTGAGTTTTCTTGGAATGTTCAGGTATCATGTGGTCTTGTGATTTAATGGAATGTTCAGGTATCATGTGATCTTGTGATGTCTTGGAATGTTCATGTATCATGTTGTCTTGTGATGTCATGGAATGTTAATGTTCTATGTTGTCTTGTGATGTCATGGATTGTTCAGGATTCATGTAGTCTTGTGATGTCGTGGAATGTTCAGGTATCATTTTGGTCTTGTGATGTCTTGGAATGTTTAGGTATCATGTGCTCTTGTTATGCATGGAATGTTCAGATATCATATGGTCTTGTGATGTAATGGAATGTTCAGGTAATATGTGGTCTTGAGATGTCATGGAATGTTCAGGTATCATTTGGTATTGTGATGTCATGGACTGCTCCGGTATCATGTGGTCTTGTGATGTCATGGAATGTTCAGTTATTATGTGGTATTTTGATGTCATGGAATGTACATGTATCATGTGGTCTTGTGATGTCATGGAATGTTCAGGTATCATGATTTCTTGTGATGTCAGGTATTAGGCATTATTCTGTCCTCATACACGTTAGCACAGTGTGTAATCTGACATGTAGCTAAACCCCCTGTCTTCTTAAGAAAAAGGCTGTGAAACTGTGAAATCTTTCTCTTTATTGCTGGTAGACAGGAAAGGGTGAAACTATAGGATGAAATAACAGTAGTATTCAGAATATATCAACTGTACAGTGCATAGGATACAGATAATCTGCTATACATACACAATATAACATGAGGTAATACTGCAAGCTGACAATGTGATATCTGATACAGCAAAACATACAGTGAACCACAGGATTATAACATATAGATATTGATCTTACCGACTATGCTTAGAACAGGCTGTTGGCACTGAACTTGAGGTAGAACTGGCATGATGAGGAAAATGGCTGCTACTCATACACAAACAGGAACAGGAAATAACCCACAATGCCTCAGGAGCTTTCCCATAATACATAGAGAACTACAATCTAGGAATACACAAAACCACCCGTAGATGGTGCTATAACCATACAATACAATATAGATGGGGTACAAGAATAGGCAATTGCAATATCTGTACTGGTAATCATACACAAAAAAGAGGTATTATTACGTAAATAACTGGACTAGCTGGCGAGGACAGAACACTCCCCGCTTAACGTCAGCCGACGTCACTATTGGGTTCGTTGGATGAAAACAGTAGAACGAGTTCCCCTACTGGTCTGAGGAACAATTTGGTCTCACTCTGCTTCTGTACTTTTACTTCGACCTTACGTATATTTCCGTCTTTACTCGGGAATGTCTTGGTAATAAGACCTAACGGCCACTCATTTCTTCGTGACTGGCAATCTTTCATTAGCACCACATCGCCAGGCTGGAGGTTAGGCTTGCTGATTTGCCACTTTCTCCTTGGTTGCAGAGTGGGTATGAATTGCTTTTTCCACTTGTCCCAGAAAGTATTGGAGAGACTCTGTACTTGCCTCCATCGACTTCTGTAGAGGTCTTTAGCATTAAATTCTCCAGGTGGCGTGCAAATAGTGTCAGTCTTCTGAGTAAGCAGCGTGGCAGGGGTGAGCACAGTTGGGTCATCAGGATCACTGGAAATCGGAATCAACGGTCTGGCATTTATGATGGCCGATACTTCCGCCATAAAGGTGGTCAAGCTTTCGTGAGTCAGCTTTGTAGATCCTACTTGTAAGAAGATTGAGTCGAGGATTCTACGTGCGATGCCTATCATTCTCTCCCAAGCACCTCCCATGTGTGAAGAGTGTGGTGGGTTGAAGGTCCAAGTACATCCCTGTCCACTAAGGTATCTTTCTATGGTTTTAGCGTCCAAGTTAGAAGAGAGTTGTAGTTTCCTTGCTGCCCCAACAAAGTTTGTGCCTCTGTCAGAACTAATATGTTTGACAGGTCCTCTGATGGCAATGAAACGCCAGAGAGCATTTATGAAGCATGAAGTATCCATAGATTCGATCACTTCTATGTGGACAGCTCTGATGGACATACAAGTGAACATAACCGCCCAACGTTTCCCGTTCGCACGGCTTCCTCTGGTTTGCTGGACATCCACAGACCAAGGACCGAACACATCTAGGCCGACATTGGAGAAGGGTGGATCTGTGCTAAGTCGATCATATGGGAGATTCGCCATCTTTGGAGTCTGTGACATACCACGAAGTTTCCGACAAGTAACACATTTAAAGATGAATCTGCACACACATCTCTTTGCTCCAACTATCCACAGTCCGGCTGATCGTAAGGCTCCTTCTGTGAACAGACGACCCTGGTGCCTTGTTTGCTCATGGTGATGTTGCACCAGCAGAGTAGCTATATGATGCTGTCCGGGAACTACCAAGGGATGTTTCTCTGCAAAATCTACCTTGGCTTCCTTAAGGCGTCCTCCTATTCTTAAGAGCCCATTTTCATCGATGACTGGGTCAAGTTTCCTCAGAACACTGTCTTTGGGTACGGGTCTCTGACCGATTACACAGTCGATTTCCTTGGCATAGATATCGTGCTGTACAGCTCGGATGATTACATTTTTTGCCTGTTCCAGATCGAGAGCCGTGTAAACATGTTTACAACGAAGCCAGCCTTTACAGTCCCTTTTATTTGCTGACGAGGTTGTCTTGTACGACCGAGCCATGTGAGTCAAGCAGGTGATTGCACGGACAAGTGATCTCCAAGTAGAGAATCTACTGAATCGATGAGATTTCAGGTGGCTGTCCAAAGTCTCCGTGTGCAATGCAGATACCAGAGGGCGTATCTCAACATCTGCATGTGGGTCCACTAGTTCAAACATGGCGGTTTCTTCTGTGCTGGGCATCAGTCTATACAAGAACGTAGGGCCTGTAAACCAGATTGTGTCTTTCAGATGGTTAGCGGCAACGGATCTGGTTGCTTGGTCTGCAGGATTGAGATGCGTAGGTACGTAATGCCATTGTTCGGGAGAGGTAGATCTTCTAATCCTTAGCACTCTGTTGCTTACGTAGACATAGAAGCGTCTAGTTAAGTTACAGATGTATCCTAGTACTATCTTGTTGTCAGCGTCTTTAATCTCCATGTTCAATTCCGTAGTGATGAGTTCGGCTAACTCCACTGCTAACACCGCGGCGCAAAGTTCCAGGCGTGGTATTGTGTGTTCAAGAAGTGGCGCTAGTTTTGCTCTGCTCATGACGAACCCTACGTGGCATTGTCCGCTGGTATCTATCGTCTTTAAGTAAGCTACAGCAGCAATCGCTTTGACTGAAGCGTCGCAGAAAACACAAAGTCTTTGTGTCTCAACCTTGGTAGTTGGTACAGAAGCATACGGGCGTGGTATGTGAAGACCAGATAAGGCTGTGAGGGAATTTCTCCAAGCCGTCCACGTGGCTCTTTCCTTCATGGGAAGAGGAGCATCCCAGTTCGACACTTCCCTGGTGTAGTCTCTCAACATAGCTTTACCTTCGATGGTTACAGGAGCTGCAAATCCCAGTGGGTCGTATAAACTGCTTATGGCCGACAGTACTCCTCTGCGAGTGAAGGGTTTTTCTTCTCTGCTGGCCTGGAAGGTGAAGGTATCAGCTTTTAGGTCCCAGAGTAGGCCAAGGCTCCAATGCATGGGAGGAGAGTCGATGCCTAGATCTAAATCCTTTAAGTCACTTGAGTGGTCATGAGTAGGAAAGGCTTCCATCACTTCCTGGCTGTTAGAAGCGATCTTGTGTAACCTCAGGTTAGATAGAGCGAGCATTTCCTGGGCTCTCTTCAGAAGACAAATTGCGGTTTCATTTGTGGGCATTGATTTCAAACAGTCGTCCACATAGAAATCCTTTTCTACGAAGCGTCTGACATCCGTTCCGTACTTCGTTTCGACCTCTTGAGCCGCACGCCTCAGCCCATAGATGGCAACTGCAGGGGAAGGACTATTACCGAAGATGTGTACCTTCATTCGATACTCTGTAACATCTTTAGAGGGATCGTTATCCTTGTACCAAAGGAGTCTCAAGAAATTTCTGTGTTATTTTTTGACGAGGAAGCAATGGAACATCTGTTGGATATCAGCCGTGAATGCAACAAAGTCTTTGCGAAAGCGTAGAAGTACTCCCAAGAGCTTGTTGTTTAGATCCGGGCCTGACATCAGGACGTCATTCAACGAGACACCTTCATACTTGGCACTTGAGTCAAATACTACTCTGATCTGACCTGGTTTCTTCGGGTGATACACTCCAAACAGGGGCAGGTACCAGCGCTCTTCAGAGTCTGGAAGTATAGGTGCTAACTCCGCATGGCCGTTCTGGAATATCTTTTCCATGAAGGTAAATAAGTGGTCTCTCATCTCTGGTTTTCTTTGCAGGCTGTTTCTGAGAGAGACGAAACGTTTGTAAACCTGTTCTCTGTTGTTAGGTAAGCGTTGTCTTTGAGGCCTAAATGGTAGAGGTGTAACCCAGCTCTTTATTTCGTTCTGCACCATTCCCTGCTCCATTATGTCTAGGAACAGTCTATCTTCGAATGACATCGCCATACGATTGTCCTCCTTTGTCTGGCGGAAGACTGTGCACCCTAGGTGATCTTGGTTGCCATCCCAGATGTAGTCATCGTAGGCAGAGCCTACAAGGATACTTGATGATGAAGTGCTGTGTGGCAGTTCCTTTATGAAGAAATGATTTTCACATGGTCGGAGGAGAGATGGGCGTCCATTCTCCAGTGTACTGGTAAGCATGCTGTTGACAGTTGTCGGTTTGTGTACACCTCCCAAACAGACCTCTCCTACGACGACCCATCCTAGGTCGAGTCTCTGTGCATATGGAGCGTTGTGAGGGCCATTGATCTGTTGCCTAACCTTGTGGACTCGAAGAATATCTCTCCCGAGGAGCAAGACTATCTGAGCCTCTGGATCAAGTTTCGGGATCAAGTGTTCTATACGCTTCAGGTGAGGTTGGTGCGCTGCTACTTCCGGCGTAGGTATCTCAGACCTGTCATCAGGAATTTGGTTACACTCCAGTATGGTTGGTAAGGGCAGACACACTTGGCCATTTATAGACTCGACTACATAGCCGCTTGCCCTCCTTCCGGCTGTCTCTACAGTACCGGCACAAGTTTTTAGAGAGTAGGGGGCGCCAGGGCCTCTGACATTAAAACTATCAAAGAAGGCAGACTTGGCTAACGACTTGTTGCTTTGATCGTCTAGAATAGCATATACTTTGATGGCTTTGTCCCGGTCGTCTGCTGGGTAAATTCTCACTAGGGAGATTTTTGAGCAGGACCTTCCTCCTATGAGGCCTCTACAAACCTCTGTGCATTTAGAAGTAACCGCTGGAGTGTCAGTACTTGTGTCCTTCAGCTCCCCGCTATGCTCTTGGTCTTGGGGCGAAGTCCACGATGGTGCTCCAGGGTGTAGAGCTGTGTTATGTTCTGTACTGCCACATTCGATACACTTTGCATGAACCTCGCAATCTCTGGCGAAGTGTGATGTTGAAGAACAGCATTTGAAGCAGATGTTGTTTTCCTTAAGGAAGGCCTTGCGGTCCTCTAATGACTTTTCCCTGAAGGCTCTGCACCTAAGTAGGGAATGTGGCTTCCTGTGTAAGGGACACTGTCTGCTCGGGTCTTTGGGTTTGTCTCCTTGACGGGAGCTGAACTCTTTATGGACTGAACCTGTGGAGGAAACGTTAATTTTGTGGACCTCCACCATTGCTCTACGAGGTTTACTAACAGGGGTGGCGGCACAGCGTGAAATCAAAGCTAGGATCATTTCTAATTTTAGCTTGTTCAGAGACAAAATCTACAAACACATTAAATGGAGGAAATGGTACATTGTAAGTCTGTTTATATCTAGAACCATGCATAACCCATTTCTCTTGCAGGTTGTATGGGAGCTTCTGAACTATGGGGTTCACACCTCTTGCAGTGTCAAGAAATGTCAATCCTACCAGATCCCCTTCTGCCTTTGCGACACACAACTCCATTAACAGATCACTTAACTCCCTAAGCTTTGTATAGCCTTTGTTCGCTATTTTAGGAAAGTCCTCAATTCTCTTGAATAAGGCACTTTCTATGACTTCGGCCGAGCCATAGCACTCTTCAAGTCTGTCCCAGACCTTTTTAAGACCAACATCTGGATAATTTACATTGATGTCTCTGATTCTTTTAGCGTGTTCGACGGACTCACTTCCTAGCCACTTTAACAGGAGATCCAGTTCCTCACTACATGATAGATCTAAGTCTCTGGTGGCATTTTGGAAGGAAGCTCGCCAAGCTCTGTAGTTTTCAGCGCGATCGCTGAACTTTACAAGTCCCTTGGTGACCAGCTCACGTCGAACAAGGAATCTGGCAAAGTCCATTGTGGCTTGATTAACGTTAGATTCGACTACTGGTGTGTGGTCAGAGTGCATGTGTGGTGTGCGACGATACCTGTTGGGAGTCTCTGGTTTATTACAACCTGCGTAGTACCGTTCTGAAGCGAAGGGCGTCTCTCTTAGCTGGAGCGGGTTTTTGATCTTCTGTTCTAAAGAGAAGTTGTTGTAGCCGGTTTCCCTTTGATGTGTCTTGTCTTGTTTGCAGTAAGGAGACTGATAGTCAACTTTCTGGCGGTCTGAATAATCAGGGTGGCTTGGCTTGTTAATAAAACCCTTTGTGTTGAGTTGGAAGTCGGTGTCGTATTCTGACTTGGAATGTTGATAGACGTATTGTAAGGTACGCTGTTCTGGATCTTGGTGTTCAAGTTCCGGCTGTAGAACGCCGCGACGATTCTCGATTTCTGGAAGTTCTACCGCTTCTAGAAATTCTGCTTCTGCTATGGCAGCCGCTGTCTCTTTCTCAACAGTGAGTTTCTCTAGAGTAGCTTCAAGGCGCGCTTTCTCTAGCTTTATCTGTATTTCCTGTTCTGCGAAGCTGGCTTTCGCTTTTGCCGCTTCAGCTTTTGCCCGGGCAATGGCGGCAGCTTCTCTGATCGATGTCTGGTTAGAGCCACTTGTCAGGGACCTTGTCTTGACCGAAGATGCTCGACTTTGAGACATGATGCGACCGTTAGAAGGTTGCTGCGATATCCGTATGCAGGCTCTGCGTGGATAATGGCGGGCACCCTATGGTCTGATCTTCTGAGCTTGTTCTCAGCAGTCGTTTCACTATTCTGTCCTCATACACGTTAGCACGGTGTGTAATCTGACATGTAGCTAAACCCCCTGTCTTCTTAAGAAAAAGGCTGTGAAACTGTGAAATCTTTCTCTTTATTGCTGGTAGACAGGAAAGGGTGAAACTATAAGATGAAATAACAGTAGTATTCAGAATATATCAACTGTACAGTGCATAGGATACAGATAATCTGCTATACATACACAATATAACATGAGGTAATACTGCAAGCTGACAATGTGATATCTGATACAGCAAAACATACAGTGAACCACAGGATTATAACATATAGATATTGATCTTACCGACTATGCTTAGAACAGGCTGTTGGCACTGAACTTGAGGTAGAACTGGCATGATGAGGAAAATGGCTGATACTCATACACAAACAGGAACAGGAAATAACCCACAATGCCTCAGGAGCTTTCCCATAATACATAGAGAACTACAATCTAGGAATACACAAAACCACCAGTAGATGGTGCTATAACCAAACAATACAATATAGATGGGGTACAAGAATAGGCAATTGCAATATCTGTACTGGTAATCATACACAAAAAAGAGGTATTATTACGTAAATAACTGGACTAGCTGGCGAGGACAGAACAGGCATCATGTGTTCATGTGATGTCATGTAATGTTCAGGTTTCATGTGGTCTTGTGATGTCATGGAATGTTGTTTTGTCTCGTGATGTCATGGAATGTTCATGTATCATATGGTCTTGTGATGTCATGGAATGTTCAGGTAACATGTGGTCTTGGGATGTCATGGAATGTTCAGGTATCATGTTGTCTTGTGATGTCATGGAATGTTAATGTTTTATGTCGTCTTGTGATGTCATGGAATGTTCAGTTTTCATGTAGTCTTCTGATGTCGTGGAATGTTCAGGTATCATTTTGGTCTTGTGATGTCTTGGATTGTTTAGGTACCATGTGCCCTTGTTATGTCATGGAATGTTCAGGTATCATGTGGTTTTGAGATTTCTTGGAATGTTCAGGTATCATGTGGTCTTGTGATTTAATGGAATGTTCAGGTATCATGTGATCTTCTGATGTCTTGGAATGTTCAGGTACCATGTAGTCTTGTGATGTCATGGAATATTCAGTTATCATGTGGTCTTGTGATGTCTTGGAATGTTCAGGTATCATGTGGTCTTTTGATGTCATGGAATGTTCAGGGTATCATGTGGTCTTGTGATGTCTTGGAATGTTCAGGTATCATGTGGTCTTGTGATGTCATGGAATGTTCAGGGTATCATGTGGTCTTGTGATGTCTTGAAATGTTCAGGTTTCATGTGGTCTCGTGATGTCATGGAATGTTAATGTTTTATGTCGTCTTGTGATGTCATGGATTGTTCAGGATTCATGTAGTCTTGTGATGTCGTGGAATGTTCAGGTATCATTTTGGTCTTGTGATGTCTTGGAATGTTTAGGTATCATGTGCCCTTGTTATGTCATGGAATGTTCAGGTATCAGGTGGTTTTGAGTTTTCTTGGAATGTTCAGGTATCATGTGGTCTTGTGATTTAATGGAATGTTCAGTTATCATGTGATCTGCTGATGTCTTGGAATGTTCAGGTACCATGTAGTCTTGTGATGTCATGGAATATTCAGTTATCATGTGGTCTTTTGAGGTCATGGAACGTTCAGGTATTATGTGATCCAGTGGCGGACACAGACTGCAAAAGGCCCCTGTGCAGATAATGTGCCAGGGCCCCCCCCCCCCCCCACCCCGCAAACTTCTCATGGCCGACGGTCCGCTTTCAGCTGCATCGCTGGGTCTCCTAAGTGACCCAACAATGCAGCACTAGCAGCCGGGGCGTCACTAAGGCTGGGTTCACACACACACTATTTACGGACGTAATTTGGGCGTTTTAGCATTGAATTACATCCGAAAATGCGGCTCAAAAGCGTCGGAAAACATCTGCCCATTCATTTGAATGGGTCTTACGATGTTCTGTGCCGATGGTCATTTTTTTTTACGCGCCGCTGTCGAAAGGCGGCGCGTAAAAAACTGCCTGTCACTTCTTCAGATGTAAATGGAGCCGTTTTCCATGGACTCCATGGAAAACCAGCTTCAATTACTTCCGTAGTGGACGCAGCAAAAGACGCCTGCACATGCCATTACGGCTGAAATTACGGTGCTGTTTTCTCCTGAAAACAGCACAGTAATTTCAGCCGTAACAGACGCTGCCGTGTGAACATACCCTCAGGGCTTAAAATGTCCGGGAAATAGCCCCAATACATATGTGTCCGCCCCAAAAAAAAGTGTGTGTATAGGAGACAGCATAGCATATCTATAGCACTACGACCCTATAAACTATGGATAGGATTAGATACAGTGGCTGAGCAGACAGTATCACACATGATAGGATTAGATACAGTGGCTCAGAAGGCAGTATCACACATGATAGGATTAGATACACAGCTCAGCAGACAGTATCACACATGATAGGATTAGATACAGTGGCCCAGCAGACAGTATCACACATGATAGGATTAGATACAGTGGCTCAGCAGACAGTACCACACATGATAGGATTAGATACAGTGGCTCAGCAGACAGTACCACACATGATAGGATTAGATACAGTGGCTCAGCAGACAGTATCACACATGATAGGATTAGATACAGTGGCTCAGCAGACAGTACCACACATGATAGGATTAGATACAGTGGCTCAGCAGACAGTACCACACATGATAGGATTAGATACAGTGGCTCAGCAGACAGTATCACACATGATAGGATTAGATACAGTGGCTCAGCAGACAGTACCACACATTATAGGATTAGATACAGTGGCTCAGCAGACAGTATCACACATGATAGGATTAGATACAGTGGCTCAGCAGACAGTATCACACATGATCGGATTAGATATAGGGCCCAGCACAGTATCATACATGATTGGATTAGATACACAGCTCAGCAGACTGTATCACACATGATAGGATTAGATACAGGGCCCAGCTCGCTGACATTGCGGCTCCAGCGCTGGACCCAGGAAAGGTAAGAATAATAATTTTGCTTCTTTATGTGTTACTGATTATTTTTGTGTGTTTGTGTTTTTTTTACAGGTTCGGTTGTTGGACTTCGGATACGAGGACTTCAATGACGGCGTTTTTTTTATTCTCAATAAAATGGTTAATGAGGGTTGTGTTTTTATTTCAATAAAAAAAATTTCTATGTGCTTGTATCTTTTTAAACTTTATTATCACCGCCTTAGTAATGGCCGCTGGCTGATTGACAACCTCCATTACTAAGGCGAGGCTTAATGTTAGCCGGTGCAGAGTCTACACTAACCCCCATTATTACCCCGGTACCCACCGCCACCAGGGGTACTGGGAAGAGCCGGGTACAAACCAGTACCCGACCAGCTGTAGTGACGGGCAGGCACCGGGGTGGCCGCAGGCTGGTAGTATTAGGCTGGGGAAGGCCAAAAACAGTGGCCCTTCCCACCCTTGTAATGCTGCCTGCTGCTGCTGTGTTGTATCTGGCTGGTTATGAAAATTGGGGGGGACCCGACATCGTTCTTTCCAATTATTTTTTAAATGACGTGGCGTCCCCCCCATTTTCATAACCAGCCAGATACAATAAAGCAGCAGCAGCCTAGCATCACCAGGGTAGGAAGGGCCACTGTATCTGGCCTTTCCCCTCCTGATAATACCAGCCTGCGGCCACCCCAGTGGCCGACTATCACTACAGATGGTCAGGTACTGGATCGTACCCGGCTCTTCCCAGCACCCCTGGTGGCGGTGGGTACCGGGGTAATAAAGGGGGTTAGTGTTAGCCTCTGCACCGGCTAACACTAAGCCCTGCCTTAGCAATGGATGCTGTCAATCAGCCGGCGGCCATTACTAAGGCGGTAGTAATATAGTTTAAAAAAAACCACAAAGACATAGAAAAAATATTTTATTGAAATAAAAAAAAAAAACACAACCCTCATTAACCATTTTATTAATAAAAAAAAAAGCTGTCATCGAAGTAGTCCTGGAATCCGCCGTAGTCCAACGACCGAACCTGTAAGAAAACACACAAAAAATGATTAGTAACACATGTGTTAGGGTATGTGCACACACACTAATTACGTCCGGAATTGACGGACGTATTTCGGCCGCAAGTACCGGACCGAACACACTGCAGGGAGCCGGGCTCCTAGCATCATAGTTATGTACGACGCTAGGAGTCCCTGCCTCGCTGCCGGACAACTGTCCGGTACTGAAAACATGATTACAGTACAGGACAGTTGTCCCACAGCGAGGCAGGGACTCCTAGCGTCGTACATAAGTACGACGCTAGGAGCCCGGCTCCCTGCAGTGTGTTCGGTCCGGTACTTGCGGCCGAAATACATCCGTCACTTACGGACGTAATTAGTGTCTGTGCACATACCCTAAGGCTTAGATACAGGGCCCATGTGTGATACTGTCTGTGGGACCCTGTATCTAAGCCTACCACAAGGTAGGCTTAGATACAGGGTCCAGCAGACAGTAATCTTATACAGTATAAGATTACTGTGTGCTGGGGCCCTGTATCTAAACCTACAGTGTGGTAGGCTTAGATACAGGGCCCAGCAGACAGGATCACACATGGGCCATGTATCTAAGCCTACCATGTGATTGGCTTAGATACAGGGCCCAGCAGACAGGATCACGCATGGGCCATGTATCTAAGCCTACCATGTGATTGGCTTAGATACAGGGCCCAGCAGACAGCATCACACAATCTGTGATCCTGTCTCATGGGCCCCCTAAGCCTGCTACATCGTAGGCTTAGGGGTTGTGCAGTCCCTAAACATTGATGGCCTATCCTCAGGATAGGCCATCAATAGCTGATGTGTCGCCCGGGACCCGCAAATCAGCTGTTTTGAAGGGGCCGCAGCACTCGTACGAGAGCTGCTTCCCCTTCATTTCACTACTCGCCCACACTGTGAATCGCCGAAACCGATTCACAGTGTGACCGGAA
This sequence comes from Rhinoderma darwinii, assembly GCF_050947455.1. Lineage (NCBI taxonomy): Eukaryota > Metazoa > Chordata > Amphibia > Anura > Rhinodermatidae > Rhinoderma > Rhinoderma darwinii. The sequence continues at coordinate 287,911,158 of NC_134690.1, read as the reverse complement.
TGAAGTGACAGGAATGAAGGGGAGCAGCTCTCGTACGAGTGCTGCGGCCCCTTCAAAACAGCTGATTGGCGGGTCCCAGGAGTCGGACCCCGCCAGTCAGGGCTATCTTACCTTCCTCTTCGGCCGCGGCGGGAGTTCTGTAGTCTCGATGCTGTGCGCGGCGGCATAGCGCTGTGACGTCATGCGCTGCGCACAGCGCCTGACGTCAGGACCTCCGCTGCGATCCGGAACCAGGAAGGTAAGTAAAGTATGTTACTATAGTAACAGGGGCCCGCGGCCCGAGTTACTATAGTAACTTTTTATTGATGTGGTGCGGGGGGCCGTGGGCCCCCCTGGCTTCGGGGCCCGGTCGCAATTGCGACCGCTGCGACCCCTATAGCTACGCCAGTGGTCCACGGGCCTCTGTCTCAGTCCTCAGCATCGCGCAGCTGAGAACTGAGTCGGCCAGCAGAGGAACGGGCCCCCTTCCCACGCGGGGCCCTTGTGCAGCTGCACCGGCTGCACATGCGGTATGTCCGCCCCTGATGTGATCTTGTGATGTCATGGAATGTTCAGGTATCATTTGATCTTGTGATGTCTTGGAATGTTCAGGTATCATGTTGTCTTGTGATGTCATGGAATGTTAATGTTTTATGTCGTCTTGTGATGTCATGGAATGTTCAGGTTTCATGTAGTCTTGTGATGTCGTGGAATGTTCAGGTATCATTTTGGTCTTCTGATGTCTTGGATTGTTTAGGTACCATGTGCCCTTGTTATGTCATGGAATGTTCAGGTATCATGTGGTTTTGAGTTTTCTTGGAATGTTAAGGTATCATGTGGTTTTGAGTTTTCTTGGAATGTTCAGGTATAATGTGGTCTTGTTATTTAATGGAATGTTCAGGTATTATGTGATCTTGTGATGTCTTGGAATGTTCAGGTATCATGTTGTCTTGTGATGTCATGGAATGTTAATGTTTTATGTCGACTTGTGATGTCATGGAATGTTCAGGTACCATGTCGTCTTGTGATGTCATGCAATATTCAGTTATCATGTGGTCTTTTGAGGTCATGGAACGTTCAGGTATTATGTGATCTTGTGATGTCATGGAATGTTCAGGTATCATTTGATCTTGTGATGTCTTGGAATGTTCAGGTATCATGTTGTCTTGTGATGTCATGGAATGTTAATGTTTTATGTCGTCTTGTGATGTCATGGAATGTTCAGGTTTCATGTAGTCTTGTGATGTCGTGGAATGTTCAGGTATCATTTTGGTCTTGTGATGTCTTAGATTGTTTAGGTACCATGTGTCCTTGTTATGTCATGGAATGTTCAGGTATCATGTGGTTTTGAGTTTTCTTGGAATGTTCAGGCATCATGTGGTTTTGAGTTTTCTTGGAATGTTCAGGTATCATGTGGTCTTGTTATTTAATGGAATGTTCAGGTATCATGTGTTCTGCTGATGCCTTGGAATGTTCAGGTACCATGTAGTCTTGTGATGTCATGGAATATTCAGTTATCATGTGGTCTTTTGAGGTCATGGAATGTTCATGTATCATGTGGTCTTGTGATGTCATGGAATGTTCATGTATCATGTGGTCTTGTGATGTCTTGGAATGTTGAGGTATCATGTGGTCTTTTGAGGTCATGGAATGTTCAGGTATCATGTGGCCTTTTGATGTCATGGAATGTTCAGGTATCATGTGGTCTTGTGAAGTCATGGAATGTTCAGGGTATCATGTGGTCTTGTGATGTCTTGGAATGTTCAGGTATCATGTGGTCTTTTGATGTCATGGAATGTTCAGGGTATCATGTGGTCTTGTGATGTCTTGGAATGTTCAGGTATCATGTGGTCTTGTGATGTCTTGGAATGTTCAGGGTATCATGTGGTCTTGTGATGTCTTGGAATGTTCAGGTTTCATGTGGTCTCGTGATGTCATGGAATGTTAATGTTTTATGTCATCTTGTGATGTCATGGATTGTTCAGGATGCATGTAGTCTTGTGATGTCGTGGAATGTTCAGGTATCATTTTGGTCTTGTGATGTCTTGGAATGTTTAGGTATCATGTGCTCTTGTTATGTCATGGAATGTTCAGATATCATATGGTCTTGTGATGTCATGGAATGTTCAGGTAATATGTGGTCTTGAGATGTCATGGAATGTTCAGGTATCATTTGGTATTGTGATGTCATGGACTGTTCCGGTATCATGTGGTCTTGTGATGTCATGGAATGTTCAGTTATTATTTGGTATTTTTATGTCATGGAATGTACATGTATCATGTGGTCTTGTGATGTCATGGAATGTTCAGGTATCATGATTTCTTGTGATGTCAGGTATTAGGCATCATGTGTTCATGTGATGTCATGTAATGTTCAGGTTTCATGTGGTCTTGTGATGTCATGGAATGTTGTTTTGTCTCGTGATGTCATGGAATGTTCATGTATCATATGGTCTTGTGATGTCATGGAATATTCAGGTAACATGTGGTCTTGGGATGTCATGGAATGTTCAGGTATCATGTTGTCTTGTGATGTCATGGAATGTTAATGTTTTATGTCGTCTTGTGATGTCATGGAATGTTCAGGTTTCATGTAGTCTTCTGATGTCGTGGAATGTTCAGGTATCATTTTGGTCTTGTGATGTCTTGGATTGTTTAGGTACCATGTGCCCTTGTTATGTCATGGAATGTTCAGGTATCATGTGGTTTTGAGATTTCTTGGAATGTTCAGGTATCATGTGGTCTTGTGATTTAATGGAATGTTCAGGTATCATGTGATCTTCTGATGTCTTGGAATGTTCAGGTAGCATGTAGTCTTGTGATGTCATGGAATATTCAGTTATCATGTGGTCTTGTGATGTCTTGGAATGTTCAGGTATCATGTGGTCTTTTGATGTCATGGAATGTTCAGGGTATCATGTGGTCTTGTGATTTCTTGGAATGTTCAGGTATCATGTGGTCTTATGATGTCTTGGAATGTTCAGGGTATCATGTGGTCTTGTGATGTCTTGGAATGTTTAGGTTTCATGTGGTCTCGTGATGTCATGGAATGTTAATGTTTTATGTCGTCTTGTGATTTCATGGATTGCTCAGGATTCATGTAGTCTTGTGATGTTGTGGAATGTTCAGGTATCATTTTGGTCTTGTGATGTCTTGGAATGTTTAGGTATCATGTGCTCTTGTTATGTCATGGAATGTTCAGATATCATATGGTCTTGTGATGTCATGCAATGTTCAGGTAATATGTGGTCTTGAGATGTCATGGAATGTTTAGGTATCATTTGGTATTGTGATGTCATGGACTGCTCCGGTATCATGTAGTCTTGTGATGTCGTGGAAAGTTCAGGTATCATTTTGGTCTTGTGATGTCTTGGATTGTTTAGGTACCATGTGCCCTTGTTATGTCATGGTATGTTCAGGTATCATGTGGTTTTGAGTTTTCTTGGAATGTTCAGGTATCATGTGGTCTTGTTATTTAATGGAATGTTCAGGTATCATGTGATCTGCTGATGCCTTTGAATGTTCAGGTACCATGTAGTCTTGTGATGTCATGGAATATTCAGTTATCATGTGGTTTTTTGAGGTCATGGAATGTTCATGCATCATGTGGTCTTGTGATGTCATGGAATGTTGAGGTATCATGTGGTCTTTTGAGGTCATGGAATGTTCAGGTATCATGTGGCCTTTTGATGTCTTGGAATGTTCAGGTATCATGTGGTCTTGTGAAGTCATGGAATGTTCAGGGTATCATGTGGTCTTGTGATGTCTTGGAATGTTCAGGTATCATGTGGTCTTTTGATGTCATGGAATATTCAGGGTATCATGTGGTCTTGTGATGTCTTGGAATGTTCAGGTATCATGTGGTCTTACGATGTCTTGGAATGTTCAGGGTATCATGTGGTCTTGTGATGTCTTGGAATGTTCAGGTTTCATGTGGTCTCGTGATGTCATGGAATGTTAATGTTTTATGTCGTCTTGTGATGTCATGGATTGTTCAGGATTCATGTAGTCTTGTGATGTCGTGGAATATTCAGTTATCATGTGGTCTTGTGATGTCTTGGAATGTTCAGGTATCATGTGGTCTTTTGATGTCATGGAATGTTCAGGGTATCATGTGGTCTTGTGATTTCTTGGAATGTTCAGGTATCATGTGGTCTTATGATGTCTTGGAATGTTCAGGGTATCATGTGGTCTTGTGATGTCTTGGAATGTTTAGGTTTCATGTGGTCTCGTGATGTCATGGAACGTTAATGTTTTATGTCGTCTTGTGATTTCATGGATTGCTCAGGATTCATGTAGTCTTGTGATGTTGTGGAATGTTCAGGTATCATTTTGGTCTTGTGATGTCTTGGAATGTTTAGGTATCATGTGCTCTTGTTATGTCATGGAATGTTCAGATATCATATGGTCTTGTGATGTCATGCAATGTTCAGGTAATATGTGGTCTTGAGATGTCATGGAATGTTTATGTATCATTTGGTATTGTGATGTCATGGACTGCTCCGGTATCATGTGGTCTTGTGATGTCATGGAATGTTCAGTTATTATGTGGTATTTTGATGTCATGGAATGTACATGTATCATGTGGTCTTGTGAAGTCATGGAATTTTCAGGTATCATGATTTCTTGTGATGTCAGGTATTAGGCATCATGTGTTCATGTGATGTCATGTAATGTTCTGGTTTCATGTGGTCTTGTGATGTCATGGAATGTTGTTTTGTCTCGTGATGTCATGGAATGTTCATGTATCATATGGTCTTGTGATGTCATGGAATGTTCAGGTAACATGTGGTCTTGGGATGTCATGGAATGTTCAGGTATCATGTTGTCTTGTGATGTCATGGAATGTTAATGTTTTATGTCGTCTTGTGATGTCATGGAATGTTCAGGTTTCATGTAGTCTTCTGATGTCGTGGAATGTTCAGGTATCATTTTGGTCTTGTGATGTCTTGGATTGTTTAGGTACCATGTGCCCTTGTTATGTCATGGAATGTTCAGGTATCATGTGGTTTTGAGATTTCTTGGAATGTTCAGGTATCATGTGGTCTTGTGATTTAATGGAATGTTCAGGTATCATGTGATCTTCTGATGTCTTGGAATGTTCAGGTACCATGTAGTCTTGTGATGTCATGGAATGTTCAGGTATCATGTGGTCTTTTGATGTCATGGAATGTTCAGGGTATCATGTGGTCTTGTGATGTCTTGGAATGGTCAGGTATCATGTGGCCTTGTGATGTCATGGAATGTTCAGGGTATCATGTGGTCTTGGGATGTCATGGAATGTTCAGGTATCATGTTGTCTTGTGATGTCATGGAATGTTAATGTTTTATGTCGTCTTGTGATGTCATGGAATGTTCAGGTTTCATGTAGTCTTCTGATGTCGTGGAATGTTCAGGTATCATTTTGGTCTTGTGATGTCTTGGATTGTTTAGGTACCATGTAGTCTTGTGATGTCATGAAATATTCAGTTATCATGTGGTCTTGTGATGTCTTGGAATGTTCAGGTACCATGTGGTCTTTTGATGTCATGGAATGTTCAGGGTATCATGTGGTCTTGTGATGTCTTGGAATGTTCAGGTATCATGTGGTCTTGCGATGTCATGGAATGTTCAGGGTATCATGTGGTCTTGTGATTTCTTGGAATGTTCAGGTTTCATGTGGTCTCATGAGGTCATGGAATGTTAATGTTTTATGTCGTCTTGTGATGTCTTGGAATGTTCAGGATTCATGTAGTCTTTTGATGTCGTGGAATGTTCAGATATCATTTTGGTCTTTTGATGTCTTGGAATGTTTAGGTATCATGTGCCCTTGTTATGTCATGGAATGTTCAGGTATCATGTGGTTTTGAGTTTTCTTGGAATGTTCAGGTATCATGTGGTCTTGTGATTTAATGGAATGTTCAGGTATCATGTGATCTTGTGATGTCTTGGAATGTTCAGGTATCATGTTGTCTTGTGATGTCATGGAATGTTAATGTTTTATGTCGTCTTGTGATGTCATGGAATGTTCAGGTTTCATGTAGTCTTGTGATGTCGTGGAATGTTCAGGTATCATTTTGGTCTTGTGATGTCTTGGATTGTTTAGGTACCATGTGCCCTTGTTATGTCATGGAATCTTCAGGTATCATGTGGTTTTGAGTTTTCTTGGAATGTTCAGGTATCATGTGGTCTTGTGATTTAATGGAATGTTCAGGTATCATGTGATCTGCTGATGTCTTGGAATGTTCAGGTACCATGTAGTCTTGTGATGTCATGGAATATTCAGTTATCATGTGGTCTTTTGAGGTCATGGAACGTTCAGGTATTATGTGATCTTGTGATGTCATGGAATGTTCAGGTATCATTTGATCTTGTGATGTCTTGGAATGTTCAGGTATCATGTTGTCTTGTGATGTCATGGAATGTTAATGTTTTATGTCGTCTTGTGATGTCATGGAATGTTCAGGTTTCATGTAGACTTGTGATGTCGTGGAATGTTCAGGTATCATTTTGGTCTTGTGATGTCTTGGATTGTTTAGGTACCATGTGCCCTTGTTATGTCATGGAATGTTCAGGTATCATGTGGTTTTGAGTTTTCTTGGAATGTTCAGGTATCATGTGGTTTTGAGTTTTCTTGGAATGTTCAGGTATCATGTGGTCTTGTTATTTAATGGAATGTTCAGGTATCATGTGTTCTACTGATGTCTTGGAATGTTCAGGTACCATGTAGTCTTGTGATGTCATAGAATATTCAGTTATCATGTGGTCTTTTGAGGTCATGGAATGTTCATGTATCATGTGGTCTTGTGATGTCTTGGAATGTTGAGGTATCATGTGGTCTTTTGAGGTCATGGAATGTTCAGGTATCATGTGGCCTTTTGATGTCATGGAATGTTCAGGTATCATGTGGTCTTGTGAAGTCATGGAATGTTCAGGGTATCATGTGGTCTTGTGAAGTCTTGGAATGTTCAGGTATCATGTGGTCTTGTGATGTCTTGGAATGTTCAGGGTATCATGTGGTCTTGTGATGTCTTGGAATGTTCAGGTTTCATGTGGTCTCGTGATGTCATGGAATGTTAATGTTTTATGTCGTCTTGTGATGTCGTGGATTGTTCAGGATTCATGTAGTCTTGTGATGTCGTGGAATGTTCAGGTATCATTTTGGTCTTGTAATGTCTTGGAATGTTTAGGTGTCATGTGCTCTTGTTATGTCATGGAATGTTCAGATATCATATGGTCTTGTGATGTCATGGAATGTTCAGGTAATATGTGGTCTTGAGATGTCATGGAATGTTCAGGTATCATGATTTCTTGTGATGTCAGGTATTAGGCATCATGTGTTCATGTGATGTCATGGAATGTTCAGGTTTCATGTGGTCTTGTGATGTCATGGAATGTTGTTTTGTCTCGTGATGTCATGGAATGTTCATGTATCATATGGTCTTGTGATGTCATGGAATATTCAGGTAACATGTGGTCTTGGGATGTGATGGAATGTTCAGGTATCATGTCGTCTTGTGATGTCATGGAATGTTCAGGTTTCATGTAGTCTTCTGATGTCGTGGAATGTTCAGGTATCATTTTGGTCTTGTGATGTCTTGGATTGTTTAGGTACCATGTGCCTTGTTATGTCATGGAATGTTCAGGTATCATGTGGTTTTGAGATTTCTTGGAATGTTCAGGTATCATGTGGTCTTGTGATTTAATGGAATGTTCAGGTATCATGTGATCTTGTGATGTCTTGGAATGTTTAGGTATCATGTTGTCTTGTGATGTCATGGAATTTTAATGTTTTATGTCGTCTTGTGATGTCATGGAATGTTCAGGTTTCATGTAGTCTTGTGATGTCGTGGAATGTTCAGGTATCATTTTGGTCTTGTGATGTCTTGGATTGTTTAGGTACCATGTGCCCTTGTTATGTCATGGAATGTTCAGATATCATATGGTCTTGTGATGTCATGGAATGTTCAGGTATCATTTGGTATTGTGATGTCATGGACTGTTCCGGTATCATGTGGTCTTGTGATGTCATGGAATATTCAGTTATTATTTGGTATTTTTATGTCATGGAATGTACATGTATCATGTGGTCTTGTGATGTCATGGAATGTTCAGGTATCATGATTTCTTGTGATGTCAGGTATTAGGCATCATGTGTTCATGTGATGTCATGTAATGTTCAGGTTTCATGTGGTCTTGTGATGTCATGGAATGTTGTTTTGTCTCGTGATGTCATGGAATGTTCATGTATCATATGGTCTTGTGATGTCATGGAATATTCAGGTAACATGTGGTCTTGGGATGTCATGGAATGTTCAGGTATCATGTTGTCTTGTGATGTCATGGAATGTTAATGTTTTATGTCGTCTTGTGATGTCATGGAATGTTCAGGTTTCATGTAGTCTTCTGATGTCGTGGAATGTTCAGGTATCATTTTGGTCTTGTGATGTCTTGGATTGTTTAGGTACCATGTGCCCTTGTTATGTCATGGAATGTTCAGGTATCATGTGGTCTTGTGATTTAATGGAATGTTCATGTATCATGTGATCTTCTGATGTCTTGGAATGTTCAGGTACCATGTAGTCTTGTGATGTCATGGAATATTCAGTTATCATGTGGTCTTGTGATGTCTTGGAATGTTCAGGTATCATGTGGTCTTTTGATGTCATGGAATTTTCAGGGTATCATGTGGTCTTGTGATGTCTTGGAATGTTCAGGTATCATGTGGTCTTGTGATATCATGGAATGTTCAGGGTATCATGTGGTCTTGTGATGTCTTGGAATGTTCAGGTTTCATGTGGTCTCGTGATGTCATGGAATGTTAATGTTTTATGTCGTCTTGTGATGTCATGGATTATTCAGGATTCATGTAGTCTTGTGATGTCGTGGAATGTTCAGGTATCATTTTGGTCTTGTGATGTCTTGGAATGTTTAGGTATCATGTGGTTTTGAGTTTTCTTGGAATGTTCGGGTATCATGTGGTCTTGTGATTTAATGGAATGTTCAGGTATTATGTGATCTTGTGATGTCTTGGAATGTTCAGGTATCATGTTGTCTTGTGATGTCATGGAATGTTAATGTTTTATGTCGTCTTGTGATGTCATGGAATGTTCAGGTTTCATGTAGTCTTGTGATGTCGTGGAATGTTCAGGTATCATTTTGGTCTTGTGATGTCTTGGATTGTTTAGGTACCATGTGCCCTTGTTATGTCATGGAATGTTCAGGTATCATGTGGTTTTGAGTTTTCTTGGAATGTTCAGGTATCATGTGGTTTTGAGTTTTCTTGGAATGTTCAGGTATCATGTGGTCTTGTTATTTAATGGAATGTTCAGGTATCATGTGATCTGCTGATGTCTTGGAATGTTCAGGTACCATGTAGTCTTGTGATGTCATGGAATATTCAGTTATCATGTGGTCTTTTGAGGTCATGGAATGTTCATGTATCATGTGGTCTTGTGATGTCATGGAATGTTCATGTATCATGTGGTCTTGTGATGTCTTGGAATGTTGAGGTATCATGTGGTCTTTTGAGATCATGGAATGTTCAGGTATCATGTGGCCTTTTGATGTCATGGAATGTTCAGGTATCATGTGGTCTTGTGATGTCTTGAAATGTTCAGGTATCATGTGGTCTTGTGATGTCATGGAACGTTCAGGGTGTCATGTGGTCTTGAGATGTCTTGGAATGTTCAGGTATCATGTGGTCTTGTGATGTCTTGGAATGTTCAGGGTATCATGTGGTTTTGTGATGTCTTGGAATGTTCAGGTTTCATGTGGTCTCGTGATGTCATGGAATGTTAATGTTTTATGTTGTCTTGTGATGTCATGGATTGTTCAGGATTCATGTAGTCTTGTGATGTCGTGGAATGTTCAGGTATCATTTTGGTCTTGTGATGTCTTGGAATGTTTAGGTATCATGTGCTCTTGTTAAGTCATGGAATGTTCAGATATCATATGGTCTTGTGATGTCATGGAATGTTCAGGTAATATGTGGTCTTGAGATGTCATGGAATGTTCAGGTATCATTTGGTATTGTCATGTCATGGACTGTTCCGGTATCATGTGGTCTTGTGATGTCATGGAATGTTCAGTTATTATGTGGTAGTTTGATGTCATGGAATGTACATGTATCATGTGGTCTTGTGATGTCATGGATTGTTCAGGTATCATGATTTCTTGTGATGTCAGGTATTAGGCATCATGTGTTCATGTGATGTCATGGAGGAATGTACATGTATCATGTGGTCTTGTGATGTCTTGGAATGTTCAGGTATCATGTGGTCTTGTGATGTCATGGAATGTTCAGGGTATCATGTGGTCTTGTGATGTCTTGGAATGTTCAGGTTTCATGTGGTCTCGTGAGGTCATGGAATGTTAATGTTTTATGTCGTCTTGTGATGTCATGGATTGTTCAGGATTCATGTAGTCTTGTGATGTCGTGGAATGTTCAGGTATCATTTTGGTCTTGTGATGTCTTGGAATGTTTAGGTATCATGTGCCCTTGTTATGTCATGCAATGTTCAGGTATCATGTGGTTTTGAGTTTTCTTGGAATGTTCAGGTATCATGTAGTCTTGTGATTTAATGGAATGGTCAGGTATCATGTGATCTTGTGATGTCTTGGAATGTTCAGGTATCATGTTGTCTTGTGATGTCATGGAATGTTAATGTTTTATGTCGTCTTGTGATGTCATGGAATGTTCAGGTTTCATGTAGTCTTGTGATGTCGTGGAATGTTCAGGTATAATTTTGGTCTTGTGATGTCTTGAATTGTTTAAGTACCATGTTCCCTTGTTATGTCATGGAATGTTCAGATATCATGTGGTTTTGAGTTTTCTTGGAATGTTCAGGTATCATGTGGTCTTGTGATTTAATGGAATGTTCAGTTATCATGTGATCTGCTGATGTCTTGGAATGTTCAGGTACCATGTAGTCTTGTGATGTCATGGAATGTTAATGTTTTATGTCGTCTTGTGATGTCATGGAATGTTCAGGTTTCATGTAGTCTTGTGATGTCGTTGAATATTCAGGTATCATTTTGGTCTTGTGATGTCTTGGATTGTTTAGGTACCATGTGCCCTTGTTATGTCATGGAATGTTCAGATATCATATGGTCTTGTGATGTCATGGAATGTTCAGGTAATATGTGGTCTTGAGATGTCATGGAATGTTCAGGTATCATTTGGTATTGTGATGTCATGGACTGTTCCGGTATCATGTGGTCTTGTGATGTCATGCAATGTTCAATTATTATGTGGTATTTTGATGTCATGGAATGTACATGTATCATGTGGTCTTGTGATGTCATGGAATTTTCAGGTATCATGATTTCTTGTGATGTCAGGTATTAGGCATCATGTGTTCATGTGATGTCATGTAATGTTCAGGTTTCATGTGGTCTTGTGATGTCTTGGAATGTTCAGGGTATCATGTGGTTTTGTGATGTCTTGGAATGTTCAGGTTTCATGTAGTCTTCTGATGTCGTGGAATGTTCAGGTATCATTTTGGTCTTGTGATGTCTTGGATTGTTTAGGTACCATGTGCCCTTGTTATGTCATGGAATGTTCAGGTATCATGTGGTTTTGAGATTTCTTGGAATGTTCAGGTATCATGTGGTCTTGTGATTTAATGGAATGTTCAGGTATCATGTGATCTGCTGATGTCTTGGAATGTTCAGGTACCATGTAGTCTTGTGATGTCATGGAATGTTAATGTTTTATGTCGTCTTGTGATGTCATGGAATGTTCAGGTTTCATGTAGTCTTGTGATGTCGTTGAATATTCAGGTATCATTTTGGTCTTGTGATGTCTTGGATTGTTTAGGTACCATGTGCCCTTGTTATGTCATGGAATGTTCAGGTATCATGTGGTTTTGAGTTTTCTTGGAATGTTCAGGTATCGTGTGGTTTTGAGTTTTCTTGGAATGTTCAGGTATCATGTGGTCTTGTTATTTAATGAAATGTTCAGGTATCATGTGATCTGCTGATGCCTTGGAATGTTCAGGTGCCATGTAGTCTTGTGATGTCATGGAATATTCAGTTATTATGTGTTTTTTTGAGGTCATAGAATGTTCATGTATCATGTGGTCTTGTGATGTCATGGAATGTTGAGGTATCATGTGGTCTTTTGAGGTCATGGAATGTTCAGGTATCATGTGGCCTTTTGATGTCATGGAATGTTCAGGTATCATGTGGTCTTGTGAAGTCATGGAATGTACATGTATCATGTGGTCTTGTGATGTCATGGAATTTTCAGGTATCATGATTTCTTGTGATGTCAGGTATTAGGCATCATGTGTTCATATGATGTCATGTAATGTTCAGGTTTCATGTGGTCTTGTGATGTCATGGAATGTTGTTTTGTCTCGTGATGTCATGGAATGTTCATGTATCATATGGTCTTGTGATGTCATGGAATGTTCAGGTAACATGTGGTCTTGGGATGTCATGGAATGTTCAGGTATCATGTTGTCTTGTGATGTCATGGAATGTTAATGTTTTATGTCGTCTTGTGATGTCATGGAATGTTCAGGTTTCATGTAGTCTTCTGATGTCGTGGAATGTTCAGGTATCATTTTGGTCTTGTGATGTCTTGGATTGTTTAGGTACCATGTGCCCTTGTTATGTCATGGAATGTTCAGGTATCATGTGGTTTTGAGATTTCTTGGAATGTTCAGGTATCATGTGGTCTTGTGATTTAATGGAATGTTCAGGTATCATGTGATCTTCTGATGTCTTGGAATGTATGTAGTCTTGTGATGTCATGGAATGTTCAGGTATCATGTGGTCTTCTGATGTCATGGAATGTTCAGGGTATCATGTGGTCTTGTGATGTCTTGGAATGTTCAGGTATCATGTGGTCTTGTGATGTCATGGAATGTTCAGGGTATCATGTGGTCTTGTGATGTCTTGGAATGTTCAGGTTTCATGTGGTCTCGTGATGTCGTGGAATGTTAATTTTTTATGTCGTCTTGTGATGTCATGGATTGTTCAGGATTCATGTAGTCTTGTGATGTCGTGGAATGTTCAGGTATCATTTTGGTCTTGTGATGTCTTGGAATGTTTAGGTATCATATGCTCTTGTTATGTCATGGAATGTTCAGATATCATATGGTCTTGTGATGTCATGGAATGTTCAGGTAATATGTGGTCTTGAGATGTCATGGAATGTTCAGGTATCATTTGGTATTGTGATGTCATGGACTGTTCCGGTATCATGTGGTCTTGTGATGTCATGCAATGTTCAATTATTATGTGGTATTTTGATGTCATGGAATGTACATGTATCATGTGGTCTTGTGATGTCATGGAATTTTCAGGTATCATGATTTCTTGTGATGTCAGGTATTAGGCATCATGTGTTCATGTGATGTCATGTAATGTTCAGGTTTCATGTGGTCTTGTGATGTCTTGGAATGTTCAGGGTATCATGTGGTTTTGTGATGTCTTGGAATGTTCAGGTTTCATGTAGTCTTCTGATGTCGTGGAATGTTCAGGTATCATTTTGGTCTTGTGATGTCTTGGATTGTTTAGGTACCATGTGCCCTTGTTATGTCATGGAATGTTCAGGTATCATGTGGTTTTGAGATTTCTTGGAATGTTCAGGTATCATGTGGTCTTGTGATTTAATGGAATGTTCAGGTATCATGTGATCTTCTGATGTCTTGGAATGTTCAGGTACCATGTAGTCTTGTGATGTCATGGAATGTTCAGGTATCATGTGGTCTTTTGATGTCATGGAATGTTCAGGGTATCATGTGGTCTTGTGATGTCTTGGAATGTTCAGGTTTCATGTGGTCTCGTGATATCATGGAATGTTAATTTTTTATGTCGTCTTGTGATGTCATGGATTGTTCAGGATTCATGTAGTCTTGTGATGTCGTGGAATGTTCAGGTATCATTTTGGTCTTGTGATGTCTTGGAATGTTTAGGTATCATGTGCTCTTGTTATGTCATGGAATGTTCAGATATCATATGGTCTTGTGATGTCATGGAATGTTCAGGTAATATGTGGTCTTGAGATGTCATGGAATGTTCAGGTATCATTTGGTATTGTGATGTCATGGACTGTTCCGGTATCATGTGGTCTTGTGATGTCATGGAATGTTCAGTTATTATGTGGTATTTTGATGTCATGGAATGTACATGTATCATGTGGTCTTGTGATGTCATGGAATGTTCAGGTATCATGATTTCTTGTGATGTTAGGTATTAGGCATCATGTGTTCATGTGATGTCATGTAATGTTCAGGTTTCATGTGGTCTTGTGATGTCATGGAATGTTGTTTTGTCTCGTGATGTCATGTAATGTTCATGTATCATATGGTCTTGTGATGCCATGGAATGTTCAGGTAACATGTGGTCTTGGGATGTCATGGAATGTTCAGGTATCATGTTGTCTTGTGATGTCATGGAATGTTAATGTTTTATGTTGTCTTGTGATGTCATGGAATGTTCAGGTTTCATGTAGTCTTCTGATGTCGTGGAATGTTCAGGTATCATTTTGGTCTTGTGATGTCTTGGATTGTTTAGGTACCATGTGCCCTTGTTATGTCATGGAATGTTCAGGTATCATGTGGTTTTGAGATTTCTTGGAATGTTCAGGTATCATGTGGTCTTGTGATTTAATTGAATGTTCAGGTATCATGTGATCTTCTGATGTCTTGGAATGTTCAGGTACCATGTAGTCTTGTGATGTCATGGAATGTTCAGGTATCATGTGGTCTTTTGATGTCATGGAATGTTCAGGGTATCATGTGGTCTTGTGATGTCTTGGAATGGTCAGGTATCATGTGGTCTTGTGATGTCATGGAATGTTCAGGTATCATGTGGTCTTGTGATGTCATGGAATGTTCAGGATTCATGTAGTCTTTTGATGTCGTGGAATGTTCAGATATCATTTTGGTCTTTTGATGTCTTGGAATGTTTAGGTATCATGTGCCCTTGTTATGTCATGGAATGTTCAGGTATCATGTGGTTTTGAGTTTTCTTGGAATGTTCAGGTATCATGTGGTCTTGTGATTTAATGGAATGTTCAGGTATCATGTGATCTGCTGATGTCTTGGAATGTTCAGGTACCATGTAGTCTTGTGATGTCATGGAATATTCAGTTATCATGTGGTCTTTTGAGGTCATGGAACGTTCAGGTATTATGTGATCTTGTGATGTCATGGAATATTCAGGTATCATTTGATCTTGTGATGTCTTGGAATGTTCAGGTATCATGTTGTCTTGTGATGTCATGGAATGTTAATGTTTTATGTCGTCTTGTGATGTCATGGAATGTTCAGGTTTCATGTAGACTTGTGATGTCGTGGAATGTTCAGGTATCATTTTGGTCTTGTGATGAAATCACAAGAAATCATGATACCTGAACATTCCATGACATCACAAGACCACATGATACCGGAGCAGTCCATGACATCACAATACCAAATGATACCTGAACATTCCATGACATCTCAAGACCACATATTACCTGAACATTCCATGACATCACAAGACCATATGATATCTGAACATTCCATGACATAACAAGAGCACATGATACCTAAACATTCCAAGACATCACAAGACCAAAATGATAAATGAACATTCCACGACATCACAAGACTACATGAAAGCTGAACAATCCATGACATCACAAGACGACATAAAACATTAACATTCCATGACATCACAAGACAACATGATACCTGAACATTCCAAGACATCACAAGATCACATGATACCTGAACATTCCATTAAATCACAAGACCACATGATACCTGAACATTCCGAGAAAACTCAAAAACACATGATACCTGAACATTCCATGACATAACAAGGGCACATGATACCTAAACATTCCAAGACATCACAAGACCAAAATGATACCTGAACATTCCACGACATCACAAGACTACATGAATCCTGAACAATCCATGACATCACAAGACGACATAAAACATTAACATTCCATGACATCACGAGACCACATGAAACCTGAACATTCCAAGACATCACAAGGCCACATGATACCCTGAACATTCCATGACATCACAAGTCCACATGATACCTGAACATTCCAAGACATCACAAGACCACATGATAACTGAATATTCCATGACATCACAAGACTACATGGTACCTGAACATTCCAAGACATCAGAAGATCACATGATACCTAAACATTCCATTAAATCACAAGACCACATGATACCTGAACATTCCAAGAAATCTCAAAACCACATGATACCTGAACATTCCATGACATCACAAGACCACATGATACATGTACATTCCATGACATCAAAATACCACATAATAACTGAACATTCCATGACATCACAAGACCACATGATACCGGAGCAGTCCATGACATCACAATACCAAATAATACCTGAACATTCCATGACATCTCAAGACCACATATTACCTGAACATTCCATGACATCACAAGACTATATGATATCTGAACATTCCATGACATAACAAGAGCACATGATACCTAAACATTCCAAGACATCACAAGACCAAAATGATACCTGAACATTCCACGACATCACAAGACTACATGAATCCTGAACAATCCATGACATCACAAGACGACATAAAACATTAACATTCCATGACATCACGAGACCACATGAAACCTGAACATTCCAAGACATCACAAGACCACATGATACCCTGAACATTCCAAGACATCACAAGACCACATGATACCTGAACATTCCAAGACATCACAAGACCACATGATACCCTGAACATTCCATGACATCAAAAGACCACATGATACCTGAACATTCCAAGACATCACAAGACCACATGATACCCTGAACATTCCATGACTTCACAAGACCACATGATACCTGAACATTCCATGACATCAAAAGGCCACATGATACCTGAACATTCCATGACCTCAAAAGACCACATGATACCTCAACATTCCAAGACATCACAAGACCACATGATACATGAACATTCCATGACATCACAAGACCACATGATACATGAACATTCCATGACCTCAAAAGACCACATGATAACTGAATATTCCATGACATCCCAAGACTACATGGTACCTGAACATTCCAAGACATCAGCAGATCACATGATACCTGAACATTCCATTAAATAACAAGACCACATGATACCTGAACATTCCAAGAAAACTCAAAACCACATGATACCTGAACATTCCAAGAAAACTCCACATGATACCTGAACATTCCATGACAATACAAGGGCACATGGTACCTAAACAATCCAAGACATCACAAGACCAAAATGATACCTGAACATTCCACGACATCACAAGACTACATGAAACCTGAACATTCCATGACATCACAAGACGACATAAAACATTAACATTCCATAAAATCAATAAGACAACATGATACCTGAACATTCCAAGACATCACAAGATCACATGATACCTGAACATTCCATTAAATCACAAGACCACATGATACCTGAACATTCCAAGAAAACTCAAAACCACATGATACCTGAACATTCCATGACATAACAAGGGCACATGATACCTAAACATTCCAAGACATCACAAGACCAAAATGATACCTGAACATTCCACGACATCACAAGACTACATGAATCCTGAACATTCCAAGACATCACAAGACGACATAAAACATTAACATTCCATGACCTCACGAGACCACATGAAACTTGAACATTCCAAGACATCACAAGACCACATGATACCCTGAACATTCCATGACATCACAAGACCACATGATACCTGAACATTCCAAGACATCACAAGACCACATGATACCCTGAACATTCCATGACATCAAAAGACCACATGGTACCTGAACATTCCAAGACATCACAAGACCACATGATAACTGAATATTCCATGACATCACAAGACTACATGGAAACTGAACATTCCAAGACATCAGAAGATCACATGATACCTGAACATTCCATTAAATCACAAGACCACATGATACCTGAACAGTCCAAGAAATCTCAAAACCACATGATACCTGAACATTCCATGACATAACAAGGGCACATGGTACCCTTCAAAACAATCCAAGACATCACAAGACCAAAATGATACCTGAACATTCCACGACATCAGAAGACTACATGAAACCTGAACATTCCATGACATCACAAGACGACATAAAACACTTACATTCCATGACATCACAAGACAACATGATACCTGAACATTCCATGACATCCCAAGACCACATGTTACCTGAACATTCCATGACATCACAAGACCATATGATACATGAACATTCCATGACATCACGAGACAAAACAACATTCCATGAATTCACAAGACCACATGAAACCTGAACATTACATGACATCACATGAACACATGATGCCTAATACCTGACATCACAAGAAATCATGATACATGAACATTCCATGACATCACAAGACCACATGATACATGTACATTCCATGACATCAAAATACCACATAATAACTGAACATTCCATGACATCACAAGACCACATGATACCGGAGCAGTCATTGACATCACAATACCAAATGATACCTGAACATTCCATGACATCTCAAGACCACATATTACCTGAACATTCCATGACATCACAAGACCATATGATATCTGAACATTCCTTGACATAACAAGAGCACATGATACCTAAACATTCCAAGACATCACAAGACCAAAATGATACCTGAACATTCCACGACATCACAAGACTACATGAATCCTGAACAATCCATGACATCACAAGACAACATAAAACATTAACATTCCATGACATCACGAGACCACATTAAACCTGAACATTCCAAGACATCAAAAGACCACATGATACCCTGAACATTCCAAGACATCACAAGACCACATGATACCTGAACATTCCAAGACATCACAAGAACACATGATACCCTGAACATTCCAAGACATCACAAGACCACATGATACCCTGAACATTCCATGACATCACAAGACCACATGATACATGAACATTCCATGACCTCAAAAGACCACATAACTGAATATTCCATGACATCACAAGACTACATGGTACCTGAACATTCCAAGACATCAGCAGATCACATGACACCTGAACATTCCATTAAATAACAAGACCACATGATACCTGAACATTCCAAGAAAACTCAAAACCACATGATACCTGAACATTCCAAGAAAACTCAAAACCACATGATACCTGAACATTCCATGACATAACAAGGGCACATGGTACCTAAACAATCCAAGACATCACAAGACCAAAATGATACCTGAACATTCCACGACATCACAAGACTACATGAAACCTGAACATTCCATGACATCACAAGACGACATAAAACATTAACATTCCATGACATCACAAGACAACATGATACCTGAACATTCCAAGACATCACAAGATCAAATGATACCTGAACATTCCATGACATCACAAGATCACATAATACCTGAACGTTCCATGACCTCAAAAGACCACATGATAACTGAATATTGCATGACATCACAAGACTACATGGTACCTGAACATTCCAAGACATCACAAGATCACATGATACCTGAACATTCCATTAAATCACAAGACCACATGATACCTGAACATTCCAAGAAAACTCAAAACCACATGATACCTGAACATTCCATGACATAACAAGGGCACATGGTACCTAAACAATCCAAGACATCACAAGACCAAAATGATACCTGAACATTCCACGACATCACAAGACTACATGAAACCTGAACATTCCATGACATCACAAGACGACATAAAACATTAACATTCCATGACATCACAAGACAACATTATACCTGAACATTCCATGACATCCCAAGACCACATGTTACCTGAACATTCCATGACATCACAAGACCACATGTTACATGAACATTCCATGACATCACGAGACAAAACAACATTCCATGACATCACAAGACCACATGAAACCTGAACATTACATGACATCACATGAACACATGATGCCTAATACCTGACATCACAAGAAATCATGATACCTGAATATTCCATGACATCACAAGACCACATGATACATGTACATTCCATGACATCAAAATACCACATGATAACTGAACATTCCATGACATCACAAGACCACATGATACCGGAGCAGTCCATGACATCACAATATCAAATGATACCTGAACATTCCATGACATCTCAAGACCACATATTACCTGAACATTCCATGACATAACAAGAGCACATTATACCTAAACATTCCAAGACATCTCAAGACCAAAATGATACCTGAACATTCCACGACATCAGAAGACTACATGAAACCTGAACATTCCATGACATCACAAGACGACATAAAACATTAACATTCCATGACATCACGAGACCACATGAAACCTGAACATTCCAAGACATCACAAGACCACATGATACCTGAACATTCCACGACATCACAAGACTACATGAAACCTGAACATTGCATGACATCACAAGACGACATAAAACATTAACATTCCATGACATCACAAGACAACATGATACCTGAACATTTTAAGACATCACAAGATCAAATGATACCTGAACATTTCATGACATCACAAGATCACATAATACCTGAACGTTCCATGACCTCAAAAGACCACATGATAACTGAATATTCCATGACATCACAAGACTACATGGTACCTGAACATTCCAAGACATCAGCAGATCACATGATACCTGAACATTCCAAGACATCAGCAGATCACATGATACCTGAACATTCCATTAAATCACAAGACCACATGATACCTGAACATTCCAAGAAAACTCAAAACCACATGATACCTGAACATTCCATGACATAACAAGGGCACATGGTACCTAAACAATCCAAGACATCACAAGACCAAAATGATACCTGAACATTCCACGACATCAAAAGACTATATGAAACCTGAACATTCCATGACATCACAAGACGACATAAAACATTAACATTCCATGACATCACAAGACAACATGATACCTGAACATTCCAAGATATCACAAGATCACATGATACCTGAACATTCCATTAAATCACAAGACCACATGATACCTGAACATTCCAAGAAAACTCAAAACCACATGATACCTGAACATTCCATGACATAACAAGGGCACATGATACCTAAACATTCCAAGACATCACAAGACCAAAATGATACCTGAACATTCCACGACATCACAAGACTACATGAATCCTGAACAATCCATGACATCACAGGACGACATAAAACATTAACATTCCATGACCTCACGAGACCACATGAAACCTGAACATTCCAAGACATCACAAGACCACATGATACCCTGAACATTCCATGACATCACAAGACCACATGATACCTGAACATTCCATGACATCAAAAGACCACATGGTACCTGAACATTCCAAGACATCACAAGACCACATGTTAACTGAATATTCCATGACATCACAAGACTACATGGTACCTGAACATTCCAAGACATCAGAAGACCACATGATACCTGAACATTCCAAGAAATCTCAAAACCACATGATACCTGAACATTCCATGACATAACAAGGGCACATGGTACCTAAACAATCCAAGACATCACAAGACCAAAATGATACCTGAACATTCCACGACATCAGAAGACTACATGAATCCTGAACATTCCATGACATCACAAGACGACATAAAACATTAACATTCCATGACATCACAAGACAACATGATACCTGAACATTCCATGACATCCCAAGACCACATGTTACCTGAACATTCCATGGCATCACAAGACCATATGATACATGAACATTCCATGACATCACGAGACAAAACAACATTCCATGACATCACAAGACCACATGAAACCTGAACATTACATGACATCACATGAACACATGATGCCTAATACCTGACATCACAAGAAATCATGATACCTGAACATTCCATGACATCACAAGACCACATGATACATGTACATTCCATGACATCAAAATACCACATAATAACTGAACATTCCATGACATCACAAGATCACATTATACCGGAACAGTCCATGACATCACATTACAAAAAGATACCTGAACATTCCATGACATCTCACGACCACATATTACCTGAACATTCCATAACATCACAAGACCATATGATATCTGAACATTCCATGACATAACAAGAGCACATGATACCTAAACATTCCAAGACATCACAAGACCACATGATACCCTGAACATTCCATGACTTCACAAGACTACATGATACCTGAACATTCCATGACATCAAAAGGCCACATGATACCTGAACATTCCATGACCTCAAAAGACCATATGATACCTCAACATTCCAAGACATCACAAGACCACATGATAAATGAACATTCCATGACATCACAAGACCACATGATACATGAACATTCCATGGCCTCAAAAGACCTCATGATAACTGAATATTCCATGACATCACAAGACTACATGGTACCTGAACATTCCAAGACATCAGCAGATCACATGATACCTGAACATTCCATTAAATAACAAGACCACATGATACCTGAACATTCCAAGAAAACTCAAAACCACATGATACCTCAACATTCCAAGAAAACTCAAAAGCACATGATACCTGAACATTCCATGACATTACAAGGGCACATGGTACCTAAACAATCCAAGACATCACAAGACCAAAATGATACCTGAACATTCCACGACATCACAAGACTACATGAAACCTGAACATTCCATGACATCACAAGACGACATAAAACATTAACATTCCATGACAGCACAAGACAACAAGATACCTGAACATTCCAAGACATCACAAGATCAAATGATACCTGAACATTCCATGACATCACAAGATCACATAATACCTGAACGTTCCATGACCTCAAAAGACCACATGATAACTGAATATTCCATGACATCACAAGACTACCTGGTACCTGAACATTCCAAGACATCAGCAGATCACATGATACCTGAACATTCCATTAAATCACAAGACCACATGATACCTGAACATTACAAGAAAACTCAAAACCACATGATACCTGAACATGCCATGACATAACAAGGGCACATGATACCTAAACATTCCAAGACATCACAAGACCAAAATGATACCTGAACATTCCAAGAAAACTCAAAACCACATGATACCTGAACATGCCATGACATAACAAGGGCACATGATACCTAAACATTCCAAGACATCACAAGACCAAAATGATACCTGAACATTCCACGACATCACAAGACTACATGAATCCTGAACAATCCATGACATCACAAGACGACATAAAACATTAACATTCCATGACATCACGAGACCACATGAAACCTGAACATTCCAAGACATCACAAGACCACATGATACCCTGAACATTCCATGATATCACAAGACCACATGATACCTGAACATTCCAAGACATCACAAGACCACATGATACCCTGAACATTCCATGACATCAAAAGACCACATGATACCTGAACATTCCAAGACATCACAAGACCACATGATAACTGAATATTCCATGACATCACAAGACTACATGGTACCTGAACATTCCAAGACATCAGAAAATCACATGATACCTGAACATTCCATTAAATCACAAGACCACATGATACCTGAACATTCCAAGAAATCTCAAAACCACATGATACCTGAACATTCCATGACATAACAAGGGCACATGGTACCTAAACAATCCAAGACATCACAAGACCAAAGTGATACCTGAACATTCCACGACATCAAAAGACTACATGAAACCTGAACATTCCATGACATCACAAGACGACATAAAACATTAACATTCCATGACATCACAAGACAACATGATACCTGAACATTCCATGACATCCCAAGACCACATGTTACCTGAACATTCCATGACATCACAAGACCATATGATACATGAACATTCCATGACATCACGAGACAAAACAACATTCCATGACATCACAAGACCACATTAAACCTGAACATTACATGACATCACATGAACACATGATGCCTAATACCTGACATCACAAGAAATCATGATACCTGAACATTCCATGACATCACAAGACCACATGATACATGTACATTCCATGACATAAAAATACCACATAATAACTGAACATTCCATGACATCACAAGACCACATGATACCGGAGCAGTCCATGACATCACAATACCAAATGATACCTGAACATTCTATGACATCTCAAGACCACATATTACCTGAACATTCCATGACATCACAAGACCATATGATATCTGAACATTCCATGACATAACAAGAGCACATTATACCTAAACATTCCAAGACATCACAAGACGACATAAAACATTAACATTCCATGACATCACGAGACCACATGAAACCTGAACATTCCAAGACATCACAAGACCACATGATACCCTGAACATTCCAAGACATCACAAGACCACATGATACCTGAACATTCCAAGACATCACAAGACCACATGATACCCTGAACATTCCATGACATCACAAGACCACATGACACCCTGAACATTCCATGACTTCACAAGACCACATGATACCTGAACATTCCATGACATCAAAAGGCCACATGATACCTGAACATTCCATGACCTCAAAAGACCACATGATACCTCAACATTCCAAGACATCACAAGACCACATGATAAATGAACATTCCATGACATCACAAGACCACATGATACCGGAGCAGTCCATGACATAACAATACCAAATGATACCTGAACATTCTATGACATCTCAAGACCACATATTACCTAAACATTCCATGACATCACAAGACCATATGATATCTGAACATTCCATGACATAACAAGAGCACATTATACCTAAACATTCCAAGACATCACAAGACGACATAAAACATTAACATTCCATGACATCACGAGACCACATGAAACCTGAACATTCCAAGACATCACAAGACCACATGATACCCTGAACATTCCAAGACATCACAAGACCACATAATACCTGAACATTCCAAGACATCACAAGACCACATGATACCCTGAACATTCCATGACATCACAAGACCACATGACACCCTGAACATTCCATGACTTCACAAGACCACATGATACCTGAACATTCCATGACATCAAAAGGCCACATGATACCTGAACATTCCATGACCTCAAAAGACCACATGATACCTCAACATTCCAAGACATCACAAGACCACATGATAAATGAACATTCCATGACATCACAAGACCATATGATACATGAACATTCCATGACCTCAAAAGACCACATGATAACTGAATATTCCATGACATCACAAGACTACATGGTACCTGAACATTCCAAGACATCAGCAGATCACATGATACCTGAACATTCCATTAAATAACAAGACCACATGATACCTGAACATTCCAAGAAAACTCAAAACCACATGATACCTGAACATTCCAAGAAAACTCAAAAGCACATGATACCTGAACATTCCATGACATCAAAAGGCCACATGATACCTGAACATTCCATGACCTCAAAAGACCACATGATACCTCAACATTCCAAGACATCACAACATCAAATGATACCTGAACATTCCATGACATCACAAGATCACATAATACCTGAACGTTCCATGACCTCAAAAGACCACATGATAACTGAATATTCCATGACATCACAAGACTACATGGTACCTGAACATTCCAAGACATCAGCAGATCACATGATACCTGAACATTCCATTAAATCACAAGACCACATGATACCTGAACATTCCAAGAAAACTCAAAACCACATGATACCTGAACATTCCATGACATAACAAGGGCACATGGTACCTAAACAATCCAAGACATCACAAGACCAAAATGATACCTGAACATTCCACGACATCACAAGACTACATGAAACCTGAACATTCCATGACATCACAAGACGACATAAAACATTAACATTCCATGACATCACAAGACAACATGATACCTGAACATTCCAAGACATCACAAGATCACATGATACCTGAACATTCCTTTAAATCACAAGACCACATGATACCTGAACATTCCAAGAAAACTCAAAACCACATGATACCTGAACATTCCATGACATAACATGGGCACATGATACCTAAACATTCCAAGACATCACAAGACCAAAATGATACCTGAACATTCCACGACATCACAAGACTACATGAATCCTGAACAATCCATGACATCACAAGACGACATAAAACATTAACATTCCATGACATCACGAGACCACATGAAACCTGAACATTCCAAGACATCACAAGACCACATGATACCTGAACATTCCAAGACATCACAAGACCACATGATACCCTGAACATTCCATGACATCAAAAGACCACATGATACCTGAACATTCCATGACATCACAAGACCACATGATAACTGAATATTCCATGACATCACAAGACTACATGGTACCTGAACATTCCAAGGCATCACAAGACAACATGATACCTGAACATTCCAAGACATCACAAGATCACATGAAACCTGAACATTACATGACATCACATGAACACATGGTGCCTAATACCTGATATCACAAGAAATCATGATACGTGAACATTCCATGACATCACAAGACCACATGATACATGTACATTCCATGACATAAAAATACCACATAATAACTGAACCATTCCATGACATCACAAGACCACATGATACCGGAGCAGTCCATGACATCACAATACCAAATGATACCTGAACATTCTATGACATCTCAAGACCACATATTACCTGAACATTCCATGACATCACAAGACCATATGATATCTGAACATTCCATGACATAACAAGAGCACATTATACCTAAACATTCCAAGACATCTCAAGACCAAAATGATACCTGAACATTCCACGACATCACAAGACTACATGAATCCTGAACAATCCATGACATCACAAGACGACATAAAACATTAACATTCCATGACATCACGAGACCACATGAAACCTGAACATTCCAAGACATCACAAGACCACATGATACGCTGAACATTCCATGACTTCACAAGACCACATGATACCTGAACATTCCATGACATCAAAAGGCCACATGATACCTGAACATTCCATGACCTCAAAAGACCACATGATACCTCAACATTCCATGACATCACAAGACCACATGATACATGAACATTCCATGACCTCAAAAAACCACATAATAACTGAATATTCCATGACATCACAAGACTACATGGTACCTAAACATTCCAAGGCATCAGCAGATCACATGATACCTGAACATTCCATTAAATAACAAGACCACATGATACCTGAACATTCCAAGAAAACTCAAAACCACATGATACCTGAACATTCCAAGAAAACTCATAACCACATGATACCTGAACATTCCATGACATAACAAGGGCACATGGTACCTAAACAATCCAAGACATCACAAGACCAAAATTATACCTGAACATTCCACGACATCACAAGACTACATGAAACCTGAACATTCCATGACATCACAAGACGACATAAAACATTAACATTCCATGACATCACAAGACAACATGATACCTGAACATTCCAAGACATCACAAGATCACATGATACCTGACCATTCCATTAAATCACAAGACCACATGATACCTGAACATTCCAAGAAAACTCAAAACCACATGATACCTGAACATTCCATGACATAACAAGGGCACATGATACCTAAGCATTCCAAGACATCACAAGACCAAAATGATACCTGAACATTCCACGACAACAAAAGACTACATGAATCCTGAACAATCCATGACATCACAAGACGACATAAAACATTAACATTCCATGACCTCACGAGACCACATGAAACCTGAACATTCCAAGACATCACAAGACCACATGATACCCTGAACATTCCATGACATCACAAGACCACATGATACCTGAACATTCCAAGACATCACAAGACCACATGATACCTGAACATTCCATGACATCACAAGACCACATGATAACTGAATATTCTATGACATCACAAGACTACATGGTACCTGAACATTCCAAGGCATCAGCAGATCACATGATACCTGAACATTCCATTAAATAACAAGACCACATGATACCTGAACATTCCAAGAAAACTAAAAACCACATGATACCTGAACATTCCAAGAAAACTCAAAACCACATGATACCTGAACATTCCATGACATAACAAGGGCACATGGTACCTAAACAATCCAAGACATCACAAGACCAAAATGATACCTGAATATTCCACGACATCACAAGACTACATGAAACCTGAACATTCCATGACATCACAAGACGACATAAAACATTAACATTCCATGACATCACAAGACAACATGATACCTGAACATTCCAAGACATCACAAGATCAAATGATACCTGAACATTACATGACATCACAAGATCACATAATACCTGAACGTTCCATGACCTCAAAAGACCACATGATAACTGAATATTGCATGACATCACAAGACTACATGGTACCTGAACATTCCAAGACATCAGCAGATCACATGATACCTGAACATTCCATTAAATCACAAGACCACATGATACCTGAACATTCCAAGAAAACTCAAAACCACATGATACCTGAACATTCCATTACATAACAAGGGCACATGGTACCTAAACAATCCAAGACATCACAAGACCAAAATTATACCTGAACATTCCACGACATCACAAGACTACATGAAACCTGAACATTCCATGACATCACAAGACGACATAAAACATTAACATTCCATGACATCACAAGACAACATGATACCTGAACATTCCAAGACATCACAAGATCACATGATACCTGACCATTCCATTAAATCACAAGACCACATGATACCTGAACATTCCAAGAAAACTCAAAACCACATGATACCTGAACATTCCATGACATAACAAGGACACATGATACCTAAACATTCCAAGACATCACAAGACCAAAATGATACCTGAACATTCCACGACATTACAAGACTACATGAATCCTGAACAATCCATGACATCACAAGACGACATAAAACATTAACATTCCATGACCTCACGAGACCACATGAAACCTGAACATTCCAAGACATCACAAGACCACATGATACCCTGAACATTCCATGACATCACAAGACCACATGATACCTGAACATTCCAAGACATCACAAGACCACATGATACATGTACATTCCTCCATGACATCACATGAACACATGATGCCTAATACCTGACATCACAAGAAATCATGATACCTGAACATTCCATGACATCACAAGACCACATGATACATGTACATTCCAAGACATAAAAATACCACATAATAACTGAACATTCCATGACATCACAAGACCACATGATACCGGAGCAGTCCATGACATCACAATACCAAATGATACCTGAACATTCTATGACATCTCAAGACCACATATTACCTGAACATTCCATGACATCACAAGACCATATGATATCTGAACATTCCATGACATCACAAGACTACATGAATCCTGAACAATCCATGACATCACAAGACGACATAAAACATTAACATTCCATGACATCATGAGACCACATGAAACCTGAACATTCCAAGACATCACAAGACCACATGATACCCTGAACATTCCATGACTTCACAAGACTACAAGATACCTGAACATTCCATGAAATCAAAAGGCCACATGATACCTGAACATTCCATGACCTCAAAAGACCACATGATACCTCAACATTCCATGACATCACAAGACCACATGATACATGAACATTCCATGACCTCAAAAAACAACATAATAACTGAATATTCCATGACATCACAAGACTACATGGTACCTGAACATTCCAAGGCATCAGCAGATCACATGATACCTGAACATTCCATTAAATAACAAGACCACATGATACCTGAACATTCCAAGAAAACTCAAAACCACATGATACCTGAACATTCCAAGAAAACTCAAAACCACATGATACCTGAACATTCCATGACATAACAAGGGCACATGGTAACTAAACAATCCAAGACATCACAAGACCAAAATGATACCTGAATATTCCACGACATCACAAGACTACATGAAACCTGAACATTCCATGACATCACAAGACGACATAAAACATTAACATTCCATGACATCACAAGACAACATGATACCTGAACATTCCAAGACATCACAAGATCAAATGATACCTGAACATTACATGACATCACAAGATCACATAATACCTGAACGTTCCATGACCTCAAAAGACCACATGATAACTGAATATTGCATGACATCACAAGACTACATGGTACCTGAACATTCCAAGACATCAGCAGATCACATGATACCTGAACATTCCATTAAATCACAAGACCACATGATACCTGAACATTCCAAGAAAACTCAAAACCACATGATACCTGAACATTCCATGACATAACAAGGGCACATGGTACCTAAACAATCCAAGACATCACAAGACCAAAATTATACCTGAACATTCCACGACATCACAAGACTACATGAAACCTGAACATTCCATGACATCACAAGACGACATAAAACATTAACATTCCATGACATCACAAGACAACATGATACCTGAACATTCCAAGACATCACAAGATCACATGATACCTGACCATTCCATTAAATCACAAGACCACATGATACCTGAACATTCCA
This sequence comes from Rhinoderma darwinii, assembly GCF_050947455.1. Classification (NCBI taxonomy): domain Eukaryota; kingdom Metazoa; phylum Chordata; class Amphibia; order Anura; family Rhinodermatidae; genus Rhinoderma; species Rhinoderma darwinii. The sequence goes on along the minus strand of NC_134690.1, from coordinate 287,880,561 downwards.
AGAAAACTCAAAACCACATGATACCTGAACATTCCATGACATAACAAGGACACATGATACCTAAACATTCCAAGACATCACAAGACCAAAATGATACCTGAACATTCCACGACATCACAAGACTACATGAATCCTGAACAATCCATGACATCACAAGACGACATAAAACATTAACATTCCATGACCTCACGAGACCACATGAAACCTGAACATTCCAAGACATCACAAGACCACATGATACCCTGAACATTCCATGACATCACAAGACCACATGATACCTGAACATTCCAAGACATCACAAGACCACATGATACATGTACATTCCTCCATGACATCACATGAACACATGATGCCTAATACCTGACATCACAAGAAATCATGATACCTGAACATTCCAAGACATCACAAGACCACATGATACATGTACATTCCATGACATCAAAATACCACATAATAACTGAACATTCCATGACATCACAAGACCACATGATACCGGAACAGTCCATGACATCACAATACCAAATGATACCTGAACATTCCATGACATCTCAAGACCACATATTACCTGAACATTCCATGACATCACAAGACCATATGATATCTGAACATTCCATGACATAACAAGAGCACATGATACCTAAACATTCCAAGACATCACAAGACCAAAATGATACCTGAACATTCCACGACATCACAAGACTACATGAATCCTGAACAATCCATGACATCACAAGACAACATAAAACATTAACATTCCATGACATCACGAGACCACATGAAACCTGAACATTCCAAGACATCACAAAACCACATGATACCCTGAACATTCCAAGACATCACAAGACCACATGATACCTGAACATTCCAAGACATCACAAGACCACATGATACCCTGAACATTCCATGACATCAAAAGACCACATGATACCTGAACATTCCAAGACATCACAAGACCTCATGATACCCTGAACATTCCATGACTTCACAAGACCACATGATACCTGAACATTCCATGACATCAAAAGGCCACATGATACCTGAACATTCCATGACCTCAAAAGACCACATGATACCTCAACATTCCAAGACATCACAAGACCACATGATACATGAACATTCCATGACATCACAAGACCACATGATACATGAACATTCCATGACCTCAAAAGACCACATGATAACAGAATATTCCATGACATCACAAGACTACATGGTACCTGAACATTCCAAGACATCACAAGATCACATGATACCTGAACATTCCATTAAATCACAAGACCACATGATACCTGAACATTCCAAGAAAACTCAAAACCACATGATACCTGAACATTCCATGACATAACAAGGGCACATGATACCTAAACTTTCCAAGACATCACAAGACCAAAATGATACCTGAACATTCCACGACATCACAAGACTACATGAATCCTGAACAATCCATGACATCACAAGACGACATAAAACATTAACATTCCATGACATCACGAGACCACATGAAACCTGAACATTCCAAGACATCACAAGACCACATGATACGCTGAACATTCCATGACATCACAAGACCACATGATACCTGAACATTCCAAGACATCACAAGACCACATGATACCCTGAACATTCCATGACATCAAAAGACCACATGATACCTGAACATTCCATGACATCACAAGACCACATGATAACTGAATATTCCATGACATCACAAGACTACATGGTACCTGAACATTCCAAGACATCACAAGACAACATGATACCTGAACATTCCAAGACATAACAAGATCACATGATACCTGAACATTCCATTAAATCACAAGACCACATGATACCTGAACATTCCAAGAAATCTCAAAACCACATGATACCTGAACATTCCATGACATAACAAGGGCACATGGTACCTAAACAATCCAAGACATCACAAGACCAAAATGATACCTGAACATTCCACGACAACAGAAGACTACATGAAACCTGAACATTCCATGACATCACAAGACGAAATAAAACATTAACATTCCATGACATCACAAGACAACATGATACCTGAACATTCCATGACATCCCAAGACCTCATGTTACCTGAACATTCCATGACATCACAAGACCATATGATACATGAACATTCCATGAGATCACGAGACAAAACAACATTCCATGACATCACAAGACCACATGAAACCTTAACATTACATGACATCACATGAACACATGATGCCTAATACCTGACATCACAAGAAATCATGATACCTGAACATTCCATGACATCACAAGACCACATGATACATGTACATTCCATGACATAAAAATACCACATAATAACTGAACATTCCATGACATCACAAGACCACATGATACCGGAACAGTCCATGACACCACAATACCAAATGATACCTGAACATTCCATGACATCTCAAGACCACCTATTACCTGAACATTCCATGACATCACAAGACCACATGATACCTGAACATTCCATGACATCAAAAGGCCACATGATACCTGAACATTCCATGACCTCAAAAGACCACATGATACCTCAACATTCCAAGACATCACAAGACCACATGATACATGAACATTCCATGACATCAAAAGGTCACATGATACCTGAACATTCCATGACCTCAAAAGACCACATGATACCTCAACATTCCAAGACATCACAAGACCACATGATACATGAACATTCCATGACATCACAAGACCACATGATACATGAACATTCCATGACCTCAAAAGACCACATGATAACTGAATATTCCATGACATCACAAGACTACATGGTACCTGAACATTCCAAGACATTAGCAGATCACATGATACCTGAACATTCCATTAAATAACAAGACCACATGATACCTGAACATTCCAAGAAAACTCAAAACCACATGATACCTGAACATTCCATGAAAACTCAAAACCACATGATACCTGAACATTACATGACATAACAAGGGCACATGGTACCTAAACAATCCAAGACATCACAAGACCAAAATGATACCTGAACATTCCACGACATCACAAGACTACATGAAACCTGAACATTCCATGACATCACAAGACGACATAAAACATTAACATTCCATGACATCACAAGACAACATGATACTGTAATGGCAGTAAGGAGGTGAAGGGAAAGTGAGCCCTAATCTACCCACCGCCCTGTCCCTGCCTACTTGCAACGACTCGCCCTAGGCGACGAGGTACAACTGGGCGGCGGTCCCTACGCTGGCTAAGTGCACAGGAAGACAAACAGGGGACACGCAAGGGAAGGGGCAGTAGCCACGGGACGCCACGAGGAAACGGGGCGGCGAACGAACAGTCAGGACCAGGACGAAGTGAGTACACCCGAGCGGGCACGGAGACAGAAGCAAGCCAGGGGCAAAGCAAAGCAGGTCAAGCAGAACTGCAGCAAGGCAGAAGCACGGCAGAAGCAGGCTGGAGCAAGCAGCAGTGGGGCCAGGAATCCAAAAGAATTACAAGCACTGAGGGAGAGCACAGGGCAGGTAATAAAGGGCAGGGGGCGGAGCTAACTCCGACAGACCAGGCCGCGATAGGCTCTCCCACTCCTGAGCCTGCCACCCTGGTTGGTGGGAGATGGTGTCAGTCGAACAGGTCTGGCCTCAGGTGTGGATTGATTAATCCCAGGAGAATAGCTAGATGAAGTACCTGGCAGATCCCTAACAGTACTCCCCCTTTTATGAGGGGCCACCGGACCCTTACTAAGGGGACCCGGTTTAGTGGGGAAGAGGAGGTGGAACCTCCTGATCAATACCCCAGCGTGAACATCACGGGCAGGTACCCAAGTCCTCTCCTCCGGCCCGTATCCTCTCCAATGGACCAGGTACTGGAGGGAGCCCTGGACCATCCTACTGTCCATAATCTTGGCCACCTCGAATTCCACCCCCTCAGGGGTGAGAACGGGAACAGGAGGTTTCCTCGAGGGGGACCAGGACGGGGAGCAGCGTTTAAGGAGGGAGGCATGGAAGACGTCATGTATGCGAAAGGATGGGGGGAGCTCCAGACGGAAGGATACAGGGTTGAGGACTTCAATGATCTTATAAGGTCCAATGAATCGGGGAGCAAACTTCCTGGACGGGACCTTAAGGCGCAAGTTCCTGGACGACAACCAGACCAAATCCCCGACGACAAACCGGGGGTTAGCAGAACGTCTACTATCCGCCTGAATCTTTTGTGCGCTCTGGGACGCCTCTAGGTTCTTCTGAACCTGGGCCCAGACAGTGCACAGTTCCCGATGAACCTCCTCTACCTCAGGATTATTGGAACAACCAGGGGAGACGGAGGAGAACCTTGGGTTAAACCCGAAATTACAGAAAAACGGGGAGACCCCTGACGAGTTACTGACCCGGTTATTCAGGGAAAATTCAGCAAGGGGAAGGAATGAGACCCAATCGAATTGACAGTCAGAGATGAAACACCTTAAATATTGTTCCAGGGATTGGTTGGTCCTTTCCGTTTGGCCATTTGTTTCGGGATGGAAGGCGGAGGAGAAGGACAGATCAATCTCCAACTTTTTACAAAAAGCTCTCCAAAATAAGGAAACAAATTGTACCCCTCTGTCAGAAACGATATTGACTGGGGCCCCATGGAGACGCAGGATGTGTTTCACAAACAAAGAAGCTAACGTCTTGGCGTTAGGTAGCTTCTTAAGGGGCACAAAGTGGCACATCTTGCTGAAGCGGTCGACTACCACCCACACCACCGACTTGCCCTGAGATGGAGGCAAATCGGTGATAAAATCCATGGAGATATGGGTCCAAGGTCTCTGGGGAATGGGCAAGGAACGTAGTAGGCCCGCAGGTCGGGACCTAGGGGTTTTGGACCTAGCGCAAACCTCACAAGCGGCGACGTAAGCCCTAACATCTTTAGGCAACCCAGGCCACCAATAGTTTCTGGTAATGAAGTGTTTGGTGCCCAAGATGCCAGGATGACCAGATAGAGCGGAGTCATGGTTTTCCCTGAGTACCCTCAGCCGGTATTGCAGGGGAACAAACAGTTTGTCCCCAGGGACGTTCCCGGGAGCTGCACCCTGATCAGCCGCGATATCAGAAGCTAAATCAGAATCCGTGGCAGAGACGATTATACCAGGGGGTAAAATACAAGCAGGATCCTTCTCGGAAGGAGGATTGGCCATGAAACTACGTGACAGAGCGTCAGCCTTAATATTCTTGGACCCAGCCCTATAGGTAACCAAGAAATTAAATCTGGTAAAGAATAGTGCCCACCGAGCTTGTCTAGGATTAAGCCTCCGGGCCGATTCTAGGAAAACCAGATTCTTGTGATCCGTAAGGACCGTTACCTGGTGTCTGGCCCCCTCCAGGAAGTGCCGCCACTCCTCAAAAGCCCATTTAATGGCTAGAAGTTCGCGGTTGCCAATATCATAGTTACTCTCCGTGGGCGAAAACTTCCTAGAGAAGTAAGCACAGGGGCGGAGATGGGTGAGGGAGCTGGTACCCTGGGACAAGACGGCCCCCACTCCCACCTCGGAGGCGTCAACCTCCACAATAAATGGCTCCTCTTGGTTGGGCTGAATCAGCACGGGGGCCGAGATAAAGCACTTCTTGAGAGTCTCAAAGGCCTGGACGGCCTCAGGGGACCAATGGAGGACATCGGCACCCTTGCGGGTAAGGTCCGTAAGAGGCTTAGCGACGACCGAGAAGTTGGCAATAAATCTCCTGTAATAGTTGGCGAACCCTAAAAAACACTGTAACGCCTTAAGGGAGGCAGGTTGGACCCATTCCGCCACAGCTTGAACCTTGGCAGGGTCCATGCGGAATTCATGAGGAGTGAGGATTTGCCCTAAAAATGGTATCTCCTGTACCCCAAAGACACATTTTTCAGTCTTAGCAAACAGATTATTCTCCCGAAGGACCTGGAGCACCTTCCTGACATGCTCCACGTGGGAGGACCAGTCCTTGGAAAACACCAGTATGTCATCAAGGTACACAACAAGAAAATTACCCAGGTACTCTCTCAGGATTTCATTAATAAAATTCTGGAAGACAGCAGGGGCATTACACAACCCAAAGGGCATGACCAGGTATTCGAAATGACCCTCGGGTGTGTTGAACGCAGTTTTCCACTCATCCCCCTCTTTGATGCGGATAAGGTTATATGCCCCCCGTAGATCGAACTTAGAAAACCATTGGGCTCCCTGAACCTGATTAAAAAGATCCGGAATCAAAGGAAGTGGGTACTGGTTCCTTACGGTGACCTTATTCAGGTTACGATAATCAATGCACGGCCTAAGACCACCATCCTTCTTCCCCACGAAGAAGAAGCCAGCACCTACAGGAGAAGTCGAGGGGCGAATGAAACCCTTGGCCAGGCATTCTTGGATATACACCCTCATCGCTTCACGTTCAGGACATGAAAGATTAAATATCCTACCCTTAGGAAGCTTGGCACCAGGCACCAAATCGATAGCGCAATCGTAATCTCTATGGGGGGGCAACACCTCGGAGGCCTCCTTAGAAAACACATCGGCGAAGTCCTGAACAAACTCAGGAAGCGTGTTTACCTCCTCCCGGGGAGAAATAGAGTTAACAGAAAGACATGACATAAGACATTCATTACCCCATTTGGTGAGATCCCCAGTATTCCAATCAAACGTGGGATTATGCAGCTGCAACCAGGGAAGACCTAATACCAGATCAGACGATAATCCCTGCATCACCAGTACAGAGCACTGCTCCAAATGCATGGAGCCAACCAGGAGTTCAAAAACAGGAGTATGCTGAGTAAAATAACCATTAGCAAGGGGGGTTGAGTCGATTCCTACTACAGGGATAGGATAAGGTAAATCAATACAAGGCATCTTTAGAGACATAGCAAATTCCACAGACATGATATTAGCAGATGAGCCAGAATCCACGAAAGCACTGCCCGTGGCAGACCGGCCAGCAAACGAGACCTGAAAGGGAAGCAAAATTTTATTGCGTTTCACATTAACGGGAAATACCTGTGCGCCCAAGTGACCTCCCCGATGATCACTTAGGCGCGGAAGTTTTCCGGCTTCTTATTCTTGCGCCTGGGACAGGTGTTCAGTAGATGCTTGTCGTCCCCACAGTAGAAGCAGAGACCATTCATTCTGCGAAACTCCCTACGTTGTCGAGGGGACATGGAGGCCCCGAGTTGGATAGGTACCTCCGAGTCCTCCGTGGAGGGGCGAGGAGACGGGACCTCGGGGGGGATCGCAGAAAAGTCAGAGGGGAGCACACTGAAGCGTTCTAGCTGACGTTCCCTGAGACGTCGGTCAAGTCGTACTGCTAGGGCCATAACCTGGTCAAGGGAGTCAGGCGAGGGGTAGCTAACCAGCAGATCCTTCAGGGCGTCAGATAATCCTAACCTAAACTGGCACCTTAGGGCCGGATCGTTCCACTGAGAAGCTATGCACCACTTCCTAAAATCAGAACAGTATTCCTCAACCGGTCTCCTACCCTGACGTAAGGTCACCAGCTGACTCTCGGCTAAAGCAGTCCTGTCAGTCTCGTCGTAAATGAGTCCGAGGGCAGAGAAAAAACGATCAACAGAGGAAAGTTCAGGGGCGTCAGGAGCCAAGGAGAAGGCCCACTCTTGGGGCCCTTCCTGGAGTCGGGATATGATGATACCCACCCGCTGGTTCTCGGAACCTGAGGAGTGGGGCTTTAGGCGGAAATACAGTCTGCAACTCTCCCGGAAGGAGAGAAACGTCTTACGGTCCCCTGAAAACCGGTCAGGTAGCTTGAGGTCGGGTTCTAGAGGTGAGGTGAGGGGTACTACTAAAGCAGCGTCACCCTGATTGACCCTTTGGGCCAGGGCCTGGACCTGTAGGGAGAGGCCCTGCATCTGCTGGGTCAGGGTCTCAAGGGGGTCCATGATAGCGTCAGCGTAGGAGAAATGGTAGACTAGGTAAGGGCTTGTAATTATGTAATGGCAGGAAGGAGGTGAAGGGAAAGTGAGCCCTAATCTACCCACCGCCCTGTCCCTGCCTACTTGCAACGACTCGCCCTAGGCGACGAGGTACAACTGGGCGGCGGTCCCTACGCTGGCTAAGTGCACAGGAAGACAAACAGGGGACACGCAAGGGAAGGGGCAGTAGCCACGGGACGCCACGAGGAAACGGGGCGGTGAACGAACAGTCAGGACCAGGACGAAGTGAGTACACCCGAGCGGGCACGGAGACAGAAGCAAGCCAGGGGCAAAGCAAAGCAGGTCAAGCAGAACTGCAGCAAGGCAGAAGCACGGCAGAAGCAGGCTGGAGCAAGCAGCAGTGGGGCCAGGAATCCAAAAGAATTACAAGCACTGAGGGAGAGCACAGGGCAGGTAATAAAGGGCAGGGGGCGGAGCTAACTCCGACAGACCAGGCCGCGATAGGCTCTCCCACTCCTGAGCCTGCCACCCTGGTTGGTGGGAGATGGTGTCAGTCGAACAGGTCTGGCCTCAGGTGTGGATTGATTAATCCCAGGAGAATAGCTAGATGAAGTACCTGGCAGATCCCTAACAGATACCTGAACATTCCAAGACATCACAAGATCAAATGATACCTGAACATTCCATGACATCACAAGATCACATAATACCTGAACGTTCCATGACCTCAAAAGACCACATGATAACTGAATATTCCATGACATCACAAGACTACATGGTACCTGAACATTCCAAGACATCAGCAGATCACATGATACCTGAACATTCCATTAAATCACAAGACCACATGATACCTGAACATTCCAAGTAAACTCAAAACCACATGATACCTGAACATTCCATGACATAACAAGGGCACATGGTACCTAAACAATCCAAGACATCACAAGACCAAAATGATACCTGAACATTCCACGACATCACAAGACTACATGAAACCTGAACATTCCATGACATCACAAGACGACATAAAACATTAACATTCCATGACATCACAAGACAACATGATACCTGAACATTCCAAGACATCACAAGATCACATGATACCTGAACATTCCATTAAATCACAAGACCACATGATACCTGAACATTCCAAGAAAACTCAAAACCACATGATACCTGAACATTCCATGACATAACAAGGGCACATGATACCTAAACATTCCAAGACATCACAAGACCAAAATGATACCTGAACATTCCACGACATCACAAGACTACATGAATCCTGAACAATCCATGACATCACAAGACGACATAAAACATTAACATTCCATGACATCACGAGACCACATGAAACCTGAACATTCCAAGACATCACAAGACCACATGAAACGCTGAACATTCCATGACATCACAAGACCACATGATACCTGAACATTCCAAGACATCACAAGACCACATGATACCCTGAACATTCCATGACATCAAAAGACCACATGATACCTGAACATTCCATGACATCACAAGACCACATGATAACTGAATATTCCATGACATCACAAGACTACATGGTACCTGAACATTCCAAGACATCACAAGACAACATGATACCTGAACATTCCAAGACATAACAAGATCACATGATACCTGAACATTCTATTAAATCACAAGACCACATGATACCTGAACATTCCAAGAAATCTCAAAACCACATGATACCTGAACATTCCATGACATAACAAGGGCACATGGTACCTAAACAATCCAAGACATCACAAGACCAAAATGATACCTGAACATTCCACGACATCAGAAGACTACATGAAACCTGAACATTCCATGACATCACAAGACCACATGATACCTGAACATTCCAAGACATCACAAGACCACATGATACCCTAAACATTCTATGACATCAAAAGACCACATGGTACCTGAACATTCCAAGACATCACAAGACCACATAATAACTGAATATTCCATGACATCACAAGACCACATGTTACCTGAACATTCCATGGCATCACAAGACCATATGATACATGAACATTACATGACATCACGAGACAAAACAACATTCCATGACATCACAAGACCACATGATGCCTAATACCTGACATCACAAGAAATCATGATACCTGAACATTCCATGACATCACAAGACCACATGATACATACACTTTCCATGACATCAAAATACCACATAATAACTGTACATTCCATGACATCACAAGACCACATGATACCGGAACAGTCCTATGACATCACAATACCAAATGATGCCTGAACATTCCATGACATCACAAGACCATATGATATCTGAACATTCCATGACATAACAAGAGCACATGATACCTAAACATTCCAAGACATCACAAGACCAAAATGATACCTGAACATTCCACGACATCACAAGACTACATGAATCCTGAACAATCCATGACATCACAAGACGACATAAAAAATTAACATTCTATGACATCACGAGACCACATGAAACCTGAACATTCCAAGACATCACAAGACCACATGATGCCCTGAAGATTCCATGACATCACAAGACCACATGATACCTGACCATTCCAAGAAATCACAAGACCACATGATACCCTGAACATTCCATGACATCAAAAGACCACATGATACCTGAACATTCCATGACATCACAAGACTACATGGTACCTGAACATTCCAAGACATCAGAAGATCACATGATACCTGAACATTCCATTAAATCACAAGACCACATGATACCTGAACATTCCAAGAAATCTCAAAACCACATGATACCTGAACATTCCATGACATAACAAGGGCACATGGTACCTAAACAATCCAAGACATCACAAGACCAAAATGATACCTGAACATTCCACGACATCAGAAGACTACATGAAACCTGAACATTCCATGACATCACAAGACGACATAAAACATTAACATTCCATGACATCACAAGACAACATGATACCTGAACATTCCATGACATCCCAAGACCACATGTTACCTGAACATTCCATGACATAACAAGGGCACATGGTACCTAAACAATCCAAGACATCACAAGACCAAAATGATACCTGAACATTCCACGACATCAGAAGACTACATGAAACCTGAACATTCCATGACATCACAAGACCACATGATACCTGAACATTCCAAGACATCACAAGACCACATGATACCCTAAACATTCCATGACATCAAAAGACCACATGGTACCTGAACATTCCAAGACATCACAAGACCACATGATAACTGAATATTCCATGACATCACAAGACTACATGGTACCTAAACAATCCAAGACATCACAAGACCAAAATGATACCTGAACATTCCACGACATCAGAAGACTACATGAAACCTGAACATTCCATGACATCACAAGACGACATAAAACATTAACATTACATGACATCACAAGACAACATGATACCTGAACATTCCATGACATCCCAAGACCACATGTTACCTGAACATTCCATGGCATCACAAGATCACATAATACCTGAACGTTCCATGACCTCAAAAGACCACATGATAACTGAATATTCCATGACATCACAAGACTACATGGTACCTGAACATTCCAAGACATCAGCAGATCACATGATACCTGAACATTCCATTAAATCACAAGACCACATGATACCTGAACATTCCAAGTAAACTCAAAACCACATGATACCTGAACATTCCATGACATAACTAGGGCACATGGTACCTAAACAATCCAAGACATCACAAGACCAAAATGATACCTGAACATTCCACGACATCACAAGACTACATGAAACCTGAACATTCCATGACATCACAAGACGACATAAAACATTAACATTCCATGACATCACAAGACAACATGATACCTGAACATTCCAAGACATCACAAGATCACATGATACCTGAACATTCCATTAAATCACAAGACCACATGATACCTGAACATTCCAAGAAAACTCAAAACCACATGATACCTGAACATTCCATGACATAACAAGAGCACATGATACCTAAACATTCCAAGACATCACAAGACCAAAATGATACCTGAACATTCCACGACATCACAAGACTACATGAATCCTGAACAATCCATGACATCACAAGACGACATAAAACATTAACATTCCATGACATCACGAGACCACATGAAACCTGAACATTCCAAGACATCACGAGACCACATGAAACGCTGAACATTCCATGACATCACAAGACCACATGATACCTGAACATTCCAAGACATCACAAGACCACATGATACCCTGAACATTCCATGACATCAAAAGACCACATGATACCTGAACATTCCATGACATCACAAGACCACATGATAACTGAATATTCCATGACATCACAAGACTACATGGTACCTGAACATTCCAAGACATCACAAGACAACATGATACCTGAACATTCCAAGACATAACAAGATCACATGATACCTGAACATTCCATTAAATCACAAGACCACATGATACCTGAACATTCCAAGAAATCTCAAAACCACATGATACCTGAACATTCCATGACATAACAAGGGCTCATGGTACCTAAACAATCCAAGACATCACAAGACCAAAATGATACCTGAACATTCCACGACATCAGAAGACTACATAAAACCTGAACATTCCATGACATCACAAGACCACATGATACCTGAACATTCCAAGACATCACAAGACCACATGATACCCTAAACATTCCATGACATCAAAAGACCACATGGTACCTGAACATTCCAAGACATCACAAGACCACATGATAACTGAATATTCCATGACATCACAAGACTACATGGTACCTAAACAATCCAAGACATCACAAGACCAAAATGATACCTGAACATTCCACGACATCAGAAGACTACATGAAACCTGAACATTCCATGACATCACAAGACGACATAAAACATTAACATTCCATGACATCACAAGACAACATGATACCTGAACATTCCATGACATCCCAAGACCACATGTTACCTGAACATTCCATGGCATCACAAGACCATATGATACATGAACATTACATGACATCACGAGACAAAACAACATTCCATGACATCACAAGACCACATGATGCCTAATACCTGACATCACAAGAAATCATGATACCTGAACATTCCATGACATCACAAGACCACATGATACATACACATTCCATGACATCAAAATACCACATAATAACTGTACATTCCATGACATCACAAGACCACATGATACCGGAACAGTCCTATGACATCACAATACCAAATGATACCTGAACATTCCATGACATCTCAAGACCACATATTACCTGAACATTCCATGACATCACAAGACCATATGATATCTGAACATTCCATGACATAACAAGAGCACATGATACCTAAACATTCCAAGAAATCACAAGACCAAAATGATACCTGAACATTCCACGACATCACAAGACTACATGAATCCTGAACAATCCATGACATCACAAGACGACATAAAAAATTAACATTCTATGACATCACGAGACCACATGAAACTTGAACATTCCAAGACATCATAAGACCACATGATGCCCTGAACATTCCATGACATCACAAGACCACATGATACCTGACCATTCCAAGACATCACAAGACCACATGATACCCTGAACATTCCATGACATCAAAAGACCACATGATACCTGAACATTCCATGACATCACAAGACTACATGGTACCTGAACATTCCAAGACATTAGAAGATCACATGATACCTGAACATTCCATTAAATCACAAGACCACATGATACCTGAACATTCCGAGAAATCTCAAAACCACATGATACCTGAACATTCCATGACATAATAAGGGCACATGGTACCTAAACAATCCAAGACATCACAAGACCAAAATGATACCTGAACATTCCACGACATCAGAAGACTACATGAAACCTGAACATTCCATGACATCACAAGACGACATAAAACATTAACATTCCATGACATCACAAGACAACATGATACCTGAACATTCCATGACATCCCAAGACCACATGTTACCTGAACATTCCATGACATAACAAGGGCACATGGTACCTAAACAATCCAAGACATCACAAGACCAAAACGATACCTGAACATTCCACGACATCAGAAGACTACATGAAACCTGAACATTCCATGACATCACAAGACCACATGATACCTGAACATTCCAAGACATCACAAGACCACATGATACCCTAAACATTCCATGACATCAAAAGACCACATGGTACCTGAACATTCCAAGACATCACAAGACCACATGATAACTGAATATTCCATGACATCACAAGACTACATGGTACCTAAACAATCCAAGACATCACAAGACCAAAATGATACCTGAACATTCCACGACATCAGAAGACTACATGAAACCTGAACATTCCATGACATCACAAGACGACATAAAACATTAACATTCCATGACATCACAAGACAACATGATACCTGAACATTCCATGACATCCCAAGACCACATGTTACCTGAACATTCCATGGCATCACAAGACCATATGATACATGAACATTACATGACATCACGAGACAAAACAACATTCCATGACATCACAAGACCACATGATGCCTAATACCTGACATCACAAGAAATCATGATACCTGAACATTCCATGACATCACAAGACCACATGATACATACACATTCCATGACATCAAAATACCACATAATAACTGTACATTCCATGACATCACAAGACCACATGATACCGGAACAGTCCTATGACATCACAATACCAAATGATACCTGAACATTCCATGACATCTCAAGACCACATATTACCTGAACATTCCATGACATCACAAGACCATATGATATCTGAACATTCCATGACATAACAAGAGCACATGATACCTAAACATTCCAAGACATCACAAGACCAAAATGATACCTGAACATTCCACGACATCACAAGACTACATGAATCCTGAACAATCCATGACATCACAAGACGACATAAAAAATTAACATTCTATGACATCACGAGACCACATGAAACCTGAACATTCCAAGACATCACAAGACCACATGATGCCCTGAACATTCCATGACATCACAAGACCACATGATACCTGACCATTCCAAGACATCACAAGACCACATGATACCCTGAACATTCCATGACATCAAAAGACCACATGATACCTGAACATTCCATGACATCACAAGACTACATGGTACCTGAACATTCCAAGACATTAGAAGATCACATGATACCTGAACATTCCATTAAATCACAAGACCACATGATACCTGAACATTCCAAGAAATCTCAAAACCACATGATACCTGAACATTCCATGACATAATAAGGGCACATGGTACCTAAACAATCCAAGACATCACAAGACCAAAATGATACCTGAACATTCCACGACATCAGAAGACTACATGAAACCTGAACATTCCATGACATCACAAGACGACATAAAACATTAACATTCCATGACATCACAAGACAACATGATACCTGAACATTCCATGACATCCCAAGACCACATGTTACCTGAACATTCCATGGCATCACAAGACCATATGATACATGAACATTACATGACAACACGAGACAAAACAACATTCCATGACATCACAAGACCACATGAAACCTGAACATTACATGACATCACATGAACACATGATGCCTAAAACCTGACATCACAAGAAATCATGATACCTGAACATTCCATGACATCACAAGACCACATGATACATACACATTCCATGACATCAAAATACCACATAATAACTGTACATTCCATGACATCACAAGACCACATGATACCGGAACAGTCCTATGACATCACAATACCAAATGATACCTGAACATTCCATGACATCTCAAGACCACATATTACCTGAACATTCCATGACATCACAAGACCATATGATATCTGAACATTCCATGACATAACAAGAGCACATGATACCTAAACATTCCAAGAAATCACAAGACCAAAATGATACCTGAACATTCCACGACATCACAAGACTACATGAATCCTGAACAATCCATGACATCACAAGACGACATAAAAAATTTACATTCTATGACATCACGAGACCACATGAAACCTGAACATTCCAAGACATCACAAGACCACATGATGCCCTGAACATTCCATGACATCACAAGACCACATGATACCTGACCATTCCAAGACATCACAAGACCACATGATACCCTGAACATTCCATGACATCAAAAGACCACATGATACCTGAACATTCCATGACATCACAAGACTACATGGTACCTGAACTTTCCAAGACATCAGAAGATCACATGATACCTGAACATTCCATTAAATCACAAGACCACATGATACCTGAACATTCCAAGAAATCTCAAAACCACATGATACCTGAACATTCCATGACATAACAAGGGCACATGGTACCTAAACAATCCAAGACATCACAAGACCAAAATGATACCTGAACATTCCACGACATCAGAAGACTACATGATACCTGAACATTCCATGACATCACAAGACGACATAAAACATTAACATTCCATGACATCACAAGACAACATGATACCTGAACATTCCATGACATCCCAAGACCACATGTTACCTGAACATTCCATGACATCACAAGACCATATGATACATGAACATTCCATGACATCACGAGACAAAACAACATTCCATGACATCACAAGACCACATGAAACCTGAACATTACATGACATCACATGAACACATGATGCCTAATACCTGACATCACAAGAAATCATGATACCTGAAAATTCCATGACATCACAAGCCCACATGATACATGTACATTCCATGACATCAAAATACCACATAATAACTGAACATTCCATGACATCACAAGACCACATGATACCGGAGCAGTCCATGACATCACAATACCAAATGATACCTAAACATTCCATGACATCTCAAGACCACATATTACCTGAACATTCCATGACATCACAATACCATATGATATCTGAACATTCCATGACATAACAAGAGCACATGATACCTAAACATTCCAAGACATCACAAGACCTAAATGATACCTGAACATTCCACGACATCACAAGACTACATGAATCCTGAACAATCCATGACATCACAAGACAACATAAAACATTAACATTCCATGACATCACGAGACCACATGAAACCTGAACATTCCAAGACATCACAAGACCACATGATACCCTGAACATTCCAAGACATCATAAGACCACATGATACCTGAACATTCCAAGACATCACAAGACCACATGATACCCTGAACATTCCATGACATCAAAAGACCACATGATACCTCAACATTCCAAGACATCACAAGACCACATGATAACTGAATATTTCATGACATCACAAGACTACATGGTACCTGAAGATTCCAAGACATCAGAAGATCACATGATACCTGAACATTCGATTAAATCACAAGACCACATGATACCTGAACATTCCAAGAAATCTCAAAACCACATGATACCTGAACATTCCATGACATACCAAGGGCACATGGTACCTAAACAATCCAAGACATCACAAGACCAAAATGATACCTGAACATTCCACGACATCAGAAGACTACATGAAACCTGAACATTACATGACATCACAAGACGACATAAAACATTAACATTCCATGACATCACAAGACAACATGATACCTGAACATTCCATGACATCCCAAGACCACATGTTACCTGAACATTCCATGACATCACAAGACCATATGATACATGAACATTCCATGACATCACGAGACAAAACAACATTCCATGACATCACAAGACCCCATGAAACCTGAACATTACATGACATCACATGAACACATGATGCCTAATACCTGACATCACAAGAAATCATGATACCTGAAAATTCCATGACATCACAATACCAAATGATACCTAAACATTCCATGACATCTCAAGACCACATATTACCTGAACATTCCATGACATCACAAGACCATATGATATCTGAACATTCCATGACATAACAAGAGCACATGATACCTGAACATTCCAAGACATCACAAGACCACATGATACCCTGAACATTCCATGACATCAAAAGACCACATGATACCTGAACATTCCAAGACATCACAAGACCACATGATACCCTGAACATTCCATGACTTCACAAGACCACATGATACCTGAACATTCCATGACATCAAAAGGCCACATGATACCTGAACATTCCATGACCTCAAAAGACCACATGATACCTCAACATTCCAAGACATCACAAGACCACATGATACATGAACATTCCATGACATCACAAGACCACATGATACATGAACATTCCATGACCTCAAAAGACCACATGATAACTGAATATTCCATGACATCACAAGACTACATGGTACCTGAACATTCCAAGACATCAGCAGAACACATGATACCTGAACATTCCATTAAATAACAAGACCACATGATACCTGAGCATTCCAAGAAAACTCAAAACCACATGATACCTGAACATTCCAAGAAAACTCAAAACCACATGATACCTGAACATTCCATGACATAACAAGGGCACATGGTACCTAAACAATCCAAGACATCACAAGACCAAAATGATACCTGAACATTCCACGACATCACAAGTCTACATGAAACCTGAACATTCCATGACATCACAAGACGACATAAAACATTAACATTCCATGACATCACAAGACAACATGATACCTGAACATTCCATGACATCCCAAGACCACATGTTACCTGAACATTCCATGACATAACAAGACCATATGATACATGAACATTCCATGACATCACGAGACAAAACAACATTCCATGACATTACAAGACCACATGAAACCTGAACATTACATGACATCACATGAACACATGTTGCCTAATACCTGACATCACAAGAAATCATGATACCTGAAAATTCCATGACATCACAAGACCACATGATACATGTACATTCCATGACATCAAAATACCACATAATAACTGAACATTCCATGACATCACAAGACCACATGATACCGGAGCAGTCCATGACATCACAATACCAAATGATACCTAAACATTCCATGACATCTCAAGACCACATATTACCTGAACATTCCATGACATCACAAGACCATATGATATCTGAACATTCCATGACATAAAAAGAGCACATGATACCTAAACATTCCAAGACATCACAAGACCAAAATGATACCTGAACATTCCACGACATCACAAGACTGCATGAATCCTGAACAATCGATGACATTACAAGAAGACATAAAACATTAACATTCCATGACATCACGAGACCACATGAAACCTCAACATTCCAAGACATCACAAGACCACATGATACCCTGAACATTCCAAGACATCACAAGACCACATGATACCTGAACATTCCAAGACATCACAAGACGACATGATACCCTGAACATTCCATGACATCAAAAGACCACATGATACCTGAACATTCCAAGACATCACAAGACCACATGATACCCTGAACATTCCATGACTTCACAAGACCACATGATACCTGAACATTCCATGACCTCAAAAGACCACATGATACCTCAACATTCCAAGACATCACAAGACCACATGATACATGAACATTCCATGACATCACAAGACCACATGATACATGAACATTCCATGACCTCAAAAGACCACATGATAACTGAATATTCCATGACATCACAAGACTACATGGTACCTGAACATTCCAAGACATCAGCAGAACACATGATACCTGAACATTCCATTAAATAACAAGAC
This sequence comes from Rhinoderma darwinii, assembly GCF_050947455.1. Taxonomy (NCBI): domain Eukaryota; kingdom Metazoa; phylum Chordata; class Amphibia; order Anura; family Rhinodermatidae; genus Rhinoderma; species Rhinoderma darwinii. The sequence goes on along the minus strand of NC_134690.1, from coordinate 287,860,890 downwards.
CACATGATACCTGAACATTCCAATGAAACTCAAAACCACATGATACCTGAACATTCCAAGACATAACAAGGGCACATGGTACCTAAACAATCCAACACATCACAAGACCAAAATGATACCTGAACATTCCACGACATCACAAGTCTACATGAAACCTGAACATTCCATGACATCACAAGACGACATAAAACATTAACATTCCATGACATCACAAGACAACATGATACCTGAACATTCCAAGACATCACAAGATCAAATGATACCTGAACATTCCATGACATCACAAGATCACATAATACCTGAACGTTCCATGACCTCAAAAGACCACATGATAACTGAATATTCCATGACATCACAAGACTACATGGTACCTGAACATTCCAAGACATCAGCAGATCACATGATACCTGAACATTCCATTAAATCACAAGACCACATGATACCTGAACATTCCAAGAAAACTCAAAACCACATGATACCTGAACATTCCATGACATAACAAGGGCACATGGTACCTAAACAATCCAAGACATCACAAGACCAAAATGATACCTGAACATTCCACGACATCACAAGACTACATGAAACCTGAACATTCCATGACATCACAAGACAACATAAAACATTAACATTCCATGACATCACAAGACAACATGATACCTGAACATTCCAAGACATCACAAGATCACATGATACCTGAACATTCCATTAAATCACAAGAACACATGATACCTGAACTTTCCAAGAAAACTCAAAACCACATGATACCTGAACATTCCATGACATTACAAGGGCACATGATACCTAAACATTCCAAGACATCAAAAGACCGAAATGATATCTGAACATTCCACGACATCAAAAGACTACATGAATCCTGAACATTCCAAGACATCACAAGACAACATAAAACATTAACATTCCATGACCTCATGAGACCACATGAAACCTGAACATTCCAAGACATCACAAGACCACATGATACCCTGAACATTCCATGACATCACAAGACCACATGATACCTGAACATTCCAAGACATCACAAGACCACATGATACCCTGAACATTCCATGACATCAAAAGACCACATGGTACCTGAACATTCCAAGACATCACAAGACCACATGATAACTGAATATTCCATGACATCACAAGACTACATGGTACCTAAACAATCCAAGACATCACAAGACCAAAATGATACCTGAACATTCCACGACATCAGAAGACTACATGAAACCTGAACATTCCATGACATCACAAGACGACATAAAACATTAACATTCCATGACATCACAAGACAACATGATACCTGAACATTCCATGACATCCCAAGACCACATGTTACCTGAACATTCCATGGCATCACAAGACCATATGATACATGAACATTACATGACATCACGAGACAAAACAACATTCCATGACATCACAAGACCACATGAAACCTGAACATTACATGACATCACATAAACACATGATGCCTAATACCTGACATCACAAGAAATCATGATACCTGAAAATTCCATGACATCACAAGACCACATGATACATGTACATTCCATGACATCAAAATACCACATAATAACTGAACATTCCATGACATCACAAGACCACATGATACCGGAACAGTCCATGACATCACAATACCAAATGATACCTGAACATTCCATGACATCTCAAGACCACATATTACCTGAACATTCCATGACATCACAAGACCATATGATATCTGAACATTCCATGACATAACAAGAGCACATGATACCTAAACATTCCAAGACATCACAAGACCAAAATGATACCTGAACATTCCACGACATCACAAGACTACATGAATCCTGAACAATCCATGACATCACAAGACGACTTAAAAAATTAACATTCCATGATATCACGAGACCACATGAAACCTGAACATTCCAAGACATCACAAGACCACATGATACCCTGAACATTCCATGACATCACAAGACCACATGATACCTGACCATTCCAAGACATCACAAGACCACATGATACCCTGAACATTCCATGACATCAAAAGACCACATGATACCTGAACATTCCATGACATCACAAGACTACATGGTACCTGAACATTCCAAGACATCAGAAGATCACATGATACCTGAACATTCCATTAAATCACAAGACCACATGATACCTGAACATTCCAAGAAATCTCAAAACCACATGATACCTGAACATTCCATGACATAACAAGGGCACATGGTACCTAAACAATCCAAGACATCACAAGACCAAAATGATACCTGAACATTCCACGACATCAGAAGACTACATGAAACCTGACCATTCCAAGACATCACAAGACCACATGATACCCTGAACATTCCATGACATCAAAAGACCACATGATACCTGAACATTCCATGACTTCACAAGACCACATGATACCTGAATATTCCATGACATCAAAAGGCCACATGATACCTGAACATTCCATGACCTCAAAAGACCACATGATACCTCAACATTCCAAGACATCACAAGACCACATGATACATGAACATTCCATGACATCACAAGACTACATGGTACCTGAACATTCCAAGTCATCAGCAGAACACATGATACCTGAACATTCCATTAAATAACAAGACCACATGATACCCGAACATTCCAAGAAAACTCAAAACCACATGATACCTGAACATTCCAAGAAAACTCAAAACCACATGATACCTGAACATTCCATGACATAACAAGGGCACATGGTACCTAAACAATCCAAGACATCACAAGACCAAAATGATACCTGAACATTCCACGACATCACAAGTCTACATGAAACCTGAACATTCCATGACATCACAAGACGACATAAAACATTAACATTCCATGACATCACAAGACAACATGATACCTGAACATTCCAAGACATCACAAGATCAAATGATACCTGAACATTCCATGACATCACAAGATCACATAATACCTGAACGTTCCATGACCTCAAAAGACCACATGATAACTGAATATTCCATGACATCACAAGACTACATGGTACCTGAACATTCCAAGACATCAGCAGATCACATGATACCTGAACATTCCATTAAATCACAAGACCACATGATACCTGAACATTCCAAGAAAACTCAAAACCACATGATACCTGAACATTCCATGACATAACAAGGGCACATGGTACCTAAACAATCCAAGACATCACAAGACCAAAATGATACCTGAACATTCCACGACATCACAAGACTACATGAAACCTGAACATTCCATGACATCACAAGACGACATAAAACATTAACATTCCATGACATCACAAGACAACATGACACCTGAACATTCCAAGACATCACAAGATCACATGATACCTGAACATTCCATTAAATCACAAGACCACATGATACCTGAACTTTCCAAGAAAACTCAAAACCACATGATACCTGAACATTCCATGGCATCACAAGACCATATGATACATGAACATTACATGACATCACGAGACAAAACAACATTCCATGACATCACAAGACCACATGAAACCTGAACATTACATGACATCACATGAACACATGATGCCTAATACCTGACATCACAAGAAATCATGATACCTGAACATTCCATGACATCACAAGACCACATGATACATGTACATTCCATGACATCAAAATACCACATAATAACTGAACATTCCATGACATCACAAGACCACATGATACCGGAACAGTCCATGACATCACAATACCAAATGATACCTGAACATTCCATGACATCTCAAGACCACATATTACCTGAACATTCCATGACATCACAAGACCATATGATATCTGAACATTCCATGACATAACAAGAGCACATGATACCTAAACATTCCAAGACATCACAAGACCAAAATGATACCTGAACATTCCACGACATCACAAGACTACATGAATCCTGAACAATCCATGACATCACAAGACGACATAAAAAATTAACATTCCATGATATCACGAGACCACATGAAACCTGAACATTCCAAGACATCACAAGACCACATGATACCCTGAACATTCCATAACATCACAAGACCACATGATACCTGACCATTCCAAGACATCACAAGACCACATGATACCTGAACATTCCATGACATCACAAGACTACATGGTACCTGAACATTCCAAGACATCAGAAGATCACATGATACCTGAACATTCAATTAAATCACAAGACCACATGATACCTGAACATTCCAAGAAATCTCAAAACCACATGATACCTGAACATTCCATGACATAACAAGGGCACATGGTACCTAAACAATCCAAGACATCACAAGACCAAAATGATACCTGAACATTCCACGACATCAGAAGACTACATGAAACCTGAACATTCCATGACATCACAAGACGACATAAAACATTAACATTCCATGACATCACAAGACAACATGATACCTGAACATTCCATGACATCCCAAGACCACATGTTACCTGAACATTCCATGACATCACAAGACCATATGATACATGAACATTCCATGACATCACGAGACAAAACAACATTCCATGACATCACAAGACCACATGAAACCTGAACATTACATGACATCACATGAACACATGATGCCTAATACCTGACATCACAAGAAATCATGATACCTGAAAATTCCATGACATCACAAGACCACATGATACATGTACATTCCATGACATCAAAATACCACATAATAACTGAACATTCCATGACATCACAAGACCACATGATACCGGAGCAGTCCATGACATCACAATACCAAATGATACCTGAACATTCCATGACATCTCAAGACCACATATTACCTGAACATTCCATGACATCACAAGACCATATGATATCTGAACATTCCATGACATAAAAAGAGCACATGATACCTAAACATTCCAAGACATCACAAGACCAAAATGATACCTGAACATTTCACGACATCACAAGACTACATGAATTCTGAACAATCGATGACATCACAAGAAGACATAAAACATTAACATTCCATGACATCACGAGACCACATGAAACCTGAACATTCCAAGACATCACAAGACCACATGATACCCTGAACATTCCAAGACATCACAAGACCACATGATACCTGAACATTCCAAGACATCACAAGACCACATGATACCCTGAACATTCCATGACATCAAAAGACCACATGATACCTGAACATTCCAAGACATCACAAGACCACATGATACCCTGAACATTCCATGACTTCACAAGACCACATGATACCTGAACATTCCATGACATCAAAAGGCCACATGATACCTGAACATTCCATGACCTCAAAAGACCACATGATACCTCAACATTCCAAGACATCACAAGACCACATGATACATGAACATTCCATGACATCACAAGACCACATGATACATGAACATTCCATGACCTCAAAAGACCACATGATAACTGAATATTCCATGACATCACAAGACTACATGGTACCTGAACATTCCAAGACATCAGCAGAACACATGATACCTGAACATTCCATTAAATAACAAGACCACATGATACCTGAACATTCCAAGAAAACTCAAAACCACATGATACCTGAACATTCCAAGAAAACTCAAAACCACATGATACCTGAATATTCCATGACATAACAAGGGCACATGGTACCTAAACAATCCAAGACATCACAAGACCAAAATGATACCTGAACATTCCACGACATCACAAGTCTACATGAAACCTGAACATTCCATGACATCACAAGACGACATAAAACATTAACATTCCATGACATCACAAGACAACATGATACCTGAACATTCCAAGACATCACAAGATCAAATGATACCTGAATATTCCATGACATCACAAGATCACATAATACCTGAACGTTCCATGACCTCAAAAGACCACATGATAACTGAATATTCCATGACATCACAAGACTACATGGTACCTGAACATTCCAAGACATCAGCAGATCACATGATACCTGAACATTCCATTAAATCACAAGACCACATGATACCTGAACATTCCAAGAAAACTCAAAACCACATGATACCTGAACATTCCATGACATAACAAGGGCACATGGTACCTAAACAATCCAAGACATCACAAGACCAAAATGATACCTCAACATTCCACGACATCACAAGACTACATGAAACCTGAACATTCCATGACATCACAAGACTACATAAACATTAACATTCCATGACATCACAAGACAACATGATACCTGAACATTCCAAGACATCACAAGATCACATGATACCTGAACATTCCATTAAATCACAAGACCACATGATACCTGAACTTTCCAAGAAAACTCAAACCCACATGATACCTGAACATTCCATGACATAACAAGGGCACATGATACCTAAACATTCCAAGACATCAAAAGACCAAAATGATATCTGAACATTCCACGACATCAAAAGACTACATGAATCCTGAACATTCCAAGACATCACAAGACGACATAAAACATTAACATTCCATGACATCACAAGACAACATGATACCTGAACATTCCATGACATCCCAAGACCACATGTTACCTGAACATTCCATGGCATCACAAGACCACATGATACATGTACATTCCATGACATCAAAATACCACATAATAACTGAACATTCCATGACATCACAAGACCACATGATACCGGAACAGTCCATGACATCACAATACCAAATGATACCTGAACATTCCATGACATCTCAAGACCACATATTACCTGAACATTCCATGACATCACAAGACCATATGATATCTGAACATTCCATGACATAACAAGAGCACATGATACCTAAACATTCCAAGACATCACAAGACCAAAATGATACCTGAACATTCCACGACATCACAAGACTACATGAATCCTGAACAATCCATGACATCACAAGACGACATAAAAAATTAACATTCCATGATATCACGAGACCACATGAAACCTGAACATTCCAAGACATCACAAGACCACATGATACCCTGAACATTCCATGACATCACAAGACCACATGATACCTGACCATTCCAAGACATCACAAGACCACATGATACCCTGAACATTCCATGACATCAAAAGACCACATGATACCTGAACATTCCATGACATCACAAGACTACATGGTACCTGAACATTCCAAGACATCAGAAGATCACATGATACCTGAACATTCAATTAAATCACAAGACCACATGATACCTGAACATTCCAAGAAATCTCAAAACCACATGATACCTGAACATTCCATGACATAACCAGGGCACATGGTACCTAAACAATCCAAGACATCACAAGACCAAAATGATACCTGAACATTCCACGACATCAGAAGACTACATGAAACCTGAACATTCCATGACATCACAAGACGACATAAAACATTAACATTCCATGACATCACAAGACAACATGATACCTGAACATTCCATGACATCCCAAGACCACATGTTACCTGAACATTCCATGGCATCACAAGACCACATAATACATGTACATTCCATGACATCAAAATACCACATAATAACTGAACATTCCATGACATCACAAGACCACATGATACCGGAACAGTCCATGACATCACAATACCAAATGATACCTGAACATTCCATGACATCTCAAGACCACATATTACCTGAACATTCCATGACTTTACAAGACCATATGATATCTGAACATTCCATGACATAACAAGAGCACATGATACCTAAACATTCCAAGACATCACAAGACCAAAATGATACCTGAACATTCCACGACATCACAAGACTACATGAATCCTGAACAATCCATGACATCACAAGACCACATAAAAAATTAACATTCCATGATATCACGAGACCACATGAAACCTGAACATTCCATGACATCAAAAGACCACATGGTACCTGAACATTCCAAGACATCACAAGACCACATGATAACTGAATATTCCATGACATCACAAGACTACATGGTACCTAAACAATCCAAGACATCACAAGACCAAAATGATACCTGAACATTCCACGACATCAGAAGACTACATGAAACCTGAACATTCCATGACATCACAAGACGACATAAAACATTAACATTCCATGACATCACAAGACAACATGATACCTGAACATTCCAAGACATCACAAGATCACATGATACCTGAACATTCCATTAAATCACAAGACCACATGATACCTGAACTTTCCAAGAAAACTCAAAACCACATGATACCTGAACATTCCATGGCATCACAAGACCATATGATACATGAACATTACATGACATCACGAGACAAAACAACATTCCATGACATCACAAGACCACATGAAACCTGAACATTACATGACATCACATGAACACATGTATTAGGCATCATGTGTTCATGTGATGTCATGTAATGTTCAGGTTTCATGTGGTCTTGTGATGTCATGGAATGTTGTTTTGTCTCGTGATGTCATGGAATGTTCATGTATCATATGGTCTTGTGATGTCATGGAATGTTCAGGTAACATGTGGTCTTGGGATGTCATGGAATGTTCAGGTATCATGTGGTCTTGTGATGTCATGGAATGTTAATGTTTTATGTCGTCTTGTGATGTCATGGATTGTTCAGGATTCATGTAGTCTTGTGATGTCGTGGAATGTTCAGGTATCATTTTGGTCTTGTGATGTCTTGGATTGTTTAGGTACCATGTGCCCTTGTTATGTCATGGAATGTTCAGGTAATATGTGGTTTTGAGATTTCTTGGAATGTTCAGGTATCATGTGGTCTTGTGATTTAATGGAATGTTCAGGTATCATGTAGTCTTGTGATGTCATGGAATATTCAGTTATCATGTGGTCTTGTGATGTCTTGGAATGTTCAGGTATCATGTGGTCTTGTGATGTCATGGAATGTTCAGGGTATCATGTGGTCTTGTGATGTCTTGGAATGTTCAGGTTTCATGTGGTCTCGTGATGTCATGGAATGTTAATGTTTTATGTCGTCTTGTGATGTCATGGATTGTTCAGGATTCATGTAGTCTTGTGATGTCGTGGAATGTTCAGGTATCATTTTGGTCTTGTGATGTCTTGGAATGTTTAGGTATCATGTGCCCTTGTTATGTCATGGAATGTTCAGGTATCATGTGGTTTTGAGTTTTCTTGGAATGTTCAGGTATCATGTGGTCTTGTGATTTAATGGAATGTTCAGGTATCATGTGATCTGCTGATGTCTTGGAATGTTCAGGTATCATGTGATCTGCTGATGTCTTGGAATGTTCAGGTACCATGTAGTCTTGTGATGTCATGGAATATTCAGTTATCATGTGGTCTTTTGAGGTCATGGAACGTTCAGGTATTATGTGATCTTGTGATGTCATGAAATGTTCAGGTATCATTTGATCTTGTGATGTCTTAAAATGTTCAGGTATCATGTTGTCTTGTGATGTCATGGAATGTTAATGTTTTATGTCGTCTTGTGATGTCATGCAATGTTCAGGTTTCATGTAGTCTTGTGATGTCGTGGAATGTTCAGGTATCATTTTGGTCTTGTGATGTCTTGGATTGTTTAGGTACCATGTGCCCTTGTAATGTCATGGAATGTTCAGGTATCATGTGGTTTTGAGTTTTCTTGGAATGTTCAGGTATCATGTGGTTTTGAGTTTTCTTGGAATGTTCAGGTATCATGTGGTCTTGTTATTTAATGGAATGTTCAGGTATCATGTGATCTGCTGATGTCTTGGAATGTTCAGGTACCATGTAGTCTTGTAATGTCATGGAATATTCAGTTATCATGTGGTCTTTTGAGGTCATGGAATGTTCATGTATCATGTGGTCTTGTGATGTCATGGAATGTTCATGTATCATGTGGTCTTGTGATGTCTTGGAATGTTGAGGTATCATGTGGTCTTTTGAGGTCATGGAATGTTCAGGTATCATGTTGCCTTTTGATGTCATGAAATGTTCAGGTATCATGTGGTCTTGTGAAGTCATGGAATGTTCAGGGTGTCATGTGGTCTTGTGATGTCTTGGAATGTTCAGGTATCATGTGGTCTTTTGATGTCATGGAATGTTCAGGGTATCATGTGGTCTTTTGATGTCTTGGAATGTTCAGGTATCATGTGGTCTTGTGATGTCTTGGAATGTTCAGGTTTCATGTGGTCTCGTGATGTCATGGAATGTTAATGTTTTATGTCGTCTTGTGATGTCATGGAATGTTCAGGTTTCATGTAGTCTTCTGATGTCGTGGAATGTTCAGGTATCATTTTGGTCTTGAGATGTCTTGGAATGTTTAGGTATAATGTGCTCTTGTTATGTCATGGAATGTTCAGGTAATATGTGGTCTTGAGATGTCATGGAATGTTCAGGTATCATTGGATATTGTGATGTCATGGACTGCTCCGGTATCATGTGGTCTTGTGATGTCATGGAATGTTCAGTTATCATGTGGTATTTTGATGTCATGGAATGTACATGTATCATGTGGTCTTGTGATGTCATGGAATATTCAGGTATCATGATTTCTTGTGATGTCAGGTATTAGGCATCATGTGTTCATGTGATGTCATGTAATGTTCAGGTTTCATGTGGTCTTGTGATGTCATGGAATGTTGTTTTGTCTCGTGATGTCATGGAATGTTCATGTAACATATGGTCTTGTGATGTCATGGAATGTTCAGGTAACATGTGGTCTTGGGATGTCATGGAATGTTCAGGTATAATGTTGTCTTGTGATGTCATGGAATGTTAATGTTTTATGTCGTCTTGTGATGTCATGGAATGTTCAGGTTTCATGTAGTCTTGTGATGTCGTGGAATGTTCAGGTATCATTTTGGTCTTGTGATGTCTTGGATTGTTTAGGTACCATGTGCCCTTGTTATGTCATGGAATGTTCAGGTATCATGTGGTTTTGAGTTTTCTTGGAATGTTCAGGTATCATGTGGTCTTGTGATTTAATGGAATGTTCAGGTATCATGTGATCTTGTGATGTCTCGGAATGTTCAGGTACCATGTAGTCTTGTGATGTCATGCAATATTCAGTTATCATGTGGTCTTTTGAGGTCATGGAACGTTCAGGTATTATGTGATCTTGTGATGTCATGGAATGTTCAGGTATCATTTGATCTTGTGATGTCTTGGAATGTTCAGGTATCATGTTGTCTTGTGATGTCATGGAATGTTAATGTTTTATGTCGTCTTGTGATGTCATGGAATGTTCAGGTTTCATGTAGTCTTGTGATGTCGTGGAATGTTCAGGTATCATTTTGGTCTTGTGATGTCTTGGATTGTTTAGGTACCATGTGCCCTTGTTATGTCATGGAATGTTCAGGTATCATGTGGTTTTGAGTTTTCTTGGAATGTTCAGGTATCATGTGGTTTTGAGTTTTCTTGGAATGTTCAGGTATCATGTGGTCTTGTTATTTAATGGAATGTTCAGGTGTCATGTGATCTGCTGATGTCTTGGAATGTTCAGGTACCATGTAGTCTTGTGATGTCATGGAATATTCAGTTATGTGGTCTTTTGAGGTCATGGAATGTTCATGTATCATGTGGTCTTGTGATGTCATGGAATGTTCAGGGTATCATGTGGTCTTGTGATGTCTTGGAATGTTCAGGGTATCATGTGTTCTTGTGATGTCTTGGAATGTTCAGGTATCATGTGGTCTTGTGATGTCTTGGAATGTTCAGGGTATCATGTGGTCTTTTGATGTCTTGGAATGTTCAGGTTTAATGTGGTCTCGTGATGTCATGGAATGTTAATGTTTTATGTTGTCTTGTGATGTCATGGATTGTTCAGGATTCATGTAGTCTTGTGATGTCGTGGAATGTTCAGGTATCATTTTGGTCTTGTGATGTCTTGGAATGTTTAGGTATCATGTGCTCTTGTTATGTCAAGGAATGTTCAGATATCATATGGTCTTGTGATGTCATGGAATGTTCAGGTAATATGTGGTCTTGAGATGTCATGGAATGTTCAGGTATCATTTGGTATTGTGATGTCAATGACTGCTCCGGTATCATGTGGTCTTGTGATGTCATGGAATGTTCAGTTATTATGTGGTATTTTGATGTCATGGAATGTACATGTATCATGTGGTCTTGTGATGTCATGGAATGTTCATGTATCATGATTTCTTGTGATGTCAGGTATTAGGCATCATGTGTTCATGTGATGTCATGTAATGTTCAGGTTTCATGTGGTCTTGTGAATTCATGGAATGTTGTTTTGTCTCGTGATGTCATGGAATGTTCATGTATCATATGGTCTTGTGATGTCATGGAATGTTCAGGTAACATGTGGTCTTGGGATGTCATGGAATGTTCAGGTATCATGTTGTCTTGTGATGTCATGGAATGTAAGTGTTTTATGTCGTCTTGTGATGTCATGGAATGTTCAGGTTTCATGTAGTCTTCTGATGTCGTGGAATGTTCAGGTATCATTTTGGTCTTGTGATGTCTTGGATTGTTTTGAAGGGTACCATGTGCCCTTGTTATGTCATGGAATGTTCAGGTATCATGTGGTTTTGAGATTTCTTGGACTGTTCAGGTATCATGTGGTCTTGTGATTTAATGGAATGTTCAGGTATCATGTGATCTTCTGATGTCTTGGAATGTTCAGTTTCCATGTAGTCTTGTGATGTCATGGAATATTCAGTTATCATGTGGTCTTGTGATGTCTTGGAATGTTCAGGTACCATGTGGTCTTTTGATGTCATGGAATGTTCAGGGTATCATGTGGTCTTGTGATGTCTTGGAATGTTCAGGTATCATGTGGTCTTGTGATGTCATGGAATGTTCAGGGTATCATGTGGTCTTGTGATGTCTTGGAATGTTCAAGTTTCATGTGGTCTCGTGAGGTCATGGAATGTTAATGTTTTATGTCGTCTTGTGATGTCTTGGAATGTTCAGGATTCATGTAGTCTTGTGATGTCGTGGAATGTTCAGGTATCATTTTGGTCTTGTGATGTCTTGGAATGTTTAGGTATCATGTGCCCTTGTTATGTCATGGAATGTTCAGATATCATGTGGTTTTGAGTTTTCTTGGAATGTTCAGGTATCATGTGGTCTTGTGATTTAATGGAATGTTCAGGTATCATGTGATCTTGTGATGTCTTGGAATGTTCAGGTATCATGTTGTCTTATTGATTTTATGGAATGTTAATGTTTTATGTCGTCTTGTGATGTCATGGAATGTTCAGGTTTCATGTAGTCTTGTGATGTCGTGGAATGTTCAGGTATCATTTTGGTCTTGTGATGTCTTGGATTGTTTAGGTACCATGTGCCCTTGTATTGTCATGGAATGTTCAGGTATCATGTGGAGTTTTCTTGGAATGTTCAGGTATCATGTGGTTTTGAGTTTTCTTGGAATGTTCAGGTATCATGTGGTCTTGTTATTTAATGGAATGTTCAGGTATCATGTGATCTGCTGATGTCTTGGAATGTTCAGGTACCATGTAGTCTTGGGATGTCATGGAATATTCAGTTATCATGTGGTCTTTTGAGGTCATGGAATGTTCATGTATCATGTGGTCTTGTGATGTCATGGAATGTTCATGTATCATGTGGTCTTGTGATGTCTTGGAATGTTGAGGTATCATGTGGTCTTTTGAGGTCATGGAATGTTCAGGTATCATGTGGCCTTTTGATGTCATGGAATGTTCAGGTATCATGTGGTCTTGTGAAGTCATGGAATGTTCAGGGTATCATGTGGTCTTGTGATGTCTTGGAATGTTCAGGTATCATGTGGTCTTTTGATGTCATGGAATGTTCAGGGTATCATGTGGTCTTGTGATGTCTTGGAATGTTCAGGTATCATGTGGTCTTGTGATGTCTTGGAATGTTCAGGGTATCATGTGGTCTTGTGATGTCTTGGAATGTTCAGGTTTCATGTGGTCTCGTGATGTCATGGAATGTTAATGTTTTATGTCGTCTTGTGATGTCATGGATTGTTCAGGATTCATGTAGTCTTGTGATGTCGTGGAATGTTCAGGTATCATTTTGGTCTTGTGATGTCTTGGAATGTTTAGGTATCATGTGCTCTTGTTATGTCATGGAATGTTCAGATATCATATAGTCTTGTGATGTCATGGAATGTTCAGGTAATATGTGGTCTTGAGATGTCATGGAATGTTCAGGTATTATTTGGTATTGTGATGTCATGGACTGCTCCGGTATCATGTGGTCTTGTGATGTCATGGAATGTTCAGTTATTATGTGGTATTTTGATGTCATGGAATGTACATGTATCATGTGGTCTTGTGATGTCATGGAATGTTCAGGTATCATGATTTCTTGTGATGTCAGGTATTAGGCATCATGTGTTCATGTGATGTCATGTAATGTTCAGGTTTCATGTGGTCTTGTGATGTCATGGAATGTTGTTTTGTCTCGTGATGTCATGGAATGTTCATGTATCATATGGTCTTGTGATGCCATGGAATGTTCAGGTAACATGTGGTCTTGGGATGTCATGGAATGTTCAGGTATCATGTTGTCTTGTGATGTCATGGAATGTTAATGTTTTATGTCGTCTTGTGATGTCATGGAATGTTCAGGTTTCATTTAGTCTTCTGATGTCGTGGAATGTTCAGGTATCATTTTGGTCTTGTGATGTCTTGGATTGTTTAGGTACCATGTGCCCTTGTTATGTCATGGAATGTTCAGGTATCATGTGGTTTTGAGATTTCTTGGAATGTTCAGGTATCATGTGGTCTTGTGATTTAATGGAATGTTTAGGTATCATGTGATCTTCTGATGTCTTGGAATGTTCAGGTACCATGTAGTCTTGTGATGTCATGGAATATTCAGTTATCATGTGGTCTTGTGATGTCTTGGAATGTTCAGGTATCATGTGGACTTGTGATGTCATGGAATGTTCAGGGTATCATGTGGCCTTGTGATGTCTTGGAATGTTCAGGTTTCATGTGGTCTCGTGATGTCATGGAATGTTAATGTTTTATGTCGTCTTGTGATGTCATGGATTGTTCAGGATTCATGTAGTCTTGTGATGTCGTGGAATGTTCAGGTATCATTTTGGTCTTGTGATGTCTTGGAATGTTTAGGTATCATGTGCCCTTGTTATGTCATGGAATGTTCAGGTATCATGTGTTTTTGAGTTTTCTCGGAATGTTCAGGTATCATGTGGTCTTGTGATTTAATGGAATGTTCAGGTATCATGTGATCTTGTGATGTCTTGGAATGTTCAGGTATCATGTTGTCTTGTGATGTCATGGAATGTTAATGTTTTATGTCGTCTTGTGATGTCATGGATTGTTCAGCTTTCATGTAGTCTTGTGATGTCGTGGAATGTTCATTTATCATTTTGGTCTTGTGATGTCTTGGAATGTTTAGGTATCATGTGCTCTTGTTATGTCATGGAATGTTCAGATATCATATGGTCTTGTGATGTCATGGAATGTTCAGGTAATATGTGGTCTTGAGATGTCATGGAATGTTCAGGTATCATTTGGTATTGTGATGTCATGGACTGCTCCGGTATCATGTGGTCTTGTGATGTCATGGAATGTTCAGGTATCATGATTTCTTGTGATGTCAGGTATTAGGCATCATGTGTTCATGTGATGTCATGTAATGTTCAGGTTTCATGTGGTCTTGTGATGTCATGGAATGTTGTTTTGTCTCGTGATGTCATGGAATGTTCATGTATCATATGGTCTTGTGATGTCATGGAATGTTCAGGTAACATGTGGTCTTGGGATGTCATGGAATGTTCAGGTATCATGTGGTCTTGTGATGTCATGGAATGTTAATGTTTTATGTCGTCTTGTGATGTCATGGATTGTTCAGGATTCATGTAGTCTTGTGATGTCGTGGAATGTTCAGGTATCATTTTGGTCTTGTGATGTCTTGGATTGTTTAGGTACCATGTGCCCTTGTTATGTCATGGAATGTTCAGGTAATATGTGGTTTTGAGATTTCTTGGAATGTTCAGGTATCATGTGGTCTTGTGATTTAATGGAATGTTCAGGTATCATGTAGTCTTGTGATGTCATGGAATATTCAGTTATCATGTGGTCTTGTGATGTCTTGGAATGTTCAGGTATCATGTGGTCTTGTGATGTCATGGAATGTTCAGGGTATCATGTGGTCTTGTGATGTCTTGGAATGTTCAGGTTTCATGTGGTCTCGTGATGTCATGGAATGTTAATGTTTTATGTCGTCTTGTGATGTCATGGATTGTTCAGGATTCATGTAGTCTTGTGATGTCGTGGAATGTTCAGGTATCATTTTGGTCTTGTGATGTCTTGGAATGTTTAGGTATCATGTGCCCTTGTTATGTCATGGAATGTTCAGGTATCATGTGGTTTTGAGTTTTCTTGGAATGTTCAGGTATCATGTGGTCTTGTGATTTAATGGAATGTTCAGGTATCATGTGATCTTGTGATGCCTTGGAATGTTCAGGTATCATGTTGTCTTGTGATGTCATGGAATGTTAATGTTTTATGTTGTCTTGTGATGTCATGGATTGCTTAGGATTCATGTAGTCTTGTGATGTCGTGGAATGTTCAGGTATCATTTTGGTCTTGTGATGTCTTGGAATGTTTAGGTATCATGTGCTCTTGTTATGTCATGGAATGTTCAGATATCATATGGTCTTGTGATGTCATGGAATGTTCAGGTAATATGTGGTCTTGAGATGTCATGGAATGTTCAGGTATCATTTGGTATTGTGATGTCATGGACTGCTCCGGTATCATGTGGTCTTGTGATGTCATGGAATGTTCAGTTATTATGTGGTATTTTGATGTCATGGAATGTACATGTATCATGTGGTCTTGTGATGTCATGGAATGTTCAGGTATCATGATTTCTTGTGATGTCAGGTATTAGGCATCATGTGTTCATGTGATGTCATGTAATGTTCAGGTTTCATGTGGTCTTGTGATGTCATGGAATGTTGTTTTGTCTCGTGATGTCATGGAATGTTCATGTATCATATGGTCTTGTGATGTCATGGAATGTTCAGGTAACATGTGGTCTTGGGATGTCATGGAATGTTCAGGTATCATGTTGTCTTGTGATGTCATGGAATGTAAATGTTTTATGTCATCTTGTGATGTCATGGATTGTTCAGGATTCATGTAGTCTTGTGATGTCGTGGAATGTTCAGGTATCATGTGGTCTTGTGATTTAATGGAATGTTCAGGTATCATGTGATCTTGTGATTTATTGGAATGTTCAGGTATCATGTTGTCTTGTCTTGTGATGTCATGGAATGTTAATGTTTTATGTCGTCTTGTGATGTCATGGAATGTTCAGGTTTCATGTAGTCTTGTGATGTCGTGGAATGTTCAGGTATCATTTTGGTCTTGTGATGTCTTGGATTGTTTAGGTACCATGTGCCCTTGTTATGTCATGGAATGTTCAGGTATCATGTGGTTTTGAGTTTTCTTGGAATGTTCAGGTATCATGTGGTTTTGAGTTTTCTTGGAATGTTCAGGTATCATGTGGTCTTGTGATGTCATGGAATGTTCAGTTATTATGTGGTATTTTGATGTCATGGAATGTACATGTATCATGTGGTCTTGTGATGTCATGGAATGTTCAGGTATCATGATTTCTTGTGATGTCAGGTATTAGGCATCATGTGTTCATGTGATGTCATGTAATGTTCAGGTTTCATGTGGTCTTGTGATGTCATGGAATGTTGTTTTGTCTCGTGATGTCATGGAATGTTCATGTATCATATGGTCTTGTGATGTCATGGAATGTTCAGGTAACATGTGGTCTTGGGATGTCATGGAATGTTCAGGTATCATGTTGTCTTGTGATGTCATGGAATGTAAATGTTTTATGTCGTCTTGTGATGTCATGGATTGTTCAGGATTCATGTAGTCTTGTGATGTCGTGGAATGTTCAGGTATCATTTTGGTCTTGTGATGTCTTGGAATGTTTAGGTATCATGTGCCCTTGTTATGTCATGGAATGTTCAGGTATCATGTGGTTTTGAGTTTTCTTGGAATGTTCAGGTATCATGTGGTCTTGTGATTTAATCTAATGTTCAGGTATCATGTGATCTTGTGATGTATTGGAATGTTCAGGTATCATGTTGTCTTGTCTTGTGATGTCATGGAATGTTAATGTTTTATGTCGTCTTGTGATGTCATGGAATGTTCAGGTTTCATGTAGTCTTGTGATGTCGTGGAATGTTCAGGTATCATTTTGGTCTTGTGATGTCTTGGATTGTTTAGGTACCATGTGCCCTTGTTATGTCATGGAATGTTCAGGTATCATGTGGTTTTGAGTTTTCTTGGAATGTTCAGGTATCATGTGGTTTTGAGTTTTCTTGGAATGTTCAGGTATCATGTGGTCTTGTTATTTAATGGAATGTTCAGGTATCATGTGATCTGCTGATGTCTTGGAATGTTCAGGTACCATGTAGTCTTGTGATGTCATGGAATATTCAGTTATCATGTGGTCTTTTGAGGTCATGGAATGTTCATGTATCATGTGGTCTTGTGATGTCATGGAATGTTCAGGTATCATGTTGTGAAAGCAAAAATATTTTCCAAAGTGTTTTAGACTTACTGTATACCTTATATACTCATATCTTTATATGCTTGTACAAGTTAGTTATATTAGAAGGTAGATGCTCTAGGACTTTAAGGCAGTAGGCCGTGTGCAAAGTACTACGCAGTAATAATAAGAATTAAAATGGAGAATCATAGGGCCGGGTGCAGAGCCTACGCAGCAATAATTGGGAAGATAAGGGAACGGCCCCCCTAAGAGCCAATTAAGTTCTGGAACTTTATCTAAACTTTCTGACTCATTTGTTGTTGAAAACTTGTTATTGTCGGAGTATAAATATACGTGCTGATAAGAATAAAGTAGAAGGATTTTCATACAGTAACGTGTCTGTGTGTTTTTTACTCCTCCGAGCTGCTCGTACTCATAACATTATTTTTAAAAGCTAATTTGGAACTGGATGGAATTCAAGGCGTGTGGGCTGGTAAATTGCACCCACAGTTTTTGGCGCCCGAACAGGGACTGCAGCACTAGGACCCAGAGACCACCCGAACCAGGCAGAGGGGACCGGACGGGAATGTGTAGACCAAGAGCTGCAGCATAAGGTAAGAAGATTTGATTCTTACATTTTTGCTCTGCATCTCCCCGTCTGGCCCCCCCTATTTTCGGATGACTAAGGCTCCACCTTAGGGAGTAATGTATGAAGCTGCAGTTCCAGAACTCTGTACTCCCTTAGAAACTAAGTGCCTGACTTCCATCTCAGTTGTGTGAAAGAGGAATGGATAGCGGCATTGAGCATGCTATAGGGGGATTGCTTTGTTAGGATACCCATAAAACAATAAAACATGGAACACTCTGGCCAGAATAGTGAATAGTTTGATTTCTGGGGTGAAAGAGACCCAGAATAGTAGTTTAGTTTGATTTCTGGGGTGAAAGAGACCCAGAATAGTAGTTTAGTTTGATTTCTGGGGTGAAAGAGACCCAGAATAGTAGTTTAGTTTGATTTCTGGGGTGAAAGAGACCCAGAATAGTAGTTTAGTTTGATTTCTGGGGTGAAAGAGACCCAGAACACTTTGATTTTTGGGGTGAAAGAGACCCAGAACACTTTGATTTCTGGGGTGAAAGAGACCCAGAATAGTAGTTTAGTTTGATTTTTGGGATGAAAGAGACCCAGAATAGTAATATTAGAAGTTGTTAGATACCCAGTACAGCCTAGAGATGGGTAACCTATTTACTAGAGCAGAGAAGCCAGGAGTGCCAGCCCGAGAGATAGTGGAAAGAAGAAAGGGCAAACGTGCAGTAAAGAGTTGTAAGAAATTGATGAGTGGTTTGGGACTCCCCAGGGGAGGCATGCTTGATGTGGATGAATGGGATGCCGCTATCAGTAAGAATGAAGGATGGTTGAGAGACAATAAGTTGAGAAAGGCAGCGGATGATTGGAGGGATGTGTCTGAAGAAGTGAGGAGAGGAGGATGCAAGGAAACCACTGTGGGTAGGAAGAGATATTATGAATGTTATGATGAAAGCCCAAAGACAGGAGTAGGGATGGTCACAGGACAAAAGGTGAAAGTAAGTCATGATAAGAAAGAGACAGAGGATGTTGGGGAAAAACTTAAGGAGTCTCCTGGGTACACGGGACTCAACCCAGGGAAAGATCCAGGAGGCTTCTGGACCTGTCTTAATTGCGGTGTCCAGAATCCTGACTGGAGAGAGGCGTGCTCTAACTGTGGGGCTCACCGTCCCCGAGCAGACGCCCCCGCCCCTGGCTTGTATCCCGTGATTACCTATACTCGTGGCTCAGCAAATAATCCCTTTTTAGGCATGTTAAAAGGGAAAGATGCTAATGTAATGGGAGTGACGGGAGAGGAAGAATCAGAGGTTGAGGTCAATGGAATGCCCGACTTGTCGGGACACATGAATCAGGATGATTCTCTAACCACTCCCATAAAAGAGCCCAAAAGGGAAAAGCTGAGGGATGAAGAAATTGCGGGGATAGTGGAAGGAATAGGAGAAAGTTTGAGGGCAATAGCTCAGAGCTCAAAAACTCAGGTAGACCAGGGAAATGTACACTTGTATAAACCTTGGAGTCCAGGGGACATAAAGAGTATAATTGAGGGAATGCCCGACCCAGAAGAGAAACCAGTTAAGTGGGCAGAACAAATAACAAAGATGCAGAGATTGTATAACGCTACGTGGAAAGATCTGGACATGGTGTGTAAAATACAATGTCCCGATATATACTCCACCATAGAGGACGATCTAAGGGTACCCCGTGACTATGTGACCGAGGAACCTAGTGACTGTACTAACTTTTCAGGAGAACAGTTTGTAGCCCAGATAAAACAGTGGGCAGTAACCCAACAAGGACAAAAGGGACAGAGTTTGACTGACACAACTCAGGATAACACTGAGAGTATTGACAAATACTATGCTAGACTGAGGTCCCAATGGAAGGATATGGGTTACAAGGAAAGACCCCTAGATACCAGGATGTTGACAGCTGCGTTTATAGAGGGGCTTAAGAAAAGCTTGCGGGAGGCAGTGCAGACCGCTAGACCCGAGTGGAGAGGCATGGCGACCAGTGACCTAGTGAAGGTAGCCCAAGGGGTAGAGTTAGGTCTAAAGAAAACCAGAAAGAAACCCGCTGGAGTAGCTTATATGCAACCTGGCCCCTTTAGGCAACCAGGGCCGCCGATCCAACAACAGCCCTACCAGCCACCCCCAGCACAGTATATGCAGTATCCTTGCCAAGGGGGACAAATGATCCAACCGCAGTATGTACAGACACGGGGCAGGAGGATGGTCATCTGCTATAATTGTGGCGAGCAGGGACATCTCCAAAGATACTGCAAAACACCTAGAAATATGAACCCACAGATAGGACCAGGTGGGATCCAAGGGGGATGGGCTTCACAGCCGGACCTTCCCCAAGGAAATCAAAGGCAGCAGGGAGACACGCAGCAGCCCCAGTACCAGCCCCAGTACCAGCCCCATCAAGCATGAAGGGTCGGCAGTCCAGATATGGGCGAATCCGCCCACACCATGGCAGTAAAATTAGGCCCCGCCCCTTTAATTTCCTTGTCTGTCAATGATGGTACCCCGATCCCTTTCCTGATAGATACTGGAGCTGCCGTGACTGTTGTTAACCCTAGAGAACTGCCAGCAGATTTGTTATCAGATGACACCCAGATTTGCGTGGGAGTAGATGGGAGGTCCCACCCAAATCAAGTTACGAAACCGGTTGTTCTACGGTTTGGTCCACACCAATCTATAGTCACAAAACTTGTCACCTGTGAAACAACCCCAATAAATTTACTAGGTGCTGATGTTTTAGAAAGACTAAGAGCTAGAATTGAATATTGTGCGAATGGCACCATTATGTTGAGAGGAACCATTGATGAGGAGGACTTATGTATATTAACAGCTACAAACCTGAATCCATGGGATACTGAGTCCCCGTCCTTTGTTTTATTAGGCCAACAACAGATAGATAGCCTACTGGCACAAGTGCCAGATGGGCTATGGTCAACAGGACCCACTGATGTAGGGATCCTCAAAGTCCCCCCCGTAAGTGTAGATCTTAAACCGGGGGTGCCCCTCCCCTACAGGAAACAGTACCCCCTTACAATAGCACAATCAGATGCTATATCACAGCAGGTGAAGGCGTACCTTGCTGCGGGGGTCTTAACTCCCATAGTCTCCCCATGTAACACACCCCTTTTCCCAGTAAAGAAAAAGGCAGAGCCGGGATAACCGGCCAAGTACCGCATGGTCCATGACCTCAGAGCTGTCAATGATGCTACAGTATTCAATACACCTATTGTACCTAACCCCCATACTCTATTGGCACAGATCCCTGCTACGTCATGCTGGTTTACGGTAGTAGATCTGGCTAATGCTTTTTTCTCTGTTCCTCTTCATCCTGACTGTTGGTATCTTTTCGCCTTCACGCACAATTATGCACAACTTGCTTGGAAGGTATTACCCCAGGGGGGTTAACAACTCCCCCACTATGTATACCTCTGCTATGACTCAGATTTTCAGTGACTGGGACCCCGGCCAAGGAGTAGTTCTACTACAATATGTGGATGATCTCCTCCTTTGCTGCCCCTCCAGGAAGCAATGCGAGAGCTCCAGTGTTTCTTTGCTCTGTTTCCTAACACAGTCAGGCTGCAAGGCCAGCAAAGCGAAGCTTCAACTTTGTCAGCAAACTGTTGTATTTTTAGGACACTGTATTTCTCCTGGTATTCGACACCTTACACCTGAAAGGATCCAAGCTGTTACTAGTATCCCTCTGCCAAAAACTCAGTCTGCTATGCGCACATTTTTGGGACTTATTTCTTACTGTCGCCCCTGGGTTCGCAATGCTTCTGCTCTTATGCAACCTCTTTACGATTGTCTTGCTGCAACTCCCTTTCAGGTGTCACCAGAAGCAGAGGAAAATTTTTATAGTCTTAGATTGAGTATTCAGACAGCCCCAGCACTGGGTATTCCTGATTACAACAAATGTTTCCGACTGTATACCACGGAATTAAATGGACACGCTACAGCGGTTCTCACACAGGACCATGGCCAAAAACAAAGGCCTGTTGCATATTATTCTGTACGGCTGGACCCAGTTGCTAGAGGGTCCCCATCTTGTGTTAGAGCGTTAATTGCTGCTACAGAAGTATTAGACAAAGCTCAACAGATTGTCCTTGATTTTCCTGTAACTGTTTATGCTCCTCATGATATGTCTGCTCTTTTATCTCAAGTACAGCCAAAACATCTCTCTGTTACTCGGCATACGAAAATTCAATGTGCCTTACAGTTACCTGATAATGTCACTATTCAACGTTGTACTACTCTGAACCCAGCTACTTTACTGCCTCTGGAGCAAGGGGGAGAAGAATCAGGTATTTGGTCAGATTTTCTTCCTTAACAGGATGATCATGACTGCTTGCAGCTCATGCAACAAGAGACAATGGGGTTTGAACATATTAAGGATTCACCATTACAGAATCCAGAGTTAGTTCTCTTTGTGGATGGTTCCAGGTATGGTATAGATGGTAAATTTTATACAGGGTATGCGGTGGTCACCCCATATGAAGTATGTAAAGCAGAAGCACTCCCACCGCACATGTCAGCACAAGAAGCGGAGCTGAAAGCTTTAGCCGAAGCATGTAGACAAGCTGAGGGAAAGACAGCTAACATATACACAGATTCCAGATATGCTTTTGGCATAGCACATGACTATGGTCCTATTTGGAGAGTAAGGGCGTTCCTCACATCAGCGGGTACACCCATTAAAAATGCAGATCTAGTCAAATATTTGATGGAAAGTTTATTGTTGCCAAAAGAGGTGGCAGTGGTGAAGATCAGGGCTCACACAAGAAACAGCAGTAAAGAGGCTAAAGGAAATGACTTTGCAGACAAAACCGCTAAAGAGGTAGCAAGGACAAGGCCTATTCTGGCCAACACTTTCGTAATCACCAACCTAGAGGATATACACACTTCAGTCAGCTCGGATATTTTGCTGACACTACAGAGACAAGCCACAGATGAAGAAAAGATCAAATGGACAGGTAAAGGGGCTGAAGCAAAGACTGATGGTTTGTGGTATTTAGAGGGACGGGTATGCCTGCCCAGGACACTATACCCCATGATGGCTCAAGTAGCCCATGGGATTACCCACCAGTCAAAAACAACTATGTGCAACCTGGTTAGTCGGTACTGGTTTGCTCCAGGGTTTGGGACATTAGCAGCCCAGTATACGCAGGGGTGTATGATCTGTGCCCAGAACAATATTGGTAAGGTGGTAAAGGTCCCTATGAGACATATGCCAAGACCCTTGTATCCTTTTCAGAGACTACAGATTGACTATATCCAATTGCCAAAGGTGGGAACCTATGAGTATGTTTTGGTATGTGTTGATATGTTTTCATAATGGCCCGAAGCGTTTCCAGTGTCAAAGGCCAATGCCACCTCCACCGCCAAGAAGTTGATGGCAGAAGTGATTTGCAGGTATGGTGTACCAGAGACTATTGAAAGTGATAGAGGTACTCACTTTACAGGAGAAATTATGCAACATATTATGTCAACTTTAGGGATAGAACAGGCATTCCACACCCCATACCATCCACAAAGTAGCGGTAAGGTTGAAAGGATGAATGGGACTCTAAAACTGAAAATACAGAAGGCTATGGTGGAAACAGGTAAACCATGGACAGAGTGTCTTCCCCTGGCTTTATTTTCAGTAAGATATACGCCCAATAAAAAGACAGGTCTGAGTCCCTATGAGATTCTATTTGGGGGAGGTCCTAGGTTAGGATTGTACTTTCCACAGGTGCTCCAGATGCAGTACGGTAGACTCACAGATTATGTATGTGCCTTGCATAAACAACTGGCTAAAGTGCATGGTCAAGTATTTTCTTCTATTCCAGACCCAAATTCTCTAGGTGGTGCACATTCCCTCGTACCAGGAGATTGGGTAGTGGTCAAGAGACACGTTCGGAAAAGTCTTGATCCCAGATTTGACAGTCCGTTTCAGGTGCTCCTGACCACAAGTACTTCAGTGAAACTTGAAGGAAAAGCCAGTTGGATCCACGCCAGCCATTGTAAGAAGGTTCTCTACACGCCAGAAGACGAAAGAGAAAGGTCATCTAAAGAATCAAGATGAAGATTTTGCTGATTTTGGGGGTGGTGGGACTTATTCTTCACAGGTCCGAATCCAGAGCTCCCGCACATGCGATAACCAGAATGCAAGGGACATTGCAGTGGGGATGGGTAATATCCAACAACATTCGGATTCAAGATGGATTTAGTTGTCCTTCTAGACAAATTTGTAGCGGATTATTTAACCTTACCAAGACCAACGAACTTGTAGACTGGTATACGGGAGGTGGATCCCAGCGGGGAGTAATATATATGAAATTCCCTGATGAGGATACTGTAACAAATGTGACTTATGAAGCCCGGGTGAAAATGTCCTGCTGCGACATGAGCAGATTAATGCGTTTGCAAGATTTGAGAGATCATAGTAATCGGTCAGGAATGCTGACTAATTGTTCATTGTCCAAAATAGATAGCCCTATACTAATGAATAGTACTGTAAAAATGGTGATTTGTGTGAACTCTACCCGAATCATCGGAAGAACCTGGTTCGTAACAATTATACAAACTTTAGTAGGAGGTAGGCGTCCGGAACATGTAAACACCTCGATAAATAGGATTCCCCAGACTTGTGTGCCTATGGCCTATAGGGAGCAAAGAAAGATAGTGCATTGGAACATCACATTTCCTAAGGATAAGGCATGTAGAGTAAAAAAGGGAATGGTATGATACCCTTTTAGGAGGAGCAGGAACAGGGATGGGAATCCTAAACGGTGTACAGCTAGAAGTAATGGCCAATAAATTGGCCTCAGTCGGAAGCAACATAGAAGAAGCCATAGCTTTGGGTGCCCAGTAGTTACCCACAAGTTTTGAGACACAACAATTACAGTTAAAAGTGGAGCAAAATTTCCTTAATGTTTTTAATGAATCTGTACTCACCCAATATCGAGCTTACAAAGATATGTCTGCTTTTATAGATTGGACTATATGCACCACTAAGACTTTATGGGAAATGAGACAAAAAGATAAATTCCAACAAGATTTGATAAGTACACACCTTCATGTCTGGGGAAGGGCACAAGTACAAGCAAATTCTAATGATACATGGGGCTGGTCTGACCCAGACTCAGTAGAATGTACAGATGAATGGTGTTCAGGAAAATTGATAATATATAAGGTGACTAATATTGGGATGGTATGTAAATATGTAGTGTTACCTATTGTCATGACTGATGAATTTACTCAGAATAGCCAATACTGGTGGCCCGAATTTAGACATCCACATATAACTGACAGAAACAAAACTATTGATATAGGTTTGTGTATTTTAACCAAAAAAGGATATGTATGTAACAAACAATCAGAGAGTTACGAACCTTGCCTGATGGAATATGAGGACAATATATGCCCTTTCTCAGTAATACCAGCAGAAAATTTTTCAATGTATATAGAGATAAAACCACAGAGTGTATGTATGGTTACGGATGACCCCAAAACACTAAAACCTTTTTCACTACAGGTACCCTTTTCCGGATGTATATTTAATGTTAGCCATATAGAATGGAAAAACCAGACTATTGTATTTCTCCCGGATTTGGATGAGATTGTAAGCACAGTATGGGTACCGGACCCATTGCCAACACCTAATATTAGTCTTCCTTTAGATGAGTTGAATAAAGTTCTAAGAGACGCAGAAGAGGTAAGAGAGATGGTTAGGAGACATAATGTTACACTACAAACAGTAAAAATGAATGCTGTTATAAGTGGGAAAACGCTGCGATATTTAGGATCCCAGATTAAGGATGACACGGCTCATCACTGGTATGACATATTTACAGGGTTTTCGCCGACTGCCAGTTCAGTACTAAGCTACTTATTCCAACCACTAATATGTATTATGATTGTTTTTGTTATTATGACTTGTTTTAACTGTTATGCGTTTTATAAGATACGGAGAGCTTTCACAGCGAGGCCTCTAGAAAGAAGTGACAGGTTGTTGTGAAATTAGAGGCAGGTAAAGATTACCAGACCTATAAAATCACAAAAGGTGGGAAATGTGAAAGCAAAAATATTTTCCAAAGTGTTTTAGACTTACTGTATACCTTATATACTCATATCTTTATATGCTTGTACAAGTTAGTTATATTAGAAGGTAGATGCTCTAGGACTTTAAGGCAGTAGGCCGTGTGCAAAGTACTACGCAGTAATAATAAGAATTAAAATGGAGAATCATAGGGCCGGGTGCAGAGCCTACGCAGCAATAATTGGGAAGATAAGGGAATGGCCCCCCTAAGAGCCAATTAAGTTCTGGAACTTTATCTAAACTTTCTGACTCATTTGTTGTTGAAAACTTGTTATTGTCGGAGTATAAATATACGTGCTGATAAGAATAAAGTAGAAGGATTTTCTGTTCAATCATTTTTATTAGATTTTTCACAAAAAGAATGGATGCAAACTATACATGTAACATATTATTGAATACATATATCAAAAACTACAGCATCTTATTCATCGAAACATCGTTGTTTCGGTCCAACATAATAACATTTCAACAAGGCAACAGAATAACATCACTAGCAGCTTGTATATCGTCAAAAGGTTTTGTTATGAATATGAATCTAATTAAGATGTCAGTTGTTTATATAAGAGCTATATTTGATGGCACAAAGGGCTGGTTGACCGGCTTTCCCAAATATTGGAGAATTTAGGGAAACTAAGATTGCCAAGTGCTATTATTCTTTCATGTGCATAAGAGGAGTTAATTAGCAACAGCAGTTCGGCCTGGGTGGGTATGTCGGCACTCTTCCAATGTCTAGTCACCACTAACTTTGCCATAGCTAATATTTTACATGACAGTATTCTGAATTTTGGAGGAATGTCTTCCATGTGTAAAAACAGTAGAGCTAAATGAGGGGATACAGGAATCCGTATGTCAAACATAGTTTCTAATAATGCAAATACCTCTCTCCAGTAGCTTAGTATTACTGGGCACTCCCACAGTACATGTATTAGAGTGCCTCTGTTACCACATCCCCTCCAACATGATACTGAGACATCTGGGAACATTATATGAAGTTTGTCCGGGGTGTAATACCAGTGTAGATGGGTTTTTAGAGCTGCTTCTAACTGGGAGCTACATTGCAGCGAACTATGAATCTGGTTATATGCTTTCCTCCATGTTTCTTCCCCGAATGACATTCCTAGCATCCGCTCCCATAATAGAATATTGTGAGTTTTACAAAAATCTGTGTGACTTGACAATGTATCATATACTCCTTTCAATATCTTAGTAGATTTGGCCAGCAAGCTAAAAAGTTTTGTATTATAGATAGGGTGACGATCCTTTAAGGTTGATATAAAGTGTCTGACCTGTAAGTATTTATAAAAATCACTCCTTGGAAGGGAGTATGTAAGCTTCAAATATTCAAAGGAGTGCAGTTGTTCCTTGCAATATAACTAAGATATTTGGGAGATTCCCCCAGACTTCCAGTTGTTTAAGTTTAAATGAGGGATGGCCAGTTCCAGCACTTCCAGAGGGACCTGCGAGTTGGTAAGAGGCACACGATTGGAGGAGTGTTGTTGTATGTAGGACCAACACCTTAAGGCTGCTTTAGTAAGTGGGGAGATGTGTGCAGGGATGGCTATGTTCCAAAGTTCGAGAAACATGAGAGCTTTCAAGCTAGACGGATAAACATAAGATGTTTCTATTTGAACCCAATGTGTTGAGAGATTAGTCGTCCACCCTGGACTTAAGAGTGCCACCAAAGTGGAGGAGTAGTATGCATAAATATCTGGTATTCCCAATCCCCCTAGTCTTCTGTCCCTAGTCAAAATATGTGCTGCGACACGTGGTTTGCGATAAGACCAAATAAATTTCATGATAGCCGTTTGGATACATTTGAAGAAAGATTTTGGTACGGCTATTGGGACCGTTCTAAATAAATACAGCAGTTTAGGTAGTAATAACATTTTGAATGCGGCAATCCTGCCTATCCAAGACACTTCAAATGTTTGCAAAAGGGGTTCATAGTTAGATCTGTATAAAGACTTGTGAGATTGTGTCAGAGTTATACCCAGGTATGTGATACCCTTTTCTTTCCAGTCAAATGGATATCTATACTTAAGGAGATGAAGTAGAGAGGGCGAAATGTTCAGTGGTAATATTTGAGACTTCTGAGTATTTAATTTGTATAGCGAGACTTGTCCAAATTTTTGAATACAGTCTAGAGTAGCTTCGAGTGAATCTTCTGGGGAGGATAAGGAGAGTATTATGTCATCTGCATATAATGAAATTGTATGTACTCGATTGTCAATGCATATACCGTGAATGTTTGCATGTGTTCGTAAGACTTGAGCTAGGGGTTCCATAGATAATATAAACACAAGGGGGGATAAAGGGCATCCTTGTCTAGTGCCGTTAGTAATTTGGAAAGAGTCCGACAACACTCCATTAGTATATACCTGAGCTGACGGGCATGAATATAGAGCTTTAATAGCGTCAATAATACATCCTCTGAACCCCATCTTTCTTAACGTCGAAAAAGCGTATTCCCAATGGATACGGTCAAACGCTTTTTCAGCGTCTAGGGCTAGCATTACCGAAGGCATCTCTGATTGTTCTATAGTATGTAGAATACCCAACACTCTACGAGTATTGTCTGAGGCTTGTCTACCCTTTACGAATCCTACCTGGTCTTCTCCTATCAGCGTGGGCAGCAAGTGGGAGATTCTCGTAGCTAGTATTTTTGTGTATATTTTAACATCTACATTTAATAATGAGATAGGACGAAAGTTTTGAGGGGCATCTGTAGTTTTCCCTGGTTTCGAGATGGTGACAATTAAGGCAGATTGATTTTCGGCCGGTAAAACCCCTGAGTCCATTGCTTTCTGGAAAAATCTACACATATATGGTAATAATATACCTTGTAGTGATTTATAATACATGTTGGTAAGTCCATCTGGGCCAGGAGACTTGCCGTTGGGTAGTAACTTAAGAGCGTCAGATATTTCCTTTTCTAAAAACGGGGCATTTAAATTCGACAGCTGGATCTCAGAGAGGTGAGGTAGATTTATTTTTTGCAGAAAAGCCTGAATATCTGCTTCCGACGGATGTGGGGAAAATGGGTCTTTCCCCAAATTGTATAAAGAGGAATAAAAAGTTCTAAATTGGTTAGCAATGTCTGTGGGGTGTGTTATTTTCGTTTGGGTGTGGGGGTCTATCAGAAATGGAATCTTGGATTTTTGGTGTTGCGTCTTCAATCTAGCTGCCAACAACTTGCTGGCCTTATTGTTCTGCGAATAATACCTTGCTTTGGTTTTTTTGAGATTTTTCTCATAGTCAGAAAGTAAGCTACATCTTAAGCGTTGTCGGAGAATAAAAATTTTTTCGGCATTTTGTGGCGTCTGCTTAGTTTTATTTTGGGTTTCCATGGAGCGAATTTCTTCTGTAAGGGAAGAAATTAAGGCCATCCTTTGTTTTTTAACTATATGTCCCAAACGAATGAGAGTGCCTCTAACAAAGGCTTTGTGGGCATTCCATAAGGTGGAATCATTGATTTGGGAATTGTCGTTTTGTTGGAAATATTCTCTGAGGTCATTCACAATGGTTTGTTTATGTTCCGGATGGGACAATAAAAAGGGGTTGCATCTCCAGAGGTAAGTGGGTTTGGACCTATTACTTTCCTCAATTGTCAGGGTTATTACCGCATGATCCGACCATTTAATGGTCTCTATTGACGAGTTTTTAGTGGCAAAGAGCAATTCTTTGTCCACGAGAAACATATCTATGCGGGAATAACTATTATGGGTTGAGGAGTAGAAGGAATAATCTTTCTCTGTACTGTGTTGTGCCCGCCAGACATCATATAGATCTTGTTTCCCCACCAAGGGACCAAGCTGGGCTTGTGATTGACGTGTGGGGTTTGTGGTATCCAGAGAGGCATCAACTATAGTGTTGAAGTCCCCACATATTATCACCCTTCCTTGACGTAGTTTGTTCATTAGTCGGAATATTTTGTGGAGAAAACGAATTTGGTGATGGTTGGGAGCATAAACGTTTACAATTGTATATGTTATGTTGTTAATTATGCAGATTAATATAATATATCTACCATTTGGGTCAATATGGGCCTGAATTTTCTGAAACGCTACCGAGTTTTTTACAGCAATTAGAATGCCTCTGGACTTAGCCGTGTAGTGTGATTGGAATATGTGAGGAAATAAATGGTGATTTATGCGATTCGCATCTGTTTGTAATAGGTGCGTTTCTTGGGCACACAAGATGTCACAAACTATGGATTTAGATTCTTGCCACATATGCGCTCTTTTATGTGGACTATTAAGCCCGTTCACATTAAGTGAGGCTATTTTAATAACCATTGTAGCTGTAAATAAATGCGGTATAGTGTCCTATCTGAGGAGATATTAGTTTGTTTTCCCCTGTACCTGTACACAATGTGATCAGCTCGTTCAGATTCCATCGACCATATTCACAATAGGTGTCTCTGCTGCTAGCACAAAAATATAAAAAAGAAATAAACACAAAACAGTAGATTCTACACAAATCTAGTACGAACCATGGACAGATGAAACTGTCCATCAGAAAAGGGGCAAAGACAGTCAGCTTGATGTCGGGCCAATATGACCGCAACTGCACCAATATTAGCTAAACCTCAGCTAATACTTTGAAGAGGGATGTTCCGTCATATCCGAGATCATCAGAGAAAAGCGGAGAAAAGAAAAACACATATCACTCTTTTCATCATTTGTGTTGTTTCCGGCGCTCTACCATCTGCCATTCATCCCTTACTCTTTGGGGGGGGGGGGTGGTTAGATGGTTGCTCTTGTAGATGTACCGTAATGTCCCATGTTTTCAGCAGGACTACTCCCTCTGAGATATTTCGGATCACGTATAGAGAGTTATTTCGGTGAATAAGTATGCGAACTGGGAATCCCCAGCGGTATAAAATCTTGTTGTCCCGTAGGGCATTTGTGATAGGAGCTAAACATCTTCGTAGCTGCATCGTCGCAGCTGAGAGATCTGTAAAGATGGATATCTTACTATATTGTGATGGCGTAGCATCTTTTCTCTTGAGAGACATCATCAATTGTTCCTTGATATGGTAAAAATGAATCCGGGCTATTACGTCGCGCGGTATGTTATCTGCAAGATGTTTTGGTTTTGGGAGTCTATGAATTCGATCTATAATGAGATCCCTCGGAGTACATGCCGGAAGCATGGTCTTAATAAATTCTTGCGCAAATTTAGGCAGATCTTGTGTAGCTACATCTTCAGGGATACCTCTTATCTTGATATTGTTTCTACGGGATCTGTCCTCTAGGTCAGCCATTTTTGCTTTTATCTGAGATACTTCAGTTTCTAGGTCGTAGTGTGCATCAATCAGCTCATTATGAGACATGACAAATTCACTGAGTTTGGTTTCAGCATGTTGAACTCTAAGTTCTACGTCTTGTACTGCTGCTGACAGGGGATGTAGCATTTTAGCAAAACCTGCTTGCAGGGATGACCTGAGAGCCTGAAGGATGGTCTTCATTGCAAGCTCTGTGACTAAATTAGCTGAGGAGGGCATGTCATCTAGATTTTTTTCCTCTGACAGGGACATCCCAGGGGGTATACATTCTCCTACCTGGGTTGATGGAGATTCCGGAGAAGACCGTCTCTGTCTCTGTTGAGATGTACTCCTGGAACTCAGCAAAGGCGGCGATAAGGATGCAGAGGTAGGTGTTGATGATTGAAGATGGCGCCCACGTCGTCCTGAATGAGTGAGGCCTGTAGCTGGAATATCCCGGGTAGACTTCACTATAGTTGCCGCAATGAGTGGAGGATCTAGCGACGGGACAGAGGCACTCCTCCTCTGCGTAGCTGCAGCATTATTAAGTCGAGACGGGGAGTGTGGAGGCGGCTCGGAGGTAAGGGAGCCAGTCAGGGAGCACGTGTCCCCTCCATCTTGGATCTCCTCAGTGTGGCGCGGAGGGAAGAAGTCCGTGAGCTTGGAGGGTCTCTGTACGGGCCTTCTGCGTCTCGGCATATCTGCTTGATATTCCGGTCTGTGCAGGGAACTACCTTCGGTTCGGATTTGTGCTGTTTTTGAGGCTTTAGTCGCGGTAACGTCGAGTCTGGTGCAGGAGCTCTGTACTCACACGGCCATTCAGACCGACCGCCAAGCCACGCCCCCAAGTAGAAGGATTTTCATACAGTAACGTGTCTGTGTGTTTTTTACTCCTCCGAGCTGCTCGCACTCATAACATTATTTTTAAAAGCTAATTTGGAACTGGATGGAATTCAAGGCGTGTGGGCTGGTAAATTGCACCCACAATGTGGTCTTGTGATGTCTTGGAATGTTTAGGTATCATGTGCCCTTGTTATGTCATGGAATGTTCAGGTATCAGGTGGTTTTGAGTTTTCTTGGAATGTTCAGGTATCATGTGGTCTTGTGATTTAATGGAATGTTCAGGTATCATGTGATCTTGTGATGTCTTGGAATGTTCAGGTATCATGTTGTCTTGTGATGTCATGGAATGTTAATGTTTTATGTCGTCTTGTGATGTCATGGATTGTTCAGGATTCATGTAGTCTTGTGATGTCGTGGAATGTTCAGGTATCATTTTGGTCTTGTGATGTCTTGGAATGTTTAGGTATCATGTGCTCTTGTTATGTCATGGAATGTTCAGATATCATATGGTCTTGTGATGTCATGGAATGTTCAGTTATGTGGTATTTTGATGTCATGGAATGTACATGTATCATGTGGTCTTGTGATGTCATGGAATGTTCAGGTATCATGATTTCTTGTGATGTCAGGTATTAGGCATCATGTGTTCATGTGATGTCATGTAATGTTCAGGTTTCATGTGGTCTTGTGATGTCATGGAATGTTGTTTTGTCTCGTGATGTCATGGAATGTTCATGTATCATATGGTCTTGTGATGTCATGGAATGTTCAGGTAACACGTGGTCTTGGGATGTCATGGAATGTTCAGGTATCATGTTGTCTTGTGATGTCATGGAATGTTAATGTTTTATGTCGTCTTGTGATGTCATGGAATGTTCAGGTTTCATGTAGTCTTCTGATGTCGTGGAATGTTCAGGTATCATTTTGGTCTTGTGATGTCTTGGATTGTTTAGGTACCATGTGCCCTTGTTATGTCATGGAATGTACAGGTATCATGTGGTTTTGAGATTTCTTGGAATGTTCAGGTATCATGTGGTCTTGTGATTTAATGGAATGTTCAGTTATCATGTGACCTTCTGATGTCTTGGAATGTTCAGGTACCATGTAGTCTTGTGATGTCTTGGAATGTTCAGGTATCATGTGGTCTTGTGATGTCTTGGAATGTTCAGGTATCATGTGGTCTTGTGATGTCATGGAATGTTCAGGGTATCATGTGGGCTTGTGATGTCTTGGAATGTTCAGGTTTCATGTGGTCTCGTGATGTCATGGAATGTTAATGTTTTATGTCGTCTTGTGATGTCATGGATTGTTCAGGATTCATGTAGTCTTGTGATGTCGTGGAATGTTCAGGTATCATTTTGGTCTTGTGATGTCTTGGAATGTTTAGGTATCATGTGCTCTTGTTATGTCATGGAATGTTCAGATATCATATGGTCTTGTGATGTCATGGAATGTTCAGGTAATATGTGGACTTGAGATGTCATGGAATGTTCAGGTATCATTTGGTATTGTGATGTCATGGACTGCTCCGGTATCATGTGTTCTTGTGATGTCATGGAATGTTCAGTTATTATGTGGTATTTTGATGTCATGGAATGTACATGTATCATGTGGTCTTGTGATGTCATAGAATATTCAGGTATCATGATTTCTTGTGATGTCAGGTATTAGGCATCATGTGTTCATGTGATGTCATGTAATGTTCAGGTTTCATGTGGTCTTGTGATGTCATGGAATGTTGTTTTGTCTCGTGATGTCATGGAATGTTCATGTTTCATATGGTCTTGTGATGTCATGGAATGTTCAGGTAACATGTGGTCTTGGGATGTCATGGAATGTTCAGGTATCATGTTGTCTTGTGATGTCATGGAATGTTAATGTTTTATGTCGTCTTGTGATGTCATGGATTGTTCAGGATTCATGTAGTCTTGTGATGTCGTGGAATGTTCAGGTATCATTTTGGTCTTGTGATGTCTTGGAATGTTTAGGTATCATGTGCCCTTGTTATGTCATGGAATGTTCAGGTATCATGTGGTTTTGAGTTTTCTTGGAATGTTCAGGTATCATGTGGTCTTGTGATTTAATGGAATGTTCTGGTATCATGTGATCTTGTGATGTA
This sequence comes from Rhinoderma darwinii, assembly GCF_050947455.1. NCBI lineage: Eukaryota > Metazoa > Chordata > Amphibia > Anura > Rhinodermatidae > Rhinoderma > Rhinoderma darwinii. The sequence continues at coordinate 287,825,542 of NC_134690.1, read as the reverse complement.
TTGGAATGTTCAGGTATCATGTTGTCTTGTCTTGTGATGTCATGGAATGTTAATGTTTTATGTCGTCTTGTGATGTCATGGAATGTTCAGGTTTCATGTAGTCTTGTGATGTCGTGGAATGTTCAGGTATCATTTTGGTCTTGTGATGTCTTGGAATGTTTAGGTATCATGTGCCCTTGTTATGTCATGGAATGTTCAGGTATCATGTGGTTTTGAGTTTTCTTGGAATGTTCAGGTATCATGTGGTCTTGTGATTTAATGGAATGTTCAGGTATCATGTGATCTTGTGATGTATTGGAATGTTCAGGTACCATGTAGTCTTGTGATGTCATGGAATATTCAGTTATCATGTAGTCTTTTGAGGTCATGGAACGTTCAGGTATTATGTGATCTTGTGATGTCATGGAATGTTCAGGTATCATTTGATCTTGTGATGTCTTGGAATGTTCAGGTATCATGTTGTCTTGTGATGTCATGGAATGTTAATGTTTTATGTCGTCTTGTGATGTCATGGAATGTTCAGGTTTCATGTAGTCTTGTGATGTCGTGGAATGTTCAGGTATCATTTTGGTCTTGTGATGTCTTGGATTGTTTAGGTACCATGTGCCCTTGTTATGTCATGGAATGTTCAGGTATCATGTGGTTTTGAGTTTTCTTGGAATGTTCAGGTATCATGTGGTTTTGAGTTTTCTTGGAATGTTCAGGTATCATGTGGTCTTGTTATTTAATGGAATGTTCAGGTATCATGTGATCTGCTGATGTCTTGGAATGTTCAGGTACCATGTAGTCTTGTGATGTCATGGAATATTCAGTTATCATGTGGTCTTTTGAGGTCATGGAATGTTCATGTATCATGTGGTCTTGTGATGTCATGGAATGTTCATGTATCATGTGGTCTTGTGATGTCTTGGAATGTTTAGGTATCATGTGCCCTTGTTATGTCATGGAATGTTCAGGTATCATGTGGTTTTGAGTTTTCTTGGAATGTTCAGGTATCATGTGGTCTTGTGATTTAATGGAATGTTCAGGTATCATGTGATCTTGTGATGTCTTGGAATGTTCAGGTATCATGTTGTCTTGTGATGTCATGGAATGTTAATGTTTTATGTCGTCTTGTGATGTCATGGATTGTTCAGGATTCATGTAGTCTTGTGATGTCGTGGAATGTTCAGGTATCATTTTGGTCTTGTGATGTCTTGGAATGTTTAGGTATCATGTGGTCTTGTTATGTCATGGAATGTTCAGATATCATATGGTCTTGTGATGTCATGGAATGTTCAGGCAATATGTGGTCTTGAGATGTCATGGAATGTTCAGGTATCATTTGGTATTGTGATGTCATGGAATGTTCAGTTATTATGTGGTATTTTGATGTCATGGAATGTACATGTATCATGTGGTCTTGTGATGTCATGGAATGTTCAGGTATCATGATTTCTTGTGATGTCAGGTATCAGGCATCATGTGTTCATGTGATGTCATGTAATGTTCAGGTTTCATGTGGTCTTGTGATGTCATGGAATGTTGTTTTGTCTCGTGATGTCATGGAATGTTCATGTATCATATGGTCTTGTGATGTCATGGAATGTTCAGGTAACATGTGGTCTTGGGATGTCATTGAATGTTTTGGTATTATGTTGTCTTGTGATGTCATGGAATGTTAATGTTTTATGTCGTCTTGTGATGTCATGGAATGTTCAGGTTTCATGTAGTCTTCTGATGTCGTGGAATGTTCAGGTATCATTTTGGTCTTGTGATGTCTTGAATTGTTTAGGTACCATGTGCCCTTGTTATGTCATGGAATGTACAGGTATCATGTGGTTTTGAAATTTCTTGGAATGTTCAGGTATCATGTGATCTTCTGATGTCTTGGAATGTTCAGGTACCATGTAGTCTTGTGATGTCTTGGAATGTTCAGGTATCATGTGGTCTTGTGATGTCTTGGAATGTTCAGGTATCATGTGGTCTTGTGATGTCATGGAATGTTCAGGGTATCATGTGGGCTTGTGATGTCTTGGAATGTTCAGGTTTCATGTGGTCTCGTGATGTCATGGAATGTTAATGTTTTATGTCGTCTTGTGATGTCATGGATTGTTCAGGATTCATGTAGTCTTGTGATGTCGTGGAATGTTCAGGTATCATTTTGGTCTTGTGATGTCTTGGAATGTTTAGGTATCATGTGCTCTTGTTATGTCATGGAATGTTCAGATATCATATGGTCTTGTGATGTCATGGAATGTTCAGGTAATATGTGGTCTTGAGATGTCATGGAATGTTCAGGTATCATTTGGTATTGTGATGTCATGGACTGCTCCGGTATCATGTGTTCTTGTGATGTCATGGAATGTTCAGTTATTATGTGGTATTTTGATGTCATGGAATGTACATGTATCATGTGGTCTTGTGATGTCATGGAATATTCAGGTATCATGATTTCTTGTGATGTCAGGTATTAGGCATCATGTGTTCATGTGATGTCATGTAATGTTCAGGTTTCATGTGGTCTTGTGATGTCATGGAATGTTGTTTTGTCTCGTGATGTCATGGAATGTTCATGTTTCATATGGTCTTGTGATGTCATGGAATGTTCAGGTAACATGTGGTCTTGGGATGTCATGGAATGTTCAGGTATCATGTTGTCTTGTGATGTCATGGAATGTTAATGTTTTATGTCGTCTTGTGATGTCATGGATTGTTCAGGATTCATGTAGTCTTGTGATGTCGTGGAATGTTCAGGTATCATTTTGGTCTTGTGATGTCTTGGAATGTTTAGGTATCATGTGCCCTTGTTATGTCATGGAATGTTCAGGTATCATGTGGTTTTGAGTTTTCTTGGAATGTTCAGGTATCATGTGGTCTTGTGATTTAATGGAATGTTCAGGTATCATGTGATCTTGTGATGTATTGGAATGTTCAGGTATCATGTTGTCTTGTCTTGTGATGTCATGGAATGTTAATGTTTTATGTCGTCTTGTGATGTCATGGAATGTTCAGGTTTCATGTAGTCTTGTGATGTCAAGGAATGTTCAGGTATCATTTTGGTCTTGTGATGTCTTGGAATGTTTAGGTATCATGTGCCCTTGTTATGTCATGGAATGTTCAGGTATCATGTGGTTTTGAGTTTTCTTGGAATATTCAGGTATCATGTGGTCTTGTGATTTAATGGAATGTTCAGGTATCATGTGATCTGCTGATGTCTTGGAATGTTCAGGTACCATGTAGTCTTGTGATGTCATGGAATATTCAGTTATCATGTAGTCTTTTGAGGTCATGGAACGTTCAGGTATTATGTGATCTTGTGATGTCATGGAATGTTCAGGTATCATTTGATCTTGTGATGTCTTGGAATGTTCAGGTATCATGTTGTCTTGTGATGTCATGGAATGTTAATGTTTTATGTCGTCTTGTGATGTCATGGAATGTTCAGGTTTCATGTAGTCTTGTGATGTCGTGGAATGTTCAGGTATCATTTTGGTCTTGTGATGTCTTGGATTGTTTAGGTACCATGTGCCCTTGTTATGTCATGGAATGTTCAGGTATCATGTGGTTTTGAGTTTTCTTGGAATGTTCAGGTATCATGTGGTTTTGAGTTTTCTTGGAATGTTCAGGTATCATGTGGTCTTGTTATTTAATGGAATTTTCAGGTATTATGTGTTCTGCTGATGTCTTGGAATGTTCAGGTACCATGTAGTCTTGTGATGTCATGGAATATTCAGTTATCATGTGGTCTTTTGAGGTCATGGAATGTTCATGTATCATGTGGTCTTGTGATGTCATGGAATGTTCATGTATCATGTGGTCTTGTGATGTCTTGGAATGTTTAGGTATCATGTGCCCATGTTATGTCATGGAATGTTCAGGTATCATGTGGTTTTGAGTTTTCTTGGAATGCTCAGGTATCATGTGGTCTTGTGATTTAATGGAATGTTCAGGTATCATGTGATCTTGTGATGTCTTGGAATGTTCAGGTATCATCTTGTCTTGTGATGTCATGGAATGTTAATGTTTTATGTCGTCTTGTGATGTCATGGATTGTTCAGGATTCATGTAGTCTTGTGATGTCGTGGAATGTTCAGGTATCATTTTGGTCTTGTGATGTCTTGGAATGTTTAGGTATCATGTGCTCTTGTTATGTCATGGAATGTTCAGATATCATATGGTCTTGTGATGTCATGGAATGTTCAGGTAATATGTGGTCTTGTGATGTCTTGGAATGTTCAGGTATCATGTGGTCTTGTGATGTCATGGAATGTTCAGGGTATCATGTGGGCTTGTGATGTCTTGGAATGTTCAGGTTTCATGTGGTCTCGTGATGTCATGGAATGTTAATGTTTTATGTCGTCTTGTGATGTCATGGATTGTTCAGGATTCATGTAGTCTTGTGATGTCGTGGAATGTTCAGGTATCATTTTGGTCTTGTGATGTCTTGGAATGTTTAGGTATCATGTGCTCTTGTTATGTCATGGAATGTTCAGATATCATATGGTCTTGTGATGTCATGGAATGTTCAGGTAATATGTGGTCTTGAGATGTCATGGAATGTTCAGGTATCATTTGGTATTGTGATGTCATGGACTGCTCCGGTATCATGTGTTCTTGTGATGTCATGGAATGTTCAGTTATTATGTGGTATTTTGATGTCATGGAATGTACATGTATCATGTGGTCTTGTGATGTCATGGAATATTCAGGTATCATGATTTCTTGTGATGTCAGGTATTAGGCATCATGTGTTCATGTGATGTCATGTAATGTTCAGGTTTCATGTGGTCTTGTGATGTCATGGAATGTTGTTTTGTCTCGTGATGTCATGGAATGTTCATGTTTCATATGGTCTTGTGATGTCATGGAATGTTCAGGTAACATGTGGTCTTGGGATGTCATGGAATGTTCAGGTATCATGTTGTCTTGTGATGTCATGGAATGTTAATGTTTTATGTCGTCTTGTGATGTCATGGATTGTTCAGGATTCATGTAGTCTTGTGATGTCGTGGAATGTTCAGGTATCATTTTGGTCTTGTGATGTCTTGGAATGTTTAGGTATCATGTGCCCTTGTTATGTCATGGAATGTTCAGGTATCATGTGGTTTTGAGTTTTCTTGGAATGTTCAGGTATCATGTGGTCTTGTGATTTAATGGAATGTTCAGGTATCATGTGATCTTGTGATGTATTGGAATGTTCAGGTATCATGTTGTCTTGTCTTGTGATGTCATGGAATGTTAATGTTTTATGTTGTCTTGTGATGTCATGGAATGTTCAGGTTTCATGTAGTCTTGTGATGTCAAGGAATGTTCAGGTATCATTTTGGTCTTGTGATGTCTTGGAATGTTTAGGTATCATGTGCCCTTGTTATGTCATGGAATGTTCAGGTATCATGTGGTTTTGAGTTTTCTTGGAATATTCAGGTATCATGTGGTCTTGTGATTTAATGGAATGTTCAGGTATCATGTGATCTGCTGATGTCTTGGAATGTTCAGGTACCATGTAGTCTTGTGATGTCATGGAATATTCAGTTATCATGTAGTCTTTTGAGGTCATGGAACGTTCAGGTATTATGTGATCTTGTGATGTCATGGAATGTTCAGGTATCATTTGATCTTGTGATGTCTTGGAATGTTCAGGTATCATGTTGTCTTGTGATGTCATGGAATGTTAATGTTTTATGTCGTCTTGTGATGTCATGGAATGTTCAGGTTTCATGTAGTCTTGTGATGTCGTGGAATGTTCAGGTATCATTTTGGTCTTGTGATGTCTTGGATTGTTTAGGTACCATGTGCCCTTGTTATGTCATGGAATGTTCAGGTATCATGTGGTTTTGAGTTTTCTTGGAATGTTCAGGTATCATGTGGTTTTGAGTTTTCTTGGAATGTTCAGGTATCATGTGGTCTTGTTATTTAATGGAATTTTCAGGTATTATGTGTTCTGCTGATGTCTTGGAATGTTCAGGTACCATGTAGTCTTGTGATGTCATGGAATATTCAGTTATCATGTGGTCTTTTGAGGTCATGGAATGTTCATGTATCATGTGGTCTTGTGATGTCATGGAATGTTCATGTATCATGTGGTCTTGTGATGTCTTGGAATGTTTAGGTATCATGTGCCCATGTTATGTCATGGAATGTTCAGGTATCATGTGGTTTTGAGTTTTCTTGGAATGCTCAGGTATCATGTGGTCTTGTGATTTAATGGAATGTTCAGGTATCATGTGATCTTGTGATGTCTTGGAATGTTCAGGTATCATCTTGTCTTGTGATGTCATGGAATGTTAATGTTTTATGTCGTCTTGTGATGTCATGGATTGTTCAGGATTCATGTAGTCTTGTGATGTCGTGGAATGTTCAGGTATCATTTTGGTCTTGTGATGTCTTGGAATGTTTAGGTATCATGTGCTCTTGTTATGTCATGGAATGTTCAGATATCATATGGTCTTGTGATGTCATGGAATGTTCAGGTAATATGTGGTCTTGTGATGTCTTGGAATGTTCAGGTATCATGTGGTCTTGTGATGTCATGGAATGTTCAGGGTATCATGTGGGCTTGTGATGTCTTGGAATGTTCAGGTTTCATGTGGTCTCGTGATGTCATGGAATGTTAATGTTTTATGTCGTCTTGTGATGTCATGGATTGTTCAGGATTCATGTAGTCTTGTGATGTCGTGGAATGTTCAGGTATCATTTTGGTCTTGTGATGTCTTGGAATGTTTAGGTATCATGTGCTCTTGTTATGTCATGGAATGTTCAGATATCATATGGTCTTGTGATGTCATGGAATGTTCAGGTAATATGTGGTCTTGAGATGTCATGGAATGTTCAGGTATCATTTGGTATTGTGATGTCATGGACTGCTCCGGTATCATGTGTTCTTGTGATGTCATGGAATGTTCAGTTATTATGTGGTATTTTGATGTCATGGAATGTACATGTATCATGTGGTCTTGTGATGTCATGGAATATTCAGGTATCATGATTTCTTGTGATGTCAGGTATTAGGCATCATGTGTTCATGTGATGTCATGTAATGTTCAGGTTTCATGTGGTCTTGTGATGTCATGGAATGTTGTTTTGTCTCGTGATGTCATGGAATGTTCATGTTTCATATGGTCTTGTGATGTCATGGAATGTTCAGGTAACATGTGGTCTTGGGATGTCATGGAATGTTCAGGTATCATGTTGTCTTGTGATGTCATGGAATGTTAATGTTTTATGTCGTCTTGTGATGTCATGGATTGTTCAGGATTCATGTAGTCTTGTGATGTCGTGGAATGTTCAGGTATCATTTTGGTCTTGTGATGTCTTGGAATGTTTAGGTATCATGTGCCCTTGTTATGTCATGGAATGTTCAGGTATCATGTGGTTTTGAGTTTTCTTGGAATGTTCAGGTATCATGTGGTCTTGTGATTTAATGGAATGTTCAGGTATCATGTGATCTTGTGATGTATTGGAATGTTCAGGTATCATGTTGTCTTGTCTTGTGATGTCATGGAATGTTAATGTTTTATGTCGTCTTGTGATGTCATGGAATGTTCAGGTTTCATGTAGTCTTGTGATGTCAAGGAATGTTCAGGTATCATTTTGGTCTTGTGATGTCTTGGAATGTTTAGGTATCATGTGCCCTTGTTATGTCATGGAATGTTCAGGTATCATGTGGTTTTGAGTTTTCTTGGAATATTCAGGTATCATGTGGTCTTGTGATTTAATGGAATGTTCAGGTATCATGTGATCTGCTGATGTCTTGGAATGTTCAGGTACCATGTAGTCTTGTGATGTCATGGAATATTCGGTTATCATGTAGTCTTTTGAGGTCATGGAACGTTCAGGTATTATGTGATCTTGTGATGTCATGGAATGTTCAGGTATCATTTGATCTTGTGATGTCTTGGAATGTTCAGGTATCATGTTGTCTTGTGATGTCATGGAATGTTAATGTTTTATGTCGTCTTGTGATGTCATGGAATGTTCAGGTTTCATGTAGTCTTGTGATGTCGTGGAATGTTCAGGTATCATTTTGGTCTTGTGATGTCTTGGATTGTTTAGGTACCATGTGCCCTTGTTATGTCATGGAATGTTCAGGTATCATGTGGTTTTGAGTTTTCTTGGAATATTCAGGTATCATGTGGTCTTGTGATTTAATGGAATGTTCAGGTATCATGTGATCTGCTGATGTCTTGGAATGTTCAGGTACCATGTAGTCTTGTGATGTCATGGAATATTCAGTTATCATGTAGTCTTTTGAGGTCATGGAACGTTCAGGTATTATGTGATCTTGTGATGTCATGGAATGTTCAGGTATCATTTGATCTTGTGATGTCTTGGAATGTTCAGGTATCATGTTGTCTTGTGATGTCATGGAATGTTAATGTTTTATGTCGTCTTGTGATGTCATGGAATGTTCAGGTTTCATGTAGTCTTGTGATGTCAAGGAATGTTCAGGTATCATTTTGGTCTTGTGATGTCTTGGAATGTTTAGGTATCATGTGCCCTTGTTATGTCATGGAATGTTCAGGTATCATGTGGTTTTGAGTTTTCTTGGAATATTCAGGTATCATGTGGTCTTGTGATTTAATGGAATGTTCAGGTATCATGTGATCTGCTGATGTCTTGGAATGTTCAGGTACCATGTAGTCTTGTGATGTCATGGAATATTCAGTTATCATGTAGTCTTTTGAGGTCATGGAACGTTCAGGTATTATGTGATCTTGTGATGTCATGGAATGTTCAGGTATCATTTGATCTTGTGATGTCTTGGAATGTTCAGGTATCATGTTGTCTTGTGATGTCATGGAATGTTAATGTTTTATGTCGTCTTGTGATGTCATGGAATGTTCAGGTTTCATGTAGTCTTGTGATGTCGTGGAATGTTCAGGTATCATTTTGGTCTTGTGATGTCTTGGATTGTTTAGGTACCATGTGCCCTTGTTATGTCATGGAATGTTCAGGTATCATGTGGTTTTGAGTTTTCTTGGAATGTTCAGGTATCATGTGGTTTTGAGTTTTCTTGGAATGTTCAGGTATCATGTGGTCTTGTTATTTAATGGAATGTTCAGGTATTATGTGATCTGCTGATGTCTTGGAATGTTCAGGTACCATGTAGTCTTGTGATGTCATGGAATATTCAGTTATCATGTGGTCTTTTGAGGTCATGGAATGTTCATGTATCATGTGGTCTTGTGATGTCATGGAATGTTCATGTATCATGTGGTCTTGTGATGTCTTGGAATGTTTAGGTATCATGTGCCCATGTTATGTCATGGAATGTTCAGGTATCATGTGGTTTTGAGTTTTCTTGGAATGTTCAGGTATCATGTGGTCTTGTGATTTAATGGAATGTTCAGGTATCATGTGATCTTGTGATGTCTTGGAATGTTCAGGTATCATGTTGTCTTGTGATGTCATGGAATGTTAATGTTTTATGTCGTCTTGTGATGTCATGGATTGTTCAGGATTCATGTAGTCTTGTGATGTCGTGGAATGTTCAGGTATCATTTTGGTCTTGTGATGTCTTGGAATGTTTAGGTATCATGTGCTCTTGTTATGTCATGGAATGTTCAGATATCATATGGTCTTGTGATGTCATGGAATGTTCAGGTAATATGTGGTCTTGTGATGTCTTGGAATGTTCAGGTATCATGTGGTCTTGTGATGTCATGGAATGTTCAGGGTATCATGTGGGCTTGTGATGTCTTGGAATGTTCAGGTTTCATGTGGTCTCGTGATGTCATGGAATGTTAATGTTTTATGTCGTCTTGTGATGTCATGGATTGTTCAGGATTCATGTAGTCTTGTGATGTCGTGGAATGTTCAGGTATCATTTTGGTCTTGTGATGTCTTGGAATGTTTAGGTATCATGTGCTCTTGTTATGTCATGGAATGTTCAGATATCATATGGTCTTGTGATGTCATGGAATGTTCAGGTAATATGTGGTCTTGAGATGTCATGGAATGTTCAGGTATCATTTGGTATTGTGATGTCATGGACTGCTCCGGTATCATGTGTTCTTGTGATGTCATGGAATGTTCAGTTATTATGTGGTATTTTGATGTCATGGAATGTACATGTATCATGTGGTCTTGTGATGTCATGGAATATTCAGGTATCATGATTTCTTGTGATGTCAGGTATTAGGCATCATGTGTTCATGTGATGTCATGTAATGTTCAGGTTTCATGTGGTCTTGTGATGTCATGGAATGTTGTTTTGTCTCGTGATGTCATGGAATGTTCATGTTTCATATGGTCTTGTGATGTCATGGAATGTTCAGGTAACATGTGGTCTTGGGATGTCATGGAATGTTCAGGTATCATGTTGTCTTGTGATGTCATGGAATGTTAATGTTTTATGTCGTCTTGTGATGTCATGGATTGTTCAGGATTCATGTAGTCTTGTGATGTCGTGGAATGTTCAGGTATCATTTTGGTCTTGTGATGTCTTGGAATGTTTAGGTATCATGTGCCCTTGTTATGTCATGGAATGTTCAGGTATCATGTGGTTTTGAGTTTTCTTGGAATGTTCAGGTATCATGTGGTCTTGTGATTTAATGGAATGTTCAGGTATCATGTGATCTTGTGATGTATTGGAATGTTCAGGTATCATGTTGTCTTGTCTTGTGATGTCATGGAATGTTAATGTTTTATGTCGTCTTGTGATGTCATGGAATGTTCAGGTTTCATGTAGACTTGTGATGTCAAGGAATGTTCAGGTATCATTTTGGTCTTGTGATGTCTTGGAATGTTTAGGTATCATGTGCCCTTGTTATGTCATGGAATGTTCAGGTATCATGTGGTTTTGAGTTTTCTTGGAATATTCAGGTATCATGTGGTCTTGTGATTTAATGGAATGTTCAGGTACCATGTAGTCTTGTGATGTCATGGAATATTCAGTTATCATGTAGTCTTTTGAGGTCATGGAACGTTCAGGTATTATGTGATCTTGTGATGTCATGGAATGTTCAGGTATCATTTGATCTTGTGATGTCTTGGAATGTTCAGGTATCATGTTGTCTTGTGATGTCATGGAATGTTAATGTTTTATGTCGTCTTGTGATGTCATGGAATGTTCAGGTTTCATGTAGTCTTGTGATGTCGTGGAATGTTCAGGTATCATTTTGGTCTTGTGATGTCTTGGATTGTTTAGGTACCATGTGCCCTTGTTATGTCATGGAATGTTCAGGTATCATGTGGTTTTGAGTTTTCTTGGAATGTTCAGGTATCATGTGGTTTTGAGTTTTCTTGGAATGTTCAGGTATCATGTGGTCTTGTTATTTAATGGAATGTTCAGGTATTATGTGATCTGCTGATGTCTTGGAATGTTCAGGTACCATGTAGTCTTGTGATGTCATGGAATATTCAGTTATCATGTGGTCTTTTGAGGTCATGGAATGTTCATGTATCATGTGGTCTTGTGATGTCATGGAATGTTCATGTATCATGTGGTCTTGTGATGTCTTGGAATGTTTAGGTATCATGTGCCCTTGTTATGTCATGGAATGTTCAGGTATCATGTGGTTTTGAGTTTTCTTGGAATGTTCAGGTATCATGTGGTCTTGTGATTTAATGGAATGTTCAGGTATCATGTGATCTTGTGATGTCTTGGAATGTTCAGGTATCATGTTGTCTTGTGATGTCATGGAATGTTAATGTTTTATGTCGTCTTGTGATGTTATGGATTGTTCAGGATTCATGTAGTCTTGTGATGTCGTGGAATGTTCAGGTATCATTTTGGTCTTGTGATGTCTTGGAATGTTTAGGTATCATGTGCTCTTGTTATGTCATGGAATGTTCAGATATCATATGGTCTTGTGATGTCATGGAATGTTCAGGTAATATGTGGTCTTGAGATGTCATGGAATGTTCAGGTATCATTTGGTATTGTGATGTCATGGACTGCTCCGGTATCATGTGGTCTTGTGATGTCATGGAATGTTCAGTTATTATGTGGTATTTTGATGTCATGGAATGTACATGTATCATGTGGTCTTGTGATGTCATGGAATGTTCAGGTATCATGATTTCTTGTGATGTCAGGTATTAGGCATCATGTGTTCATGTGATGTCATGTAATGTTCAGGTTTCATGTGGTCTTGTGATGTCATAAAAAGTTTTTTTGTCTCGTGATGTCATGGAATGTTCATGTATCAAGATGGTCTTGTGATGTCATGGAATGTTCAGGTAACATGTGGTCTTGGGATGTCATGGAAAGTTCAGGTATCATGTTGTCTTGTGATGTCATGGAATGTTAATGTTTTATGTCGTCTTGTGATGTCATGGAATGTTCAGGTTTCATGTAGTCTTCTGATGTCGTGGAATGTTCAGGTATCATTTTGGTCTTGTGACGTCTTGGATTGTTTAGGTACCATGTGCCCTTGTTATGTCATGGAATGTTCAGGTATCATGTGGTTTTGAGATTTCTTGGAATGTTCAGGTATCATGTGGTCTTGTGATTTAATGGAATGTTCAGGTATCATGTGATCTTCTGATGTCTTGGAATGTTCAGGTACCATGTAGTCTTTTGATGTCTTGGAATGTTCAGGTATCATGTGGTCTTGTGATGTCTTGGAATGTTCAGGTATCATGTGGTCTTGTGATGTCATGGAATTTTCAGGGTATCATGTGGTCTTGTGATGTCTTGGAATGTTCAGGTTTCATGTGGTCTCGTGATGTCATGGAATGTTAATGTTTTATGTCGTCTTGTGATGTCATGGATTGTTCAGGATTCATGTAGTCTTGTGATGTCGTGGAATGTTCAGGTATCATTTTGGTCTTGTGATGTCTTGGAATGTTTAGGTATCATGTGGTCTTGTGATGTCATGGAATGTTCAGTTATTATGTGGTATTTTGATGTCATGGAATGTACATGTATCATGTGGTCTTGTGATGTCATGGAATGTTCAGGTATCATGATTTCTTGTGATGTCAGGTATTAGGCATCATGTGTTCATGTGATGTCATGTAATGTTCAGGTTTCATGTGGTCTTGTGATGTCATGGAATGTTGTTTTGTCTCGTGATGTCATGGAATGTTCATGTATCATTTTGGTCTTGTGTTGTCTTGGAATGTTCAGGTAACATGTGGTCTTTTGATGTCATGGAATGTTCAGGTATCATGTTGTCTTGTGATGTCGTGGAATGTTCAGGTATCATTTTGGTCTTGTGTTGTCTTGGAATGTTTAGGTATCATGTGCCCTTGATATGTCATAAAAATGTTCAGGTATCATGTGGTTTTGAGTTTTCTTGGAATGTTCAGGTATCATGTGGTCTTGTGATTTAATGGAATGTTCAGGTATCATGTGATCTTGTGATGTCTTGGAATGTTCAGGTATCATGTTGTCCTGTGATGTCATGGAATGTTAATGTTTTATGTCGTCTTGTGATGTCATGGAATGTTCAGGTTTCATGTAGTCTTGTGATGTCGTGGAATGTTCAGGTATCATTTTGGTCTTGTGATGTCTTGGATTGTTTAGGTACCATGTGCCCTTGTTATGTCATGGAATGTTCAGGTATCATGTGGTTTTGAGTTTTCTTGGAATGTTCAGGTATCATGTGGTCTTGTGATTTAATGGAATGTTCAGGTATCATGTGATCTGCTGATGTCTTGGAATGTTCAGGTACCATGTAGTCTTGTGATGTCATGGAATATTCAGTTATCATGTGGTCTTTTGAGGTCATGGAATGTTCATGTATCATGTGGTCTTCTGATGTCATGGAATGTTCATGTATCATGTGGTCTTGTGATGTCTTGGAATGTTGAGGAATCATGTGGTCTTTTGAGGTCATGGAATGTTCAGGTATCATGTGGCCTTTTGATGTCATGGAATGTTCAGGTATCATGTGGTCTTGTGAAGTCATGGAATCTTCAGGGTATCATGTGGTCTTGTGATGTCTTGGAATGTTCAGGTATCATGTGGTCTTTTGATGTCATGGAATGTTCAGGGTATCATGTGGTCTTGTGATGTCTTGGAATGTTCAGGTATCATGTGGTCTTGTGATGTCTTGGAATGTTCAGGGTATCATGTGGTCTTGTGATGTCGTGGAATGTTCAGGTATCATTTTGGTCTTGTGATGTCTTGGCATGTTTAGGTATCATGTGCTCTTGTTATGTCATGGAATGTTCAGATATCATATGGTCTTGTGATGTCATGGAAGGTTCAGGTAATATGTGGTCTTGAGATGTCATGGAATGTTCAGGTATCATTTGGTATTGTGATGTCATGGACTGCTCCGGTATCATGTGGTCTTGTGATGTCATGGAATGTTCAGTTATTATGTGGTATTTTGATGTCATGGAATGTACATGTATCATGTGGTCTTGTGATGTCATGGGATGTTCAGGTATCATGATTTCTTGTGATGTCGGGTATTAGGCATCATGTGTTCATGTGATGTCATGTAATGTTCAGGTTTCATGTGGTCTTGTGATGTCATGGAATGTTGTTTTGTCTCGTGATGTCATGGAATGTTCATGTATCATATGGTTTTGTGATGTCATGGAATGTTCAGGTAACATGTGGTCTTGGGATGTCATGGAATGTTCAGGTATCATGTTGTCTTGTGATGTCATGGAATGTTAATGTTTTATGTTGTCTTGTGATGTCATGGAATGTTCAGGTTTCATGTAGTCTTCTGATGTCGTGGAATGTTCAGGTATCATTTTGGTCTTGTGATGTATTGGATTGTTTAGGTACCATGTGCCCTTGTTATGTCATGGAATGTTCAGGTATCATGTGGTTTTTAGATTTCTTTGAATGTTCAGGTATCATGTGGTCTTGTAATTTAATGGAATGTTCAGGTATCATGTAATCTTCTGATGTCTTGGAATGTTCAGGTACCATGTAGCCTTGTGATGTCATGGAATATTCAGTTATCATGTGGTCTTGTGATGTCTTGGAATGTTCAGGTATCATGTGGTCTTTTGTTGTCATGGAATGTTAAGGGTATCATGTGGTCTTGTGATGTCTTGGAATGTTCAGGTATCATGTGGTCTTGTGCTGTCATGGAATGTTCAGGGTATCATGTGGTCTTGTGATGTCTTGGAATGTTCAGGTATCATGTGGTCTTGTAATGTCTTGGAATGTTTAGGGTATCATGTGGTCTTGTGATGTCTTGGAATGTTCAGGTTTCATGTGGTCTCGTGATGTCATGGAATGTTAATGTTTTATGTCGTCTTGTGAAGTCATGGATTGTTCAGGATTCATGTAGTCTTGTGATGTCGTGGAATGTTCAGGTATCATTTTGGTCTTGTGATGTCTTGGAATGTTTAGGTATCATGTGCTCTTGTTATGTCATGGAATGTTCAGATATCATATGGTCTTGTGATGTCATGGAATGTTCAGTTAATATGTGGTCTTGAGATGTCTTGGAATGTTCAGGTACCATGTAGTCTTGTGATGTCATGGAATATTCAGTTATCATGTGGTCTTGTGATGTCTAGGAATGTTCAGGTATCATGTGGACTTTTGATGTCATGGAATGTTCAGGGTATCATGTGGTCTTGTGATGTCTTGGAATGTTCAGGTATCATGTGGTCTTGTGATGTCATGGAATGTTCAGGGTATCATGTGGTCTTGTGATGTCTTGGAATGTTCAGGTTTCATGTGGTCTCGTGATGTCATGGAATGTTAATGTTTTATGTCGTCTTGTGATGTCATGGATTGTTCAGGATTCATGTAGTCTTGTGATGTCGTGGAATGTTCAGGTATCATTTTGGTCTTGTGATGTCTTGGAATGTTTAGGTATCATGTGCCCTTGTTATGTCATGGAATGTTCAGGTATCATGTGGTTTTGAGTTTTCTTGGAATGTTCAGGTATCATGTGGTCTTGTGATTTAATGGAATGTTCAGGTGTCATGTGATCTTGTGATGTCTTGGAATGTTCAGGTATCATGTTGTCTTGTGATGTCATAGAATGTTAATGTTTTATGTCGTCTTGTGATGTCATGGAATGTTCAGGTTTCATGTAGTCTTGTGATGTCGTGGAATGTTCAGGTATCATTTTGGTCTTGTGATGTCTTGGATTGTTTAGGTACCATGTGCCCTTGTTATGTCATGGAATGTTCAGGTATCATGTGGTTTTGAGTTTTCTTGGAATGTTCAGGTATCATGTGGTCTTGTTATTTAATGGAATGTTCAGGTATCATGTGATCTGCTGATGTCTTGGAATGTTCAGGTACCATGTAGTCTTGTGATGTCATGCAATATTCAGTTATCATGTGGTCTTTTGAGGTCATGGAACGTTCAGGTATTATGTGATCTTGTGATGTCATGGAATGTTCAGGTATCATTTGATCTTGTGATGTCTTGGAATGTTCAGGTATTATGTTGTCTTGTGATGTCAATGTTTTATGTCGTCTTGTGATGTCATGGAATGTTCAGGTTTCATGTAGTCTTTTGATGTCGTGGAATGTTCAGGTATCATTTTGGTCTTGTGATGTCTTGGATTGTTTAGGTACCATGTGCCCTTGTTATGTCATGGAATGTTCAGGTATCATGTGGTTTTGAGTTTTCTTGGAATGTTCAGGTATCATGTGGTTTTGAGTTTTCTTGGAATGTTCAGGTATCATGTGGTTTTGAGTTTTCTTGGAATGTTCAGGTATCATGTGGCCTTGTTATTTAATGGAATGTTCAGGTATCATGTGATCTGCTGATGTCTTGGAATGTTCAGGTACCATGTAGTCTTGTGATGTCATGGAATGTTCATGTATCTTGTGGTCTTGTGATGTCTTGGAATGTTGAGGTATCATGTGGTCTTTTGAGGTCATGGAATGTTCAGGTATCATGTGGTCTTGTGAAGTCATGGAATGTTCAGGGTATCATGTGGTCTTGTGATGTCTTGGAATGTTCAGGTATCATGTGGTCTATTGATGTCATGGAATGTTCAGGGTATCATGTGGTCTTGTGATGTCTTGGAATGTTCAGGTTTCATGTGGTCTCGTGATGTCATGGAATGTTAATGTTTTATGTCGTCTTGTGATGTCATGGATTGTTCAGGATTCAAGTAGTCTTGTGATGTCGTGGAATGTTCAGGTATCATTTTGGTCTTGTGATGTCTTGGAATGTTTAGGTATCATGTGCTCTTGTTATGTCATGGAATGTTCAGATATCATATGGTCTTGTGATGTCATGGAAGGTTCAGGTAATATGTGGTCTTGAGATGTCATGGAATGTTCAGGTATCATTTGGTATTGTGATGTCATGGACTGCTCCGGTATCATGTGGTCATGTCATGTCATGGAATGTTCAGTTATTATGTGGTATTTTGATGTCATGGAAAGTACATGTATCATGTGGTCTTGTGATGTCATGGAAAGTTCAGGTATCATGATTTCTTGTGATGTCAGGTATTAGGCATCATGTGTTCATGTAATGTTCAGGTTTCATGTGGTCTTGTGATTTCATGGAATATTGTTTTGTCTCGTGATGTCATGGAATGTTCATGTATCATATGCTCTTGTGATGTCATGGAATGTTCAGGTAACATGTGGTCTTGGGATGTCATGGAATGTTCAGGTATCATGTTGTCTTGTGATGTCATGGAATGTTAATGTTTTATGTCGTCTTGTGATGTCATGGAATGTTCAGGTTTCATGTAGTCTTCTGATGTCGTGGAATGTTCAGGTTTCATGTGGTCTCGTGAGGTCATGGAATGTTAATGTTTTATGTCGTCTTGTGATGTCATGGATTGTTCAGGATTCATGTAGTCTTGTGATGTCGTGGAATGTTCAGGTATCATTTTGGTCTTGTGATGTCATGGAATGTTTAGGTATCATGTGCCCTTGTTATGTCATGGAATATTCAGTTATCATGTGGTCTTGTGATGTCTTGGAATGTTCAGGTACCATGTGGTCTTTTGATGTCATGGAATGTTCAGGGTATCATGTGGTCTTGTGATGTCTTGGAATGTTCAGGTATCATGTGGTCTTGTGATGTCATGGAATGTTCAGGGTATCATGTGGTCTTGTGATGTCTTGGAATGTTCAGGTTTCATGTGGTCTCGTGAGGTCATGGAATGTTAATGTTTTATGTCGTCTTGTGATGTCATGGATTGTTCAGGATTCATGTAGTCTTGTGATGTCGTGGAATGTTCAGGTATCATTTTGGTCTTGTGATGTCATGGAATGTTTAGGTATCATGTGCCCTTGTTATGTCATGGAATGTTCAGGTATCATGTGGTTTTGAGTTTTCTTGGAATGTTCAGGTATCATGTGGTCTTGTGATTTAATGGAATGTTCAGGTATCATGTGATCTTGTGATGTCTTGGAATGTTCAGGTATCATGTTGTCTTGTGATGTCATGGAATGTTAATGTTTTATGTCGTCTTGTGATGTCATGGAATGTTCAGGTTTCATGTAGTCTTGTGATGTCGTGGAATGTTCAGGTATCATTTTGGTCTTGTGATGTCTTGGATTATTTAGGTACCATGTGCCCTTGTTATGTCATGGAATGTTCAGGTATCATGTGGTTTTGAGTTTTCTTGGAATGTTCAGGTATCATGTGGTCTTGTGATTTAATGGAATGTTCAGGTATCATGTGATCTGCTGATGTCTTGGAATGTTCAGGTACCATGTAGTGTTGTGATGTCATGGAATATTCAGTTAACATGTGGTCTTTTGAGGTCATGGAACGTTCAGGTATTTTGTTATCTTGTGATGTCATGGAATGTTCAGGTATCATTTGATCTTGTGATGTCTTGGAATGTTCAGGTATCATGTTGTCTTGTGATGTCATGGAATTTTAATGTTTTATGTCGTCTTGTGATGTCATGGAATGTTCAGGTTTCATGTAGTCTTGTGATGTCGTGGTATGTTCAGGTATCATTTTGGTCTTGTGATGTCTTGGATTGTTTAGGTACCATGTGCCCTTGTTATGTCATGGAATGTTCAGGTATCATGTGGTTTTGAGTTTTCTTGGAATGTTCAGGTATCATGTGGTTTTGAGTTTTCTTGGAATGTTCAGGTATCATGTGGTCTTGTTATTTAATGGAATGTTCAGGTATCATGTGATCTGCTGATGTCTTGGAATGTTCAGGTACCATGTAGTCTTGTGATGTCATGCAATATTCAGTTATCATGTGGTCTTTTGAGGTCATGGAACGTTCAGGTATTATGTGATCTTGTGATGTCTTGGAATGTTCAGGTATCATTTGATCTTGTGATGTCTTGGAATGTTCAGGAATTATGTTGTCTTGTGATGTCAATGTTTTATGTCGTCTTGTAATGTCATGGAATGTTCAGGTTTCATGTAGTCTTTTGATGTCGTGGAATGTTCAGGTATCATTTTGGTCTTGTGATGTCTTGGATTGTTTAGGTACCATGTGCCCTTGTTATGTCATGGAATGTTCAGGTATCATGTGGTTTTGAGTTTTCTTGGAATGTTCAGGTATCATGTGGTTTTGAGTTTTCTTGGAATGTTCAGGTATCATGTGGTCTTGTTATTTAATGGAATGTTCAGGTATCATGTGATCTGCTGATGTCTTGGAATGTTCAGGTACCATGTAGTCTTGTGATGTCATGGAATGTTCATGTATCTTGTGGTCTTGTGATGTCTTGGAATGTTGAGGTATCATGTGGTCTTTTGAGGTCATGGAATGTTCAGGTATCATGTGGTCTTGTGAAGTCATGGAATGTTCAGGGTATCATGTGGTCTTGTGATGTCTTGGAATGTTCAGGTATCATGTGGTCTTTTGATGTCATGGAATGTTCAGGGTATCATGTGGTCTTGTGATGTCTTGGAATGTTCAGGTTTCATGTGGTCTCGTGATGTCATGGAATGTTAATGTTTTATGTCGTCTTGTGATGTCATGGATTGTTCAGGATTCAAGTAGTCTTGTGATGTCGTGGAATGTTCAGGTATCATTTTGGTCTTGTGATGTCTTGGAATGTTTAGGTATCATGTGCTCTTGTTATGTCATGGAATGTTCAGATATCATATGGTCTTGTGATGTCATGGAAGGTTCAGGTAATATGTGGTCTTGAGATGTCATGGAATGTTCAGGTATCATTTGGTATTGTGATGTCATGGACTGCTCCGGTATCATGTGGTCTTGTGATGTCATGGAATGTTCAGTTATTATGTGGTATTTTGATGTCATGGAAAGTACATGTATCATGTGGTCTTGTGATGTCATGGAAAGTTCAGGTATCATGATTTCTTGTGATGTCAGGTATTAGGCATCATGTGTTCATGTAATGTTCAGGTTTCATGTGGTCTTGTGATTTCATGGAATATTGTTTTGTCTCGTGATGTCATGGAATGTTCATGTATCATATGCTCTTGTGATGTCATGGAATGTTCAGGTAACATGTGGTCTTGGGATGTCATGGAATGTTCAGGTATCATGTTGTCTTGTGATGTCATGGAATGTTCAGTTATTATGTGGTATTTTGATGTCATGGAAAGTACATGTATCATGTGGTCTTGTGATGTCATGGAATGTTCAGGTATCATGATTTCTTGTGATGTCAGGTATTAGGCATCATGTGTTCATGTAATGTTCAGGTTTCATGTGGTCTTGTGATTTCATGGAATATTGTTTTGTCTCGTGATGTCATGGAATGTTCATGTATCATATGCTCTTTTGATGTCATGGAATGTTCAGATAACATGTGGTCTTGGGATGTCATGGAATGTTCAGGTATCATGTTGTCTTGTGATGTCATGGAATGTTAATGTTTTATGTCGTCTTGTGATGTCACGGAATGTTCAGGTTTCATGTAGTCTTCTGATGTCGTGGAATGTTCAGGTATCATTTTGGTCTTGTGATGTCTTGGATTGTTTAGGTACCATGTGCCCTTGTTATGTCATGGAATGTTCAGGTATCATGTGGTTTTGAGATTTCTTGGAATGTTCAGGTATCATGTGGTCTTGTGATTTAATGGAATGTTCAGGTATCATGTGATCTTCTGATGTCTTGGAATGTTCAGGTACCATGTAGTCTTGTGATGTCATGGAATATTCAGTTATCATGTGGTCTTGTGATGTCTTGGAATGTTCAGGTACCATGTGGTCTTTTGATGTCATGGAATGTTCAGGGTATCATGTGGTCTTGTGATGTCTTGGAATGTTCAGGTATCATGTGGTCTTGTGATGTCTTGGAATGTTCAGGTTTCATGTGGTCTCGTGAGGTCATGGAATGTTAATGTTTTATGTCGTCTTGTGATGTCATGGATTGTTCAGGATTCATGTAGTCTTGTGATGTCGTGGAATGTTCAGGTATCATTTTGGTCTTGTGATGTCATGGAATGTTTAGGTATCATGTGCCCTTGTTATGTCATGGAATGTTCAGGTATCATGTGGTTTTGAGTTTTCTTGGAATGTTCAGGTATCATGTGGTCTTGTGATTTAATGGAATGTTCAGGTATCATGTGATCTTGTGATGTCTTGGAATGTTCAGGTATCATGTTGTCTTGTGATGTCATGGAATGTTAATGTTTTATGTCGTCTTGTGATGTCATGGAATGTTCAGGTTTCATGTAGTCTTGTGATGTCGTGGAATGTTCAGGTATCATTTTGGTCTTGTGATGTCTTGGATTATTTAGGTACCATGTGCCCTTGTTATGTCATGGAATGTTCAGGTATCATGTGGTTTTGAGTTTTCTTGGAATGTTCAGGTATCATGTGGTCTTGTGATTTAATGGAATGTTCAGGTATCATGTGATCTGCTGATGTCTTGGAATGTTCAGGTACCATGTAGTGTTGTGATGTCATGGAATATTCAGTTAACATGTGGTCTTTTGAGGTCATGGAACGTTCAGGTATTTTGTGATCTTGTTATGTCATGGAATGTTCAGGTATCATTTGATCTTGTGATGTCTTGGAATGTTCAGGTATCATGTTGTCTTGTGATGTCATGGAATGTTAATGTTTTATGTCGTCTTGTAATGTCATGGAATGTTCAGGTTTCATGTAGTCTTGTGATGTCTTGGATTGTTTAGGTACCATGTGCCCTTGTTATGTCATGGAATGTTCAGGTATCATGTGGTTTTGAGTTTTCTTGGAATGTTCAGGTATCATGTGGTTTTGAGTTTTCTTGGAATGTTCAGGTATCATGTGGTCTTGTTATTTAATGGAATGTTCAGGTATCATGTGATCTGCTGATGTCTTGGAATGTTCAGGTACCATGTAGTCTTGTGATGTCATGGAATATTCAGTTATCATGTGGTCTTTTGAGGTCATGGAATGTTCATGTATCATGTGGTCTTGTGATGTCATGGAATGTTCATGTATCATGTGGTCTTGTGATGTCTTGGAATGTTTAGGTATCATGTGCCCTTGTTATGTCATGGAATGTTCAGGTATCATGTGGTTTTGAGTTTTCTTGGAATGTTCAGGTATCATGTGGTCTTGTGATTTAATGGAATGTTCAGGTATCATGTGATCTTGTGATGTCTTGAAATGTTCAGGTATCATGTGGTCTTGTGATTTAATGGAATGTTCAGGTATCATGTGATCTTGTGATGTCTTGAAATGTTCAGGTATCATGTTGTCTTGTGATGTCATGGAATGTTAATGTTTTATGTCGTCTTGTGATGTCATGGATTGTTCAGGATTCATGTAGTCTTGTGATGTCGTGGAATGTTCAGGTATCATTTTGGTCTTGTGATGTCTTGGAATGTTTAGGTATCATGTGGTCTTGTTATGTCATGGAATGTTCAGATATCATATGGTCTTGTGATGTCATGGAATGTTCAGGCAATATGTGGTCTTGAGATGTCATGGAATGTTCAGGTATCATTTGGTATTGTGATGTCATGGAATGTTCAGTTATTATGTGGTATTTTGATGTAATGGAATGTACATGTATCATGTGGTCTTGTGATGTCATGGAATGTTCAGGTATCATGATTTCTTGTGATGTCAGGTATTAGGCATCATGTGTTCATGTGATGTCATGTAATGTTCAGGTTTCATGTGGTCTTGTGATGTCATGGAATGTTGTTTTGTCTCGTGATGTCATGGAATGTTCATGTATGATATGGTCTTGTGATGTCATGGAATGTTCAGGTAACATGTGGTCTTGGGATGTCATGGAATGTTCAGGTATCATGTTGTCTTGTGATGTCATGGAATGTTAATGTTTTATGTCGTCTTGTGATGTCATGGAATGTTCAGGTTTCATGTAGTCTTCTGATGTCGTGGAATGTTCAGGTATCATTTTGGTCTTGTGATTTAATGGAATGTTCAGGTATCATTTGATCTTCTGATGTCTTGGAATGTTCAGGTACCATGTAGTCTTGTGATGTCTTGGAATGTTCAGGTATCATGTGGTCTTGTGATGTCTTGGAATGTTCAGGTATCATGTGGTCTTGTGATGTCATGGAATGTTCAGTTATTATGTGGTATTTTGATGTAATGGAATGTACATGTATCATGTGGTCTTGTGATGTCATGGAATGTTCAGGTATCATGATTTCTTGTGATGTCAGGTATTAGGCATCATGTGTTCATGTGATGTCATGTAATGTTCAGGTTTCATGTGGTCTTGTGATGTCATGGAATGTTGTTTTGTCTCGTGCTGTCATGGAATGTTCATGTATGATATGGTCTTGTGATGTCATGGAATGTTCAGGTAACATGTGGTCTTGGGATGTCATGGAATGTTCAGGTATCATGTTGTCTTGTGATGTCATGGAATGTTAATGTTTTATGTCGTCTTGTTATGTCATGGAATGTACAGGTATCATGTGGTTTTGAGATTTCTTGGAATGTTCAGGTATCATGTGGTCTTGTGATTTAATGGAATGTTCAGGTATCATGTGATCTTCTGATGTCTTGGAATGTTCAGGTACCATGTAGTCTTGTGATGTCTTGGAATGTTCAGGTATCATGTGGTCTTGTGATGTCTTGGAATGTTCAGGTATTATGTGGTCTTGTGATGTCATGGAATGTTCAGGGTATCATGTGGGCTTGTGATGTCTTGGAATGTTCAGGTTTTATGTGGTCTCGTGATGTCATGAAATGTTAATGTTTTATGTCGTCTTGTGATGTCATGGATTGTTCAGGATTCATGTAGTCTTGTGATGTCGTGGAATGTTCAGGTATCATTTTGGTCTTGTGATGTCTTGGAATGTTTAGGTATCATGTGCTCTTGTTATGTCATGGAATGTTCAGATATCATATGGTCTTGTGATGTCATGAAATGTTCAGGTATCATGTTGTCTTGTGATGTCGTGGAATCTTCAGGTATCATTTTGGTCTTGTGTTGTCTTGGAATGTTTAGGTATCATGTGCCCTTGATATGTCATGAAATGTTCAGGTATCATGTGGTTTTGAGTTTTCTTGGAATGTTCAGGTATCATGTGGTCTTGTGATTTAATGGAATGTTCAGGTATCATGTGGTCTTGTGAAGTCATGGAATGTTCAGGGTATCATGTGGTCTTGTGATGTCTTGGAATGTTCAGGTATCATGTGGTCTTTTGAGGTCATGGAATGTTCAGGTATCATGTGGCCTTTTGATGTCATGGAATGTTCAGGTATCATGTGGTCTTGTGAAGTCATGGAATGTTCAGGGTATCATGTGGTCTTGTGATGTCTTGGAATGTTCAGGTATCATGTGGTCTTTTGATGTCATGGAATGTTCAGGGTATCATGTGGTCTTGTGATGTCTTGGAATGTTCAGGTATCATGTGGTCTTGTGATGTCTTGGAATGTTCAGGTATCATGTGGTCTTGTGATGTCTTGGAATGTTCAGGTTTCATGTGGTCTCGTGATGTCATGGAATGTTAGTGTTTTATGTCATCTTGTGATGTCATGGATTGTTCAGGATTCATGTAGTCTTGCGATGTCGTGGAATGTTCAGGTATCATTTTGGTCTTGTGATGTCTTGGAATGTTTAGGTATCATGTGCTCTTGTTATGTAATGGAATGTTCAGGTATCATGATTTCTTGTGATGTCAGGTATTAGGCATCATGTTTTCATGTGATGTCATGTAATGTTCAGGTTTCATGTGGTCTTGTGATGTCATGGAATGTTGTTTTGTCTCGTGATGTCATGGAATGTTCATGTATCATATGATCTTGTGATGCCATGGAATGTTCAGGTAACATGTGGTCTTGGGATGTCATGGAATGTTCAGGTATCATGTTGTCTTGTGATGTCATGGAATGTTAATGTTTTATGTCGTCTTGTGATGTCATGGAATGTTCAGGTTTCATGTAGTCTTCTGATGTCGTGGAATGTTCAGGTATCATTTTGGTCTTGTGATGTATTGGATTGTTTAGGTACCATGTGCCCTTGTTATGTCATGGAATGTTCAGGTATCATGTGGTTTTGAGATTTCTTGGAATGTTCAGGTATCATGTGGTCTTGTGATTTAATGGAATGTTCAGGTATCATGTGATCTTCTGATGTCTTGGAATGTTCAGGTACCATGTAGTCTTGTGATGTCATGGAATATTCAGTTATCATGTGGTCTTGTGATGTCTTGGAATGTTGAGGTACCATGTGGTCTTTTGATGTCATGGAATGTTCAGGGTATCATGTGGTCTTGTGATGTCTTGGAATGTTCATGTAATGGCAGGAAGGAGGTGAAGGGAAAGTGAGCCCTAATCTACCCACCGCCCTGTCCCTGCCTACTTGCAACGACCCGCCCTAGGCGACGAGGTACAACTGGGCGGCGGTCCCTACGCTGGCTAAGTGCACTGGAAGACAAACGGGGAACACGCAAGGGAAGGGGCAGTAGCCACGGAATGCCACGAGGAAACGGGGCGGCGAACGAACAGTCAGGACCAGGACGAAGTGAGTACACCCGAGCGGGCACGGAGACAGAAGCAAGCCAGGGCAAGCAAAGCAGGTCAAGCAGAACTGCAGCAAGGCAGAAGCACGGCAGAAGCAGGCTGGAGCAAGCAGCAGTGGGGCCAGGAATCCAAAAGAATTACAAGCACTGAGGGAGAGCACAGGGCAGGTAATAAAGGGCAGGGGGCGGAGCTAACTCCGAGAGACCAGGCCGCGATAGGCTCTCCCACTCCTGAGCCTGCCACCCTGGTTGGTGGGAGATGGTGTCAGTCGAACAGGTCTGGCCTCAGGTGTGGATTGATTAATCCCAGGAGTATAGCTAGATGAAGTACCTGGCAGATCCCTAACAGTACTCCCCCTTTTATGAGGGGCCACCGGACCCTTACTAAGGGGACCCGGTTTAGTGGGGAAGAGGAGGTGGAACCTCCTGATCAATACCCCAGCGTGAACATCACGGGCAGGTACCCAAGTCCTCTCCTCCGGCCCGTATCCTTTCCAATGGACCAGGTACTGGAGGGAGCCCTGGACCATCCTACTGTCCATAATCTTGGCCACCTCGAATTCCACCCCCTCAGGGGTGAGAACGGGAACAGGAGGTATCCTCGAGGGGGACCAGGACGGGGAGCAGCGTTTAAGGAGGGAGGCATGGAAGACGTCATGTATGCGAAAGGATGGGGGGAGCTCCAGACGGAAGGATACAGGGTTGAGGACTTCAATGATCTTATAAGGTCCAATGAATCGGGGAGCAAACTTCCTGGACGGGACCTTAAGGCGCAAGTTCCTGGACGACAACCAGACCAAATCCCCGACGACAAACCGGGGGTTAGCAGAACGTCTACTATCCGCCTGAATCTTTTGTGCGCTCTGGGACGCCTCTAGGTTCTTCTGAACCTGGGCCCAGACAGTGCACAGTTCCCGATGAACCTCCTCTACCTCCGGATTATTGGAACAACCAGGGGAGACGGAGGAGAACCTTGGGTTAAACCTGAAATTACAGAAAAACGGGGAGACCCCTGACGAGTTACTGACCCGGTTATTCAGGGAAAATTCAGCAAGGGGAAGGAATGAGACCCAATCGAATTGACAGTCCGAGATGAAACACCTTAAATATTGTTCCAGGGATTGGTTGGTCCTTTCCGTTTGGCCATTAGTTTCGGGATGGAAGGCGGAGGAGAAGGACAGATCAATCTCCAACTTTTTACAAAAAGCTCTCCAAAATAAGGAAACAAATTGTACCCCTCTGTCAGAAACGATATTGACTGGGGCCCCATGGAGACGCAGGATGTGTTTCACGAACAAAGAAGCTAACGTCTTGGCGTTAGGTAGCTTCTTAAGGGGCACAAAGTGGCACATCTTGCTGAAGCGGTCGACTACCACCCACACCACCGACTTGCCCTGAGATGGAGGCAAATCGGTGATAAAATCCATGGAGATATGGGTCCAAGGTCTCTGGGGAATGGGCAAGGAACGTAGTAGGCCCGCAGGTCGGGACCTAGGGGTTTTGGACCTAGCGCAAACCTCACAAGCGGCGACGTAAGCCCTAACATCTTTAGGCAACCCAGGCCACCAATAGTTTCTGGTAATGAGGTGTTTGGTGCCCAAGATGCCAGGATGACCAGATAGAGCGGAGTCATGGTTTTCCCTGAGTACCCTCAGCCGGTATTGCAGGGGAACAAACAGTTTGTCCCCAGGGACGTTCCCGGGAGCTGCACCCTGATCAGCCGCGATATCAGAAGCTAAATCAGAATCCGTGGCCGAGACGATTATACCAGGGGGTAAAATACAAGCGGGATCCTTCTCGGAAGGAGGATTGGCCATGAAACTACGTGACAGAGCGTCAGCCTTAATATTCTTGGACCCAGCCCTATAGGTAACCAAGAAATTAAATCTGGTAAAGAATAGTGCCCACCGAGCTTGTCTAGGATTAAGCCTCCGGGCCGATTCTAGGAAAACCAGATTCTTGTGATCCGTAAGGACCGTTACCTGGTGTCTGGCCCCCTCCAGGAAGTGCCGCCACTCCTCAAACGCCCATTTAATGGCTAGAAGTTCGCGGTTGCCAATATCATAGTTACTCTCCGTGGGCGAAAACTTCCTAGAGAAGTAAGCACAGGGGCGGAGATGGGTGAGGGAGCTGGTACCCTGGGACAAGACGGCCCCCACTCCCACCTCGGAAGCGTCAACCTCCACAATAAATGGCTCCTCTTGGTTGGGCTGAATCAGCACGGGGGCCGAGATAAAGCACTTCTTGAGAGTCTCAAAGGCCTGGACGGCCTCAGGGGGCCAATGGAGGACATCGGCACCCTTGCGGGTGAGGTCCGTAAGAGGCTTAGCGACGACCGAGAAGTTGGCAATAAATCTCCTGTAATAGTTGGCGAACCCTAAAAAACACTGTAACGCCTTAAGGGAGGCAGGTTGGACCCATTCCGCCACAGCTTGAACCTTGGCAGGGTCCATGCGGAATTCATGAGGAGTGAGGATTTGCCCTAAAAATGGTATCTCCTGTACCCCAAAGACACATTTTTCAGTCTTAGCAAACAGATTATTCTCCCGAAGGACCTGGAGCACCTTCCTGACATGCTCCACGTGGGAGGACCAGTCCTTGGAAAACACCAGTATGTCATCAAGGTACACAACAAGAAATATCCCCAGGTAATCTCTCAGGATTTCATTAATAAAATTCTGGAAGACAGCAGGGGCATTACACAACCCAAAGGGCATGACCAGGTATTCGAAATGACCCTCGGGTGTGTTGAACGCAGTTTTCCACTCATCCCCCTCTTTGATGCGGATAAGGTTATATGCCCCCCGTAGATCGAACTTAGAAAACCACTGGGCTCCCTGAACCTGATTAAAAAGATCCGGAATCAAAGGAAGTGGGTACTGGTTCCTTACGGTGACCTTATTCAGGTTACGATAATCAATGCACGGCCTAAGACCACCATCCTTCTTCCCCACGAAGAAGAAGCCAGCACCTACAGGAGAAGTCGAGGGGCGAATGAAACCCTTGGCCAGGCATTCTTGGATATACACCCTCATCGCTTCACGTTCAGGACATGAAAGATTAAATATCCTACCCTTAGGAAGCTTGGCACCAGGCACCAAATCGATGGCGCAATCGTAATCTCTATGGGGGGGCAACACCTCAGAGGCCTCCTTGGAAAACACATCGGCGAAGTCCTGAACAAACTCAGGAAGCGTGTTTACCTCCTCCCGGGGAGAAATAGAGTTAACAGAAAGACATGACATAAGACATTCATTACCCCATTTGGTGAGATCCCCAGTATTCCAATCAAACGTGGGATTATGCAACTGCAACCAGGGAAGACCTAATACCAGATCAGACGATAATCCCTGCATCACCAGTACAGAGCACTGCTCCAAATGCATGGAGCCAACCAGGAGTTCAAAAACAGGGGTATGCTGAGTAAAATAACCATTAGCAAGGGGGGTTGAGTCGATTCCTACTACAGGGATAGGATAAGGTAAATCAATACAAGGCATCT
Source organism: Rhinoderma darwinii (assembly GCF_050947455.1). Taxonomy (NCBI): domain Eukaryota; kingdom Metazoa; phylum Chordata; class Amphibia; order Anura; family Rhinodermatidae; genus Rhinoderma; species Rhinoderma darwinii. The sequence goes on along the minus strand of NC_134690.1, from coordinate 287,796,318 downwards.
TTAGAGACATAGCAAATTCCACAGACATGATATTAGCAGATGAGCCAGAATCCACGAAAGCACTGCCCGTGGCAGACCGGCCAGCAAACGAGACCTGAAAGGGAAGCAAAATTTTATTGCGTTTCACATTAACGGGAAATACCTGTGCGCCCAAGTGACCTCCCCGATGATCACTTAGGCGCGGAAGTTTTCCGGCTTCTTATTCTTGCGCCTGGGACAGGTGTTCAGTAGATGCTTGTCGTCCCCACAGTAGAAGCAGAGACCATTCATTCTGCGAAACTCCCTACGTTGTCGAGGGGACATGGAGGCCCCCAGTTGCATAGGTACCTCCGAGTCCTCCGTGGAGGGGCGAGGAGACGGGACCTCGGGGGGAATCGCAGAAAAGTCAGAGGGGAGCATACTGAAGCGTTCTAGCTGACGTTCCCTGAGACGTCGGTCAAGTCGTACTGCTAGGGCCATAACCTGGTCAAGGGAATCAGGCGAGGGGTAGCTAACCAGCAGATCCTTCAGGGCGTCAGATAATCCTAACCTAAACTGGCACCTTAGGGCCGGATCGTTCCACTGAGAAGCTACGCACCACTTCCTAAAATCAGAACAGTATTCCTCAACCGGTCTCCTACCCTGACGTAAGGTCACCAGCTGACTCTCGGCTAAAGCAGTCCTGTCAGTCTCGTCGTAAATGAGTCCGAGGGCAGAGAAAAAACGATCAACAGAGGAAAGTTCAGGGGCGTCAGGAGCCAAGGAGAAGGCCCACTCTTGGGGCCCTTCCTGGAGTCGGGATATGATGATACCCACCCGCTGGTTCTCGGAACCTGAGGAGTGGGGCTTTAGGCGGAAATACAGTCTGCAACTCTCCCGGAAGGAGAGAAACGTCTTACGGTCCCCTGAAAACCGGTCAGGTAACTTGAGGTCGGGTTCTAGAGGTGAGGTGAGGGGTACTACTAAAGCAGCGTCACCCTGATTGACCCTTTGGGCCAGGGCCTGGACCTGTAGGGAGAGGCCCTGCATCTGCTGGGTCAGGGTCTCAAGGGGGTCCATGATAGCGTCAGCGTAGGAGAAAGGGTAGACTAGGTAAGGGCTAGTAATTATGTAATGGCAGGAAGGAGGTGAAGGGAAAGTGAGCCCTAATCTACCCACCGCCCTGTCCCTGCCTACTTGCAACGACCCGCCCTAGGCGACGAGGTACAACTGGGCGGCGGTCCCTACGCTGGCTAAGTGCACTGGAAGACAAACGGGGAACACGCAAGGGAAGGGGCAGTAGCCACGGAATGCCACGAGGAAACGGGGCGGCGAACGAACAGTCAGGACCAGGACGAAGTGAGTACACCCGAGCGGGCACGGAGACAGAAGCAAGCCAGGGCAAGCAAAGCAGGTCAAGCAGAACTGCAGCAAGGCAGAAGCACGGCAGAAGCAGGCTGGAGCAAGCAGCAGTGGGGCCAGGAATCCAAAAGAATTACAAGCACTGAGGGAGAGCACAGGGCAGGTAATAAAGGGCAGGGGGCGGAGCTAACTCCGAGAGACCAGGCCGCGATAGGCTCTCCCACTCCTGAGCCTGCCACCCTGGTTGGTGGGAGATGGTGTCAGTCGAACAGGTCTGGCCTCAGGTGTGGATTGATTAATCCCAGGAGTATAGCTAGATGAAGTACCTGGCAGATCCCTAACAGTTCAGATATCATGTGGTCTTGTGATGTCATGGAATGTTCAGGGTATCATGTGGTCTTGTGATGTCTTGGAATGTTCAGGTTTCATGTGGTCTCGTGAGGTCATGGAATGTTAATGTTTTATGTCGTCTTGTGATGTCATGGATTGTTCAGGATTCATGTAGTCTTGTGATGTCGTGGAATGTTCAGGTATCATTTTGGTCTTGTGATGTCTTGGAATGTTTAGGTATCATGTGCCCTTGTTATGTCATGGAATGTTCAGGTATCATGTGGTTTTGAGTTTTCTTGGAATGTTCAGGTATCATGTGGTCTTGTGATTTAATGGAATGTTCAGGTATCATGTGATCTTGTGATGTCTTGGAATGTTCAGGTATCATGTTGTCTTGTGATGTCATGGAATGTTAATGTTTTATGTCGTCTTGTGATGTCATGGAATGTTCAGGTTTCATGTAGTCTTGTGATGTCGTGGAATGTTCAGGTATCATTTTGGTCTTGTGATGTCTTGGATTGTTTAGGTACCATGTGCCCTTGTTATGTCATGGAATGTTCAGGTATCATGTGGTTTTGAGTTTTCTTGGAATGTTCAGGTATCATGTGGTCTTGTGATTTAATGGAATGTTCAGGTATCATGTGATCTGCTGATGTCTTGGAATGTTCAGGTACCATGTAGTCTTGTGATGTCATGGAATATTCAGTTATCATGTGGTCTTTTGTTGGTCATGGAACGTTCAGGTATCATTTGATCTTGTGATGTCTTGGAATGTTCAAGTATCATGTTGTCTTGTGATGTCATGGAATGTTAATGTTTTATGTTGTCTTGTGATGTCATGGAATGTTCAGGTTTCATGTAGTCTTGTGATGTCGTGGAATGTTCAGGTATCATTTTGGTCTTATTATGTCTTGGATTGTTTAAGTACCATGTGGCCTTGTTATGTCATGGAATGTTCAGGTATCATGTGGTTTTGAGTTTTCTTGGAATGTTCAGGTATCATGTGGTTTTGAGTTTTCTTGGAATGTTCAGGTATCATGTGGTCTTGTTATTTAATGGAATGTTCAGGTATCATGTGATCTGCTGATGTCTTGGAATGTTCAGGTACCATGTAGTCTTGTGATGTCATGGAATATTCAGTTATCATGTGGTCTTTTGAGGTCATGGAATGTTCATGTATCATGTGGTCTTGTGATGTCATGGAATGTTCATGTATCATGTGGTCTTGTGATGTCTTGGAATGTTGAGGAATCATGTGGTCTTTTGAGGTCATGGAATGTTCAGGTATCATGTGGCCTTTTGATGTCATGGAATGTTCAGGTATCATGTGGTCTTGTGAAGTCATGGAATGTTCAGGGTATCATGTGGTCTTGTGATGTCTTGGAATGTTCAGGTATCATGTGGTCTTTTGATGTCATGGAATGTTCAGGGTATCATGTGGTCTTGTGATGTCTTGGAATGTTCAGGTATCATGTGGTCTTGTGATGTCTTGGAATGTTCAGGGTATCATGTGGTCTTGTGATGTCGTGGAATGTTCAGGTATCATTTTGGTCTTGTGATGTCTTGGCATGTTTAGGTATCATGTGCTCTTGTTATGTCATGGAATGTTCAGATATCATATGGTCTTGTGATGTCATGGAAGGTTCAGGTAATATGTGGTCTTGAGATGTCATGGAATGTTCAGGTATCATTTGGTATTGTGATGTCATGGACTGCTCCGGTATCATGTGGTCTTGTGATGTCATGGAATGTTCAGTTATTATGTGGTATTTTGATGTCATGGAATGTACATGTATCATGTGGTCTTGTGATGTCATGGAATGTTCAGGTATCATGATTTCTTGTGATGTCAGGTATTAGGCATCATGTGTTCATGTGATGTCATGTAATGTTCAGGTTTCATGTGGTCTTGTGATGTCATGGAATGTTGTTTTGTCTCGTGATGTCATGGAATGTTCATGTATCATATGGTCTTGTGATGTCATGGAATGTTCAGGTAACATGTGGTCTTGGGATGTCATGGAATATTCAGGTATCATGTTGTCTTGTGATGTCATGGAATGTTAATGTTTTATGTCGTCTTGTGATGTCATGGAATGTTCAGGTTTCATGTAGTCTTCTGATGTCGTGGAATGTTCAGGTATCATTTTGGTCTTGTGATGTATTGGATTGTTTAGGTACCATGTGCCCTTGTTATGTCATGGAATGTTCAGGTATCATGTGGCTTTGAGATTTCTTGGAATGTTCAGGTATCATGTGGTCTTGTGATTTAATGGAATGTTCAGGTATCATGTGATCTTCTGATGTCTTGGAATGTTCAGGTACCATGTAGCCTTGTGATGTCATGGAATATTCAGTTATCATGTGGTCTTGTGATGTCTTGGAATGTTCAGGTACCATGTGGTCTTTTGATGTCATGGAATGTTCAGGGTATCATGTGGTCTTGTGATGTCTTGGAATGTTCAGATATCATGTGGTCTTGTGATGTCATGGAATGTTCAGGGTATCATGTGGTCTTGTGATGTCTTGGAATGTTCAGGTTTCATGTGGTCTCGTGAGGTCATGGAATGTTAATGTTTTATGTCGTCTTGTGATGTCATGGATTGTTCAGGATTCATGTAGTCTTGTGATGTCGTGGAATGTTCAGGTATCATTTTGGTCTTGTGATGTCTTGGAATGTTTAGGTATCATGTGCCCTTGTTATGTCATGGAATGTTCAGGTATCATGTGGTTTTGAGTTTTCTTGGAATGTTCAGGTATCATGTGGTCTTGTGATTTAATGGAATGTTCAGGTATCATGTGATCTTGTGATGTCTTGGAATGTTCAGGTATCATGTTGTCTTGTGATGTCATGGAATGTTAATGTTTTATGTCGTCTTGTGATGTCATGGAATGTTCAGGTTTCATGTAGTCTTGTGATGTCGTGGAATGTTCAGGTATCATTTTGGTCTTATTATGTCTTGGATTGTTTAGGTACCATGTGACCTTGTTATATCATGGAATGTTCAGGTATCATGTGGTTTTGAGATTTCTTGGAATGTTCAGGTATCATGTGGTTTTGAGTTTTCTTGGAATGTTCAGGTATCATGTGGTCTTGTTATTTAATGGAATGTTCAGGTATCATGTGATCTGCTGATGTCTTGGAATGTTCAGGTACCATGTAGTCTTGTGATGTCATGGAATATTCAGTTATCATGTGGTCTTTTGAGGTCATGGAATGTTCATGTATCATGTGGTCTTGTGATGTCATGGAATGTTCATGTATCATGTGGTCTTGTGATGTCTTGGAATGTTCAGGTACCATGTAGTCTTGTGATGTCATGGAATATTCAGTTATCATGTGGCCTTTTGATGTCATGGAATGTTCAGGTATCATGTGGTCTTGTGAAGTCATGGAATGATCAGGGTATCATGTGGTCTTGTGATGTCTTGGAATGTTCAGGTATCATGTGGTCTTTTGATGTCATGGAATGTTCAGGGTATCATGTGGTCTTGTGATGTCTTGGAATGTTCAGGTATCATGTGGTCTTGTGATGTCTTGGAATGTTCAGGGTATCATGTGGTCTTGTGATGTCATGGAATGTTCAGGTATCATTTTGGTCTTGTGATGTCTTGGCATGTTTAGGTATCATGTGCTCTTGTTATGTCATGGAATGTTCAGATATCATATGGTCTTGTGATGTCATGGAAGGTTCAGGTAATATGTGGTCTTGAGATGTCATGGAATGTTCAGGTATCATTTGGTATTGTGATGTCATGGACTGCTCCGGTATCATGTGGTCTTGTGATGTCATGGAATGTTCAGTTATTATGTGGTATTTTGATGTCATGGAATGTACATGTATCATGTGGTCTTGTGATGTCATGGAATGTTCATGTATCATGTGGTCTTGTGATGTCTTGGAATGTTGAGGAATGATGTGGTCTTTTGAGGTCATGGAATGTTCAGGTATCATGTGGCCTTTTGATGTCATGGAATGTTCAGGTATCATGTGGTCTTTTGATGTCATGGAATGTTCAGGGTATCATGTGGTCTTGTGATGTCTTGGAATGTTCAGGTATCATGTGGTCTTGTGATGTCTTGGAATGTTCAGGGTATCATGTGGTCTTGTGATGTCGTGGAATGTTCAGGTATCATTTTGGTCTTGTGATGTCTTGGCATGTTTAGGTATCATGTGCTCTTGTTATGTCATGGAATGTTCAGATATCATATGGTCTTGTGATGTCATGGAAGGTTCAGGTAATATGTGGTCTTGAGATGTCATGGAATGTTTATGTATCATTTGGTATTGTGATGTCATGGACTGCTCCGGTATCATGTGGTCTTGTGATGTCATGGAATGTTCAGTTATTATGTGGTATTTTGATGTCATGGAATGTACATGTATCATGTGGTCTTGTGATGTCATGGAATGTTCAGGTATCATGATTTCTTGTGATGTCAGGTATTAGGCATCATGTGTTCATGTGATGTCATGTAATGTTCAGGTTTCATGTGGTCTTGTGATGTCATGGAATGTTGTTTTGTCTCGTGATGTCATGGAATGTTCATGTATCATATGGTCTTGTGATGTCATGGAATGTTCAGGTTTCATGTAGTCTTCTGATGTCGTGGAATGTTCAGGTATCATTTTGGTCTTGTGATGTCTTGGATTGTTTAGGTACCATGTGCCCTTGTTATGTCATGGAATGTTCAGGTATCATGTGGTTTTGAGATTTCTTGGAATGTTCAGGTATCATGTGGTCTTGTGATTTAATGGAATGTTCAGGTATCATGTGATCTTCTGATGTCTTGGAATGTTCAGGTACCATGTAGTCTTGTGATGTCATGGAATATTCAGTTATCATGTGGTCTTGTGATGTCTTGGAATGTTCAGGTACCATGTGGTCTTTTGATGTCATGGAATGTTCAGGGTATCATGTGGTCTTGTGATGTCTTGGAATGTTCAGGTATCATGTGGTCTTGTGATGTCATGGAATATTCAGGGTATCATGTGGTCTTGTGATGTCTTGGAATGTTCAGGTTTCATGTGGTCTCGTGAGGTCATGGAATGTTAATGTTTTATGTCGTCTTGTGATGTCATGGATTGTTTAGGATTCATGTAGTCTTGTGATGTCGTGGAATGTTCAGGTATCATTTTGGTCTTGTGATGTCATGGAATGTTTAGGTATCATGTGCCCTTGTTATGTCATGGAATGTTCAGGTATCATGTGGTTTTGAGTTTTCTTGGAATGTTCAGGTATCATGTGGTCTTGTGATTTAATGGAATGTTCAGGTATCATGTGATCTTGTGATGTCTTGGAATGTTCAGGTATCATGTTGTCTTGTGATGTCATGGAATGTTAATGTTTTATGTCGTCTTGTGATGTCATGGAATGTTCAGGTTTCATGTAGTCTTGTGATGTCGTGGAATGTTCAGGTATCATTTTGGTCTTGTGATGTCTTGGATTATTTAGGTACCATGTGCCCTTGTTATGTCATGGAATTTTCAGGTATCATGTGGTTTTGAGTTTTCTTGGAATGTTCAGGTATCATGTGGTCTTGTGATTTAATGGAATGTTCAGGTATCATGTGATCTGCTGATGTCTTGGAATGTTCAGGTACCATGTAGTGTTGTGATGTCATGGAATATTCAGTTAACATGTGGTCTTTTGAGGTCATGGAACGTTCAGGTATTTTGTGATCTTGTGATGTCATGGAATGTTGAGGTATCATTTGATCTTGTGATGTCTTGGAATGTTCAGGTATCATGTTGTCTTGTGATGTCATGGAATTTTAATGTTTTATGTCGTCTTGTGATGTCATGGAATGTTCAGGTTTCATGTAGTCTTGTGATGTTGTGGTATGTTCAGGTATCATTTTGGTCTTGTGATGTCTTGGATTGTTTAGGTACCATGTGCCCTTGTTATGTCATGGAATGTTCAGGTATCATGTGGTTTTGAGTTTTCTTGGAATGTTCAGGTATCATGTGGTTTTGAGTTTTCTTGGAATGTTCAGGTATCATGTGGTCTTGTTATTTAATGGAATGTTCAGGTATCATGTGATCTGCTGATGTCTTGGAATGTTCAGGTACCATGTAGTCTTGTGATGTCATGGAATATTCAGTTATCATGTGGTCTTTTGAGGTCATGGAATGTTCATGTATCATGTGGTCTTGTGATGTCATGGAATGTTCATGTATCATGTGGTCTTGTGATGTCTTGGAATGTTGAGGTATCATGTGGTCTTTTGAGGTCATGGAATGTTCAGGTATCATGTGGCCTTTTGATGTCATGGAATGTTCAGGTATCATATGGTCTTGTGAAGTCATGAAATTTTCAGGGTATCATGTGGTCTTGTGATGTCTTGGAATGTTCAGGTATCATGTGGTCTTTTGATGTCATGGAATGTTCAGGGTATCATGTGGTCTTGTGATGTCTTGGAATGTTCAGGTATCATGTGGTCTTGTGATGTCTTGGAATGTTCAGGGTATCATGTGGTCTTGTGATGTCTTGGAATGTTCAGGTTTCATGTGGTCTCGTGATGTCATGGAATGTTAATGTTTTATGTCGTCTTGTGATGTCATGGATTGTTCAGGATTCATGTAGTCTTGTGTTGTCGTGGAATGTTCAGGTATCATTTTGGTCTTGTGATGTCTTGGAATGTTTAGGTATCATGTGCTCTTGTTATGTCATGGAATGTTCAGATATCATATGGTCTTGTGATGTCATGGAATGTTCAGGTAATATGTGGTCTTGAGATATCATGGAATCTTCAGGTATCATTTGGTATTGTGATGTCATGGACTGTACCAGTATCATGTGGTCTTGTGATGTCATGGAATGTTAAGTTATTATGTGGTATTTTGATGTCATGGAATGTACATGTATCATGTGGTCTTGTGATGTCATGGAATGTTCAGGTATCATGATTTCTTGTGATGTCAGGTATTAGGCATCATGTGTTCATGTGATGTCATGTAATGTTCAGGTTTCATGTGGTCTTGTGATGTCATGGAATGTTGTTTTGTCTCGTGATGTCATGGAATGTTCATGTATCATATGGTCTTGTGATGTCATGGAATGTTCAGGTAACATGTGGTCTTGGGATGTCATGGAATGTTCAGGTATCATGTTGTCTTGTGATGTCATGGAATGTTAATGTTTTATGTTGTCTTGTGATGTCATGGAATATTCAGGTTTCATGTAGTCTTCTGATGTCGTGGAATGTTCAGGTATCATTTTGGTCTTGTGATGTCTTGGATTGTTTAGGTACCATGTGCCCTAGTTATGTCATGGAATGTTCAGGTATCATGTGGTTTTGAGATTTCTTGGAATGTTCAGGAATCATGTGGTCTTGTGATTTAATGGAATGTTCAGGTATCATGTGATCTTCTGATGTCTTGGAATGTTCAGGTACCATGTAGTCTTGTGATGTCATGGAATATTCAGTTATCATGTGGTCTTGTGATGTCTTGGAATGTTCAGGTATCATGTGGTCTTTTGATGTCATGGAATGTTCAGGGTATCATGTGGTCTTCTGATGTCTTGGAATGTTTAGGTATCATGTGGTCTTGTGATGTCATGGAATGTTCAGGGTATCATGTGGTTTTGTGATGTCTTGGAATGTTCAGGTTTCATGTGGTCTCGTGATGTCATGGAATGTTAATGTTTTATGTCGTCTTGTGATGTCATGGATTGTTCAGGATTCATGTAGTCTTGTGATGTCGTGGAATGTTCAGGTATCATTTTGGTCTTGTGATGTCTTGGATTGTTTAGGTATCATGTGCCCTTGTTATGTCATGGAATGTTCAGGTATCATGTGGTTTTGAGTTTTCTTGGAATGTTCAGGTATCATGTGGTCTTGTGATTTAATGGAATGTTCAGGTATCATGTGATCTTGTGATGTCTTGGAATGTTCAGGTATCATGTTGTCTTGTGATGTCATGGAATGTTAATGTTTTATGTCGTCTTGTGATGTCATGGAATGTTCAGGTTTCATGTAGTCTTGTGATGTCGTGGAATGTTCAGGTATCATTTTGGTCTTTTGATGTCTTGGATTGTTTAGGTACCATGTGCCCTTGTTATGTCATGGAATGTTCAGGTATCATGTGGTTTTGAGTTTTCTTGGAATGTTCAGGTATCATGTGGTCTTGTGATTTAATGGAATGTTCAGATATGATGTGATCTGCTGATGTCTTGGAATGTTCAGGTACCATGTAGTCTTGTGATGTCATGGAATATTCAGTTATCATGTGGTCTTTTGAGGTCATGGAACGTTTAGGTATTATGTGATCTTGTGATGTCATGGAATGTTCAGGTATCATTTGATCTTGTGATATCTTGGAATGTTCAGGTATCATGTTGTCTTGTGATGTCATGGAATGTTAATGTTTTATGTCGTCTTGTGATGTCATGGAATGTTCAGGTTTCATGTAGTCTTGTGATGTCGTGGAATGTTCAGGTATCATTTTTGTCTTGTGACGTCTTGGATTGCTTAGGTACCATGTGCCCTTGTTATGTCATGGAATGTTCAGGTATCATGTGGTTTTGAGTTTTCTTGGAATGTTCAGGTATCATGTGGTTTTGAGTTTTCTTGGAATGTTCAGGTATCATGTGGTCTTGTTATTTAATGGAATGTTCAGGTATCATGTGATCTGCTGATGTCTTGGAATGTTCAGGTACCATGTAGTCTTGTGATGTCATGGAATATTCAGTTATCATGTGGTCTTTTGAGGTCATGGAATGTTCATGTATCATGTGGTCTTGTGATGTCATGGAATGTTCATGTATCATGTGGTCTTGTGATGTCTTGGAATGTTGAGGTATCATGTGGTCTTCTGAGGTCATGGAATGTTCAGGTATCATGTGGCCTTTTGATGTCATGGAATGTTCAGGTATCATGTGGTCTTGTGATGTCTTGGAATGTTCAGGTATCATGTGGTCTTTTGATGTCATGGAATGTTCAGGGTATCATGTGGTCTTCTGATGTCTTGGAATGTTCAGGTATCATGTGGTCTTGTGATGTCTTGGAATGTTCAGGGTATCATGTGGTCTTGTGATGTCTTGGAATGTTCAGGTTTCATGTGGTCTCGTGATGTCATGGAATGTTAATGTTTTATGTCGTCTTGTGATGTCATGGATTGTTCAGGATTCATGTAGTCTTGTGATGTCGTGGAATGTTCAGGTATCATTTTGGTCTTGTGATGTCTTGGAATGTTTAGGTATCATGTGCTCTTGTTATGTCATGGAATGTTCAGATATCATGTGCTCTTGTTATGTCATGGAATGTTCAGGTAATATGTGGTCTTGAGATGTCATGGAATGTTCAGGTATCATTTGGAATTGTGATGTCATGGACTGTTCCGGTATCATGTGGTCTTGTGATGTCATGGAATGTTCAGTTATTATGTTGTATTTTTATGTCATGGAATGTACATGTATCATGTGGTCTTGTGATGTCATGGAATGTTCAGGTATCATGATTTCTTGTGATGTCAGGTATTAGGCATCATGTGTTCATGTGATGTCATGTAATGTTCAGGTTTCATGTGGTCTTGTGATGTCATGGAATGTTGTTTTGTCTCGTGATGTCATGGAATGTTCATGTATCATATGGTCTTGTGGTGTCATGGAATGTTCAGGTAACATGTGGTCTTGGGATGTCATGGAATGTTCAGGTATAATGTTGTCTTGTGATGTCGTGGAATGTTCAGGTATCATTTTGGTCTTGTGATGTCATGGAATGTTAATGTTTTATGTCGTCTTGTGATGTCATGGAATGTTCAGGTTTCATGTAGTCTTCTGATGTCGTGGAATGTTCAGGTATCATTTTGGTCTTGTGATGTATTGGATTGTTTACGTACCATGTGCCCTTGTTATGTCATGGAATGTTCAGGTATCATGTGGTTTTGAGATTTCTTGGAATGTTCAGGTATCATGTGGTCTTGTGATTTAATGGAATGTTCAGGTATCATGTGATCTTCTGATGTCTTGGAATGTTCAGGTATCATGTAGCCTTGTGATGTCATGGAATATTCAGTTATCATGTGGTCTTGTGATGTCTTGGAATGTTCAGGTATCATGTGGTCTTTTGATGTCATGGAATGTTCAGGGTATCATGTGGTCTTGTGATGTCTTGGAATGTTCAGGTATCATGTGGTCTTGTGATGTCATGGAATGTTCAGGGTATCATGTGGTCTTGTGATGTCATGGAATGTTTAGGGTATCATGTGGTCTTGTGATGTCTTGGAATGTTCAGGTTTCATGTGGTCTCGTGATGTCATGGAATGTTAATGTTTTATGTCGTCTTGTGATGTCATGGATTGTTCAGGATTCATGTAGTCTTGTGATGTCGTGGAATGTTCAGGTATCATTTTGGTCTTGTGATGTCTTGGAATGTTTAGGTATCATGTGCTCTTGTTATGTCATGGAATGTTCAGATATCATATGGTCTTGTGATGTCATGGAATGTTCAGTTAATATGTGGTCTTGAGATGTCTTGGAATGTTCAGGTACCATGTAGTCTTGTGATGTCATGGAATATTCAGTTATCATGTGGTCTTGTGATGTCTAGGAATGTTCAGGTATCATGTGGACTTTTGATGTCATGGAATGTTCAGGGTATCATGTGGTCTTGTGATGTCTTGGAATGTTCAGGTATCATGTGGTCTTGTGATGTCATGGAATGTTCAGGGTATCATGTGGTCTTGTGATGTCTTGGAATGTTCAGGTTTCATGTGGTCTCGTGATGTCATGGAATGTTAATGTTTTATATCGTCTTGTGATGTCATGGATTGTTCAGGATTCATGTAGTCTTGTGATGTCGTGGAATGTTCAGGTATCATTTTGGTCTTGTGATGTCTTGGAATGTTTAGGTATCATGTGCCCTTGTTATGTCATGGAATGTTCAGGTATCATGTGGTTTTGAGTTTTCTTGGAATGTTCCGGTATCATGTGGTCTTGTGATTTAATGGAATGTTCAGGTGTCATGTGATCTTGTGATGTCTTGGAATGTTCAGGTATCATGTTGTCTTGTGATGTCATGGAATGTTAATGTTTTATGTCGTCTTGTGATGTCATGGAATGTTCAGGTTTCATGTAGTCTTGTGATGTCGTGGAATGTTCAGGTATCATTTTGGTCTTGTGATGTCTTGGATTGTTTAGGTACCATGTGCCCTTGTTATGTCATGGAATGTTCAGGTATCATGTGGTTTTGAGTTTTCTTGGAATGTTCAGGTATCATGTGGTCTTGTTATTTAATGGAATGTTCAGGTAACATGTGATCTGCTGATGTCTTGGAATGTTCAGGTACCATGTAGTCTTGTGATGTCATGCAATATTCAGTTATCATGTGGTCTTTTGAGGTCATGGAACGTTCAGGTATTATGTGATCTTGTGATGTCATGGAATGTTCAGGTATCATTTGATCTTGTGATGTCTTGGAATGTTCAGGTATTATGTTGTCTTGTGATGTCATGGAATGTTAATGTTTTATGTCGTCTTGTGATGTCATGGAATGTTCAGGTTTCATGTAGTCTTTTGATGTCGTGGAATGTTCAGGTATCATTTTGGTCTTGTGATGTCTTGGATTGTTTAGGTACCATGTGCCCTTGTTATGTCATGGAATGTTCAGGTATCATGTGGTTTTGAGTTTTCTTGGAATGTTCAGGTATCATGTGGTTTTGAGGTTTCTTGGAATGTTCAGGTATCATGTGATCTTGTGATGTCTTGGAATGTTCAGGTATCATGTTGTCTTGTGATGTCATGGAATGTTAATGTTTTTTGTCGTCTTGTGATGTCATGGAATGTTCAGGTTTCATGTAGTCTTGTGATGTCGTGGAATGTTCAGGTATCATTTTGGTCTTGTGATGTCTTGGATTATTTAGGAACCATGTGCCCTTGTTATGTCATGGAATGTTCAGGTATCATGTGGTTTTGAGTTTTCTTGGAATGTTCAGGTATCATGTGGTCTTGTGATTTAATGGAATGTTCAGGTATCATGTGATCTTGTGATGTCTTGGAATGTTCAGGTATCATGTTGTCTTGTGATGTCATGGAATGTTAATGTTTTATGTCGTCTTGTGATGTCATGGAATGTTCAGGTTTCATGTAGTCTTGTGATGTCGTGGTATGTTCAGGTATCATTTTGGTCTTGTGATGTCTTGGATTGTTTAGGTACCATGTGCCCTTGTTATGTCATGGAATGTTCAGGTATCATGTGGTTTTGAGTTTTCTTGGAATGTTCAGGTATCATGTGGTTTTGAGTTTTCTTGGAATGTTCAGGTATCATGTGGTCTTGTTATTTAATGTAATGTTCAGGTATCATGTGATCTGCTGATGTCTTGGAATGTTCAGGTACCATGTAGTGTTGTGATGTCATGGAATATTCAGTTAACATGTGGTCTTTTGAGGTCATGGAACGTTCAGGTATTTTGTGATCTTGTGATGTCATGGAATGTTCAGGTATCATTTGATCTTGTGATGTCTTGGAATGTTCAGGTATCATGTTGTCTTGTGATGTCATGGAGTTTTAATGTTTTATGTCGTCTTGTGATGTCATGGAATGTTCAGGTTTCATGTAGTCTTGTGATGTCGTGGTATGTTCAGGTATCATTTTGGTCTTGTGATGTCTTGGATTGTTTAGGTACCATGTGCCCTTGTTATGTCATGGAATGTTCAGGTATCATGTGGTTTTGAGTTTTCTTGGAATGTTCAGGTATCATGTGGTTTTGAGTTTTCTTGGAATGTTCAGGTATCATGTGGTCTTGTTATTTAATGTAATGTTCAGGTATCATGTGATCTGCTGATGTCTTGGAATGTTCAGGTACCATGTAGTCTTGTGATGTCATGGAATATTCAGTTATCATGTGGTCTTGTGATGTCTTGGAATGTTGAGGTATCATGTGGTCTTTTGAGGTCATGGAATGTTCAGGTATCATGTGGCCTTTTGATGTCATGGAATGTTCAGGTATCATATGGTCTTGTGAAGTCATGGAATTTTCAGGGTATCATGTGGTCTTGTGATGTCTTGGAATGTTCAGGTATCATGTGGTCTTTTGATGTCATGGAATGTTCAGGGTATCATGTGGTCTTGTGATGTCTTGGAATGTTCAGGTATCATGTGGTCTTGTGATGTCTTGGAATGTTCAGGGTATCATGTGGTCTTGTGATGTCTTGGAATGTTCAGGTTTCATGTGGTCTCGTGATGTCATGGAATGTTAATGTTTTATGTCGTCTTGTGATGTCATGGATTGTTCAGGATTCATGTAGTCTTGTGTTGTCGTGGAATGTTCAGGTATCATTTTGGTCTTGTGATGTCTTGGAATGTTTAGGTATCATGTGCTCTTGTTATGTCATGGAATGTTCAGATATCATATGGTCTTGTGATGTCATGGAATGTTCAGGTAATATGTGGTCTTGAGATATCATGGAATGTTCAGGTATCATTTGGTATTGTGATGTCATGGACTGTTCCAGTATCATGTGGTCTTGTGATGTCATGGAATGTTAAGTTATTATGTGGTATTTTGATGTCATGGAATGTACATGTATCATGTGTTCTTGTGATGTCATGGAATGTTCAGGTATCATGATTTCTTGTGATGTCAGGTATTAGGCATCATGTGTTCATGTGATGTCATGTAATGTTCAGGTTTCATGTGGTCTTGTGATGTCATGGAATGTTGTTTTGTCTCGTGATGTCATGGAATGTTCATGTATCATATGGTCTTGTGATGTCATGGAATGTTCAGGTAACATGTGGTCTTGGGATGTCATGGAATGTTCAGGTATCATGTTGTCTTGTGATGTCATGGAATGTTCAGTTATTATGTGGTATTTTGATGTCATGGAAAGTACATGTATCATGTGGTCTTGTGATGTCATGGAATGTTCAGGTATCATGATTTCTTGTGATGTCAGGTATTAGGCATCATGTGTTCATGTAATGTTCAGGTTTCATGTGGTCTTGTGATTTCATGGAATATTGTTTTGTCTCGTGATGTCATGGAATGTTCATGTATCATATGCTCTTGTGATGTCATGGAATGTTCAGGTAACATGTGGTCTTGGGATGTCATGGAATGTTCAGGTATCATGTTGTCTTGTGATGTCATGGAATGTTAATGTTTTATGTCGTCTTGTGATGTCACGGAATGTTCAGGTTTCATGTAGTCTTCTGATGTCGTGGAATGTTCAGGTTTCATTTTGGTCTTGTGATGTCTTGGATTGTTTAGGTACCATGTGCCCTTGTTATGTCATGGAATGTTCAGGTATCATGTGGTTTTGAGATTTCTTGGAATGTTCAGGTATCATGTGGTCTTGTGATTTAATGGAATGTTCAGGTATCATGTGATCTTCTGATGTCTTGGAATGTTCAGGTACCATGTAGTCTTGTGATGTCATGGAATATTCAGTTATCATGTGGTCTTGTGATGTCTTGGAATGTTCAGGTACCATGTGGTCTTTTGATGTCATGGAATGTTCAGGGTATCATGTGGTCTTGTGATGTCTTGGAATGTTCAGGTATCATGTGGTCTTGTGATGTCATGGAATGTTCAGGGTATCATGTGGTCTTGTGATGTCTTGGAATGTTCAGGTTTCATGTGGTCTCGTGAGGTCATGGAATGTTAATGTTTTATGTCGTCTTGTGATGTCATGGATTGTTCAGGATTCATGTAGTCTTGTGATGTCGTGGAATGTTCAGGTATCATTTTGGTCTTGTGATGTCATGGAATGTTTAGGTATCATGTGCCCTTGTTATGTCATGGAATGTTCAGGTATCATGTGGTTTTGAGTTTTCTTGGAATGTTCAGGTATCATGTGGTCTTGTGATTTAATGGAATGTTCAGGTATCATGTGATCTTGTGATGTCTTGGAATGTTCAGGTATCATGTTGTCTTGTGATGTCATGGAATGTTAATGTTTTATGTCGTTTTGTGATGTCTTGGAATGTTAAGGTTTCATGTAGTCTTGTGATGTCGTGGAATGTTCAGGTATCATTTTGGTCTTGTGATGTCTTGGATTATTTAGGTACCATGTGCCCTTGTTATGTCATGGAATGTTCAGGTATCATGTGGTTTTGAGTTTTCTTGGAATGTTCAGGTATCATGTGGTCTTGTGATTTAATGGAATGTTCAGGTATCATGTGATCTGCTGATGTCTTGGAATGTTCAGGTACCATGTAGTGTTGTGATGTCATGGAATATTCAGTTAACATGTGGTCTTTTGAGGTCATGGAACGTTCAGGTATTTTGTGATCTTGTGATGTCATGGAATGTTCAGGTATCATTTGATCTTGTGATGTCTTGGAATGTTCAGGTATCATGTTGTCTTGTGATGTCATGGAATTTTAATGTTTTATGTCGTCTTGTGATGTCATGGAATGTTTAGGTTTCATGTAGTCTTGTGATGTCGTGGTATGTTCAGGTATCATTTTGGTCTTGTGATGTCTTGGATTGTTTAGGTACCATTGTTATGTCATGGAATGTTCAGGTATCATGTGGTTTTGAGTTTTCTTGGAATGTTCAGGTATCATGTGGTTTTGAGTTTTCTTGGAATGTTCAGGTATCATGTGGTCTTGTTATTTAATGGAATGTTCAGGTATCATGTGATCTGCTGATGTCTTGGAATGTTCAGGTACCATGTAGTCTTGTGATGTCATGGAATATTCAGTTATCATGTGGTCTTTTGAGGTCATGGAATGTTCATGTATCATGTGGTCTTGTGATGTCATGGAATGTTCATGTATCATGTGGTCTTGTGATGTCTTGGAATGTTGAGGTATCATGTGGTCTTTTGAGGTCATGGAATGTTCAGGTATCATGTGGCCTTTTGATGTCATGGAATGTTCAGGTATCATATGGTCTTGTGAAGTCATGGAATTTTCAGGGTATCATGTGGTCTTGTGATGTCTTGGAATGTTCAGGTATCATGTGGTCTTTTGATGTCATGGAATGTTCAGGGTATCATGTGGTCTTGTGATGTCTTGGAATGTTCAGGTATCATGTGGTCTTGTGATGTCTTGGAATGTTCAGGGTATCATGTGGTCTTGTGATGTCTTGGAATGTTCAGGTTTCATGTGGTCTCGTGATGTCATGGAATGTTAATGTTTTATGTCGTCTTGTGATGTCATGGATTGTTCAGGATTCATGTAGTCTTGTGTTGTCGTGGAATGTTCAGGTATCATTTTGGTCTTGTGATGTCTTGGAATGTTTAGGTATCATGTGCTCTTGTTATGTCATGGAATGTTCAGATATCATATGGTCTTGTGATGTCATGGAATGTTCAGGTAATATGTGGTCTTGAGATATCATGGAATGTTCAGGTATCATTTGGTATTGTGATGTCATGGACTGTACCAGTATCATGTGGTCTTGTGATGTCATTGAATGTTAAGTTATTATGTGGTATTTTGATGTCATGGAATGTACATGTATCATGTGGTCTTGTGATGTCATGGAATGTTCAGGTATCATGATTTCTTGTGATGTCAGGTATTAGGCATCATGTGTTCATGTGATGTCATGTAATGTTCAGGTTTCATGTGGTCTTGTGATGTCATGGAATGTTGTTTTGTCTCGTGATGTCATGGAATGTTCATGTATCATATGGTCTTGTGATGTCATGGAATGTTCAGGTAACATGTGGTCTTGGGATGTCATGGAATGTTGTTTTGTCTCGTGATGTCATGGAATGTTCATGTATCATATGGTCTTGTGATGTCATGGAATGTTCAGGTAACATGTGGTCTTAGGATGTCATGGAATGTTCAGGTATCATGTGGTCTTGTGATGTCTTGGAATGTTCAGGTATCATGTGGTCTTTTGATGTCATGGAATGTTCAGGGTATCATGTGGTCTTCTGATGTCTTGGAATGTTTAGGTATCATGTGGTCTTGTGATGTCTTGGAATGTTCAGGGTATCATGTGGTCTTGTGATGTCTTGGAATGTTCAGGTTTCATGTGGTCTTGTGATGTCATGGAATGTTAATGTTTTATGTCGTCTTGTGATGTCATGGATTGTTCAGGATTCATGTAGTCTTGTGATGTCGTGGAATGTTCAGGTATCATTTTGGTCTTGTGATGTCTTGGAATGTTTAGGTATCATGTGCTCTTGTTATGTCATGGAATGTTCAGATATCATGTGCTCTTGTTATGTCATGGAATGTTCAGGTAATATGTGGTCTTGAGATATCATGGAATGTTCAGGTATCATTTGGAATTGTGATGTCATGGACTGTTCCGGTATCATGTGGTCTTGTGATGTCAGGTATTAGGCATCATGTGTTCATGTGATGTCATGTAATGTTCAGGTTTCATGTGGTCTTGTGACGTCATGGAATGTTGTTTTGTCTCGTGATGTCATGGAATGTTCATGTATCATATGGTCTTGTGGTGTCATGGAATGTTCAGGTAACATGTGGTCTTGGGATGTCATGGAATGTTCAGGTATAATGTTGTCTTGTGATGTCGTGGAATGTTCAGGTATCATTTTGGTCTTGGGATGTCTTGGAATGTTTAGGTATCATGTGCCCTTGTTATTTCATGGAATGTTTAGTTATCATGTGGTTTTGAGTTTTCTTGGAATGTTCAGGTATCATGTGGTCTTGTGATTTAATGGAATGTTCAGGTATCATGTGATCTTGTGATGTCTTGGAATGTTCAGGTATCATGTTGTCTTGTGATGTCATGGAATGTTAATGTTTTATGTCGTCTTGTGATGTCATGAAATGTTCAGGTTTCATGTAGTCTTGTGATGTCGTGGAATGTTCAGGTATAATTTTGGTCTTGTGATGTCTTGGATTGTTTAGGTACCATGTGCCCTTGTTATGTCATGGAATGTTCAGGTATCGTGTGGTTTTAAGTTTTCTTGGAATGTTCAGGTATCATGTGGTCTTGTGATTTAATGGAATGTTCAGGTATCATGTGATCTGCTGATGTCTTGGAATGTTCAGGTACCATGTAGTCTTGTGATGTCATGGAATATTCAGTTATGTGGTCTTTTGAGGTCATGGAACGTTCAGGTATTATGTGATCTTGTGATGTCATGGAATGTTCAGGTATCATTTGATCTTGTGATGTCTTGGAATGTTCAGGTATCATGTTGTCTTGTGATGTCATGGAATGTTAATGTTTTATGTCGTCTTGTGATGTCATGGAATGTTCAGGTTTCATGTAGTCTTGTGATGTCGTGGAATGTTCAGGTATCATTTTGGTCTTGTGATGTCTTGGATTGTTTAGGTACCATGTGCCCTTGTTATGTCATGGAATGTTCAGGTATCATGTGGTTTTGAGTTTTCTTGGAATGTTCAGGTATCATGTGGTCTTGTTATTTAATGGAATGTTCAGGTAACATGTGATCTGCTGATGTCTTGGAATGTTCAGGTACCATGTAGTCTTGTGATGTCATGGAATATTCAGTTATCATGTGGTCTTTTGAGGTCATGGAATGTTCAGGTATCATGTGGCCTTTTGATGTCATGGAATGTTCAGGTATCATGTGGTCTTGTGAAGTCATGGAATTGTTCAGGGTATCATGTGGTCTTGTGATGTCTTGGAATGTTCAGGTATCATGTGGTCTTTTGATGTCATGGAATGTTCAGGTATCATGTGGTTTTGAGTTTTCTTGGAATGTTCAGGTATCATGTGGTCTTGTGATTTAATGGAATGTTCAGGTATCATGTGATCTGCTGATGTCTTGGAATGTTCAGGTACCATGTAGTCTTGTGATGTCATGGAATATTCAGTTATTATGTGGTCTTTTGAGGTCATGGAATGTTCAGGTATCATGTGGCCTTTTGATGTCATGGAATGTTCAGGTATCATGTGGTCTTGTGAAGTCATGGAATGTTCAGGGTATCATTTGGTCTTGTGATGTCTTGGAATGTTCAGGTATCATGTGGTCTTGTGATGTCTTGGAATGTTCAGGGTATCATGTGGTCTTGTGATGTCTTGGAATGTTCAGGTTTCATGTGGTCTCGTGATGTCATGGAATGTTAATGTTTTATGTCGTCTTGTGATGTCATGGATTGTTCAGGATTCATGTAGTCTTGTGATGTCGTGGAATGTTCAGGTATCATTTTGGTCTTGTGATGTCTTGGAATGTTTAGGTATCATGTGCTCTTGTTATGTCATGGAATGAACAGATATCATATGGTCTAGTGATGTCATGGAATGTTCAGGTAATATGTGGTCTTGAGATGTCATGGAATGTTCAGTTATTATGTGGTCTTTTGATGTCATGGAATGTACATGTATCATGTAGACTTGTGATGTCATGGAACGTTCAGGTATTATGTGATCTTGTGATGTCATGGAATGTTCAGGTATCATTTGATCTTGTGATGTCATGGAATGTTCAGGTATCATGTTGTCTTGTGATGTCATGGAATGTTAATGTTTTATGTCGTCTTGTGATGTCATGGAATGTTCAGGTTTCATGTAGTCTTGTGATGTCGTGGAATGTTCAGGTATCATTTTGGTCTTGTGATGGCTTGGAATGTTTAGGTACCATGTGCCCTTGTTATGTCATGGAATGTTCAGGTATCATGTGATTTTGAGTTTTCTTGGAATGTTCAGGTATCATGTGGTCTTGTGATTTAATGGAATGTTCAGGTATCATGTGATCTGCTGATGTCTTGAAATGTTCAGTCTTGTGATGTCATGGAATATTCATTTATCATGTGGTCTTTTGAGGTCATGGAATGTTCATGTATCATGTGGTCTTGTGATGTCATGGAATGTTCATGTATCATGTGGTCTTGTGATGTCATGGAATGTTCAGGGTATCATGTGGTCTTGTGATGTCTTGGAATGTTCAGGTTTCATGTGGTCTCGTGATGTCATGGAATGTTAATGTTTTATGTCGTCTTGTGATGTCATGGATTGTTCAGGATTCATGTAGTCTTGTGATGTCGTAGAATGTTCAGGTATCATTTTGGTCTTGTGATGTCTTGGAATGTTTAGGTATCATGTGCCCTTGTTATGTCATGGAATGTTCAGGTATCATGTGGTTTTGAGTTTTCTTGGAATGTTCAGGTAACATGTGGTCTTGTGATTTAATGGAATGTTCAGGTATCATGTGATCTTGTGACGTCTTGGAATGTTCAGCTATCATGTTGTCTTGTGATGTCATGGAATGTTAATGTTTTATGTCGTCTTGTGATGTCATGGAATGTTCAGGTTTCATGTAGTCTTGTGATGTCGTGGAATGTTCAGGTATCATTTTGGTCTTGTGATGTCTTGGATTGTTTAGGTACCATGTGCCCTTGTTATGTCATGGAATGTTCAGGTATCATGTGGTTTTGAGTTTTCTTGGAATGTTGAGGTATCATGTGGTCTTTTGAGGTCATGGAACGTTCAGGTATTATTTGATCTTGTGATGTCATGGAATGTTCAGGTATCATTTGATCTTGTGATGTCTTGGAATGTACAGGTATCATGATCTCTTGTGATGTCATGGAATGTTAATGTTTTATGTCGTCTTGTGATGTCATGGAATGTTCAGGTTTCATGTAGTCTTGTGATGTCGTGGAATGTTCAGGTATCATTTTGGTCTTGTGATGTCTTGGATTGTTTAGGTACCATGTGCCCTTGTTATGTCATGGAATGTTCAGGTATCATGTGGTTTTGAGTTTTCTTGGAATGTTCAGGTATCATGTGGTCTTGTGATTTAATGGAATGTTCAGGTATCATGTGATCTGCTGATGTCTTGGAATGTTCAGGTACCATGTAGTCTTGTGATGTCATGGAATATTCAGTTATCATGTGGTCTTTTGAGGTCATGGAACGTTCAGGTATTATTTGATCTTGTGATGTCATGGAATGTTCAGGTATCATTTGATCTTGTGATGTCTTGGAATGTACAGGTATCATGATCTCTTGTGATGTCATGGAATGTTAATGTTTTATGTCGTCTTGTGATGTCGTGGAATGTTCAGGTATCATTTTGGTCTTGTGATGTCTTGGATTGTTTAGGTACCATGTGCCCTTGTTATGTCATGAAATGTTCAGGTATCATGTGGTTTTGAGTTTTCTTGGAATGTTCAGGTATCATGAGGTTTTGAGTTTTCTTGGAATGTTCAGGTATCATGTGGTCTTGTTATTTAATACAATGTTCAGGTATCATGTGATCTGCTGATGTCTTGGAATGTTCAGGTACCATGTAGTCTTGTGATGTCATGGAATATTCAGTTATCATGTGGTCTTTTTAGGTCATGGAATGTTCATGTATCATGTGGTCTTGTGATGTCATGGAATGTTCATGTATCATGTGGTCTTGTGATGTCTTGGAATGTTGAGGTATCATGTGGTCTTGTGATGTCTTGGAATGTTCAGGTTTCATGTGGTCTCGTGATGTCATGGCATGTTAATGTTTTATGTCGTCTTTTGATGTCATGGATTGTTCAGGATTCATGTAGTCTTGTGATGTCGTGGAATGTTCAGGTATCATTTTGGTCTTGTGATGTCTTGGAATGTTTAGGTATCATGTGCTCTTGTTATGTCATGGAATGTTCAGATATCATATGGTCTTGTGATGTCATGGAATGTTCAGGTAATATGTGGTCTTGAGATGTCATGGAATGTTCAGGTATCATTTGGTATTGTGATGTCATGGAATGTTCAGGTATCATTTGGTATTGTGATGTCATGGAATGTACATGTATCATGTGGTCTTGTGATGTCATGGAATGTTCAGGTAACATGTGGTCTTGTGTTGTCATGGAATGTTGTTTTGTCTCGTGATGTCTTGGAATGTTCAGGTATCATGTTGTCTTGTGATGTCATGGAATGTTCAGGTAACATGTGGTCTTGGGATGTAATGGAATGTTCAGGTATCATGTTGTCTTGTGATGTCATGA
Source organism: Rhinoderma darwinii (assembly GCF_050947455.1). Taxonomy (NCBI): domain Eukaryota; kingdom Metazoa; phylum Chordata; class Amphibia; order Anura; family Rhinodermatidae; genus Rhinoderma; species Rhinoderma darwinii. The sequence continues at coordinate 287,772,827 of NC_134690.1, read as the reverse complement.
AATGTTCAGGTTGCATGTAGTCTTCTGATGTCGTGGAATGTTCAGGTATCATTTTGGTCTTGTGATGTCTTGGATTGTTTAGGTACCATGTGCCCTTGTTATGTCATGGAATGTTCAGGTATCATGTGGTCTTGTGAAGTCATGGAATGTTCAGGGTATCATGTGGTCTTGTGATGTCTTGGAATGTTCAGGTATCATGTGGTCTTTTGATGTCATGGAATGTTCAGGTTATCATGTGGTCTTGTGAGTTCTTGGAATGTTCAGGTATCATGTGGTCTTGTGATGTCTTGGAATGTTCAGGGTATCATGTGGTCTTGTGATGTCTTGGAATGTTCAGGTTTCATGTGGTCTCGTGATGTCATGGAATATTAATGTTTTATATCGTCTTGTGATGTCATGGATTGTTCAGGATTCATGTAGTCTTGTGATGTTGTGGAATGTTCAGGTATCATTTTGGTCTTGTGATGTCTAGGAATGTTTAGGTATCATGTGCTCTTGTTATGTCATGGAATGTTCAGATATCATATGGTCTTGTGATGTCATGGAATGTTCAGGTAATATGTGGTCTTGAGATGTCATGGAATGTTCAGGTATCATTTGGTATTGTGATGTCATGGACTGTTCCGGTATCATATGGTCTTGTGATTTCATGGAATGTTCAGTTATTATGTGGTATTTTGATGTCATGGAATGTACATGTATCATGTGGTCTTGTGATGTCATGGAATGTTCAGGTATCATGATTTCTTGTGATGTCAGGTATTAGGCATCATGTGTTCATGTGATGTCATGTAATGTTCAGGTTTCATGTGGTCTTGTGATGTCATGGAATGTTTTTTTGTCTCGGGATGTCATGGAATGTTCATGCATCATATGGTCTTGTGATGTCATGGAATGTTCAGGTAACATGTGGTCTTGGGATGTCATGGAATGTTCAGGTATCATGTTGTCTTGTGATGTCATGGAATGTTAATGTTTTATATCGTCTTGTGATGTCATGGAATGTTCAGGTTTCATGTAGTCTTGTGATGTCGTGGAATGTTCAGGTATCATTTTGGTCTTATGATGTCTTGGAATGTTTAGGTATCATGTGCCCTTGTTATGTCATGGAATGTTTAGGTATCATGTGGTTTTGAGTTTTCTTGGAATGTTCAGGTATCATGTGGTCTTGTGATTTAATGGAATGTTCAGGTATCATGTGATCTGCTGATGTCATGGACTGTTCCGGTATCATGTGGTCTTGTGATTTCATGGAATGTTCAGTTATTATGGGGTATTTTGATGTCATGGAATGTACATGTATCATGTGGTCTTGTGATGTCATGGAATGTTCAGGTATCATGATTTCTTGTGATGTCAGGTGTTAGGCATCATGTGTTCATGTGATGTCATGTAATGTTCAGGTTTCATGTGGTCTTGTGATGTCATGGAATGTTGTTTTGTTTTGTGATGTCATGGAATGTTCATGTATCATATGGTCTTGTGATGTCATGGAATGTTCAGGTAACATGTAGTCTTGGGATGTCATGGAATGTTCAGGTAACATGTGGTCTTGGGATGTCATGGAATGTTCAGGTATCATGTTGTCTTGTGATGTCATGGAATGTTAATGTTTTATATCGTCTTGTGATGTCATGGAATGTTCAGGTTTCATGTAGTCTTGTGATGTCGTGGAATGTTCAGGTATCATTTTGGTCTTATGATGTCTTGGAATGTTTAGGTATCATGTGCCCTTGTTATGTCATGGAATGTTTAGGTATCATGTGGTTTTGAGTTTTCTTGGAATGTTCAGGTATCATGTGGTCTTGTGATTTAATGGAATGTTCAGGTATCATGTGATCTGCTGATGTCATGGACTGTTCCGGTATCATGTGGTCTTGTGATTTCATGGAATGTTCAGTTATTATGGGGTATTTTGATGTCATGGAATGTACATGTATCATGTGGTCTTGTGATGTCATGGAATGTTCAGGTATCATGATTTCTTGTGATGTCAGGTGTTAGGCATCATGTGTTCATGTGATGTCATGTAATGTTCAGGTTTCATGTGGTCTTGTGATGTCATGGAATGTTGTTTTGTTTTGTGATGTCATGGAATGTTCATGTATCATATGGTCTTGTGATGTCATGGAATGTTCAGGTAACATGTAGTCTTGGGATGTCATGGAATGTTCAGGTATCATGTTGTCTTGTGATGTCATGGAATGTTAATGTTTTATATCGTCTTGTGATGTCATGGAATGTTCAGTTTTCATGTAGTCTTCTAAAGTCGTGGAATGTTCAGGTATCATTTTGGTCTTGTGATGTCTTGAATTGTTTAGGTACCATGTGCCCTTGTTATGTTAAGGAATGTTCAGGTATCATGTGGTTTTGAGATTTCTTGGAATGTTCAGGTATCATGTGGTATTGTGATTTAATGGAATGTTCAGGTATCATGTGATCTTCTGATGTCTTGGAATGTTCAGGTGCCATGTAGTCTTGTGATGTCATGGAATATTCAGTTATCATGTGGTCTTGTGATGTCTTGGAATGATCAGGTATCATGTGGTCTTTTGATGTCATGGAATGTTCAGGGTATCATGTGGTCTTGTGATGTCTTGAAATGTTCAGGTATCATGTGGTCTTGTGATGTCATGGAATGTTCAGGGTATCATGTGGTCTTGTGAAGTCTTGGAATGTTCAGGTTTCATGTGGTCTCGTGATGTCATGGAATGTTAATGTTTTATGTCGTCTTGTGATGTCATGGATTGTTCAGGATTCATGTAGTCTTGTGATGTCGTGGAATGTTCAGGTATCATTTAAGTCTTGTGATGTCTTGGAATGTTTAGGTATCATGTGCTCTTGTTATGTCATGGAATGTTCAGATATCATATGGTCTTGTGATGTCTTGGAATGTTCAGGTTTCATGTGGTCTCGTGATGTCATGGAATGTTAATGTTTTATGTCGTCTTGTGATGTCATGGATTGTTCAGGATTCATGTAGTCTTGTGATGTCGTGGAATGTTCAGGTATCATTTTGGTCTTGTGATGTCTTGGAATGTTTAGGTATCATGTGCCCTTGTTATGTCATGGAATGTTTAGGTATCATGTGGTTTTGAGTTTTCTTGGAATGTTCAGGTATCATGTGGTCTTGTGATTTAATGGAATGTTCAGGTATCATGTGATCTGCTGATGTCTTGGAATGTTCAGGTACCATTTAGTCTTGTGATGTTATGGAATATTCAGTTATCATGTGGTCTTTTGAGGTCATGGAACGTTCAGGTATTATGTGATCTTGTGATGTCATGGAATGTTCAGGTATCATTTGAACTTGTGATGTCTTGGAATGTTCAGGTATCATGTTGTCTTGTGATGTCATGGAATGTTAATGTTTTATGTCGTCTTGTGATGTCATGGAATGTTCAGGTTTCATGTAGTCTTGTGATGTCGTGGAATGTTCAGGTATCATTTTGGTCTTGTGATGTCTTGGATTGTTTAGGTACCATGTGCCCTTGTTATGTCATGGAATGTTCAGGTATCATGTGGTTTTGAGTTTTCTTGGAATGTTCAGGTATCATGTGGTTTTGAGTTTTCTTGGAATGTTCAGGTATCATGTGGTCTTGTTATTTAATTAAATGTTCAGGTATCATGTGATCTGCTGATGTCTTGGAATGTTCAGGTACCATGTAGTCTTGTGATGTCATGGAATATTCAGTTATCATGTGGTCTTTTGAGGTCATGGAATGTTCATGTATCATGTGGTCTTGTGATGTCATGGAATGTTCATGTATCATGTGGTCTTGTGATGTCTTGGAATGTTGAGGTATCATGTGGTCTTTTGAGGTCATGGAATGTTCAGGTATCATGTGGCCTTTTGATGTCATGGAATGTTCAGGTATCATGTGGTCTTGTGAAGTCATGGAATGTTCAGGGTATCATGTGGTCTTGTGATGTCTTGGAATGTTCAGGTATCATGTGGTCTTTGATGTCATGGAATGTTCAGGGTATCATGTGGTCTTGTGATGTCTTGGAATGTTCAGGTATCATGTGGTCTTGTGATGTCTTGGAATGTTCAGGGTATCATGTGGTCTTGTGATGTCTTGGAATGTTCAGGTTTCATGTGGTCTCGTGATGTCATGGAATGTTATTGTTTTATGTCGTCTTGTGATGTCATGGATTGTTCAGGATTCATGTAGTCTTGTGATGTCGTGGAATGTTCAGGTATCATTTTGGTCTTGTGATGTCTTGGAATGTTTAGGTATCATGTGCTCTTGTTATGTCATGGAATGTTCAGATATCATATGGTCTTGGGATGTCATGGAATGTTCAGGTAATATGTGGTCTTGAGATGTCATGGAATGTTCAGGTATCATTTGGTATTGTGATGTCATGGACTGGTCCGGTATCATGTGGTCTTGTGATGTCATGGAATGTTCAGTTATTATGTGGTATTTTGATGTCATGGAATGTACATGTATCATGTGGTCTTGTGATGTCATGGAATGTTCAAGTATCATGATTTCTTGTGATGTCAGGTATTAGGCATCATGTGTTCATGTGATGTCATGTAATGTTCAGGTTTCATGTGGTCTCGTGATGTCATGGAATGTTGTTTTGTCTCGTGATGTCATGGAATGTTCATGTATCATATAGTCTTGTGATGTCATGGAATGTTCAGGTAACATGTGGTCTTGGGATGTCATGGAATGTTCAGTTATCATGTGGTCTTGTGAAGTCATGGAATGTTCAGGGTATCATGTGGTCTTGTGATGTCTTGGAATGTTCAGGTATCATGTGGTCTTTTGAGGTCATGGAATGTTCAGGTATCATGTGGCCTTTTGATGTCATGGAATGTTCAGGTATCATGTGGTCTTTTGATGTCATGGAATGTTCAGGGTATCATGTGGTCTTGTGATGTCTTGGAATGATCAGGTATCATGTGGTCTTTTGATGTCATGGAATGTTCAGGGTATCATGTGGTCTTGTGATGTCTTGGAATGTTCAGGTATCATGTGGTCTTGTGATGTCATGGAATGATCAGGTATCATGGGGTCTTGTGATGTCATGGAGTGTCAGGTATCATGTGATCTGCTGATGTCTTGGAATGTTCAGGTATCATCTAGTCTTGTGATGTCATGGAATGTTAATTTATCATGTGGTCTTGTGATGACATGAATTCTTCCGGTATCATCTAGTCTTGTGATGTCATGGAATGTTCATTTATCATGTGGTCTTGTGATGTCATGGAATGTTCAGGTATCATGTGGTCTTGTGATGTCATGGAATGTGCAGGTATCATGTAGTCTTGTGATGTAATGGAATGTACAGATATCATGTGGTCTTTTGATGTCATGGAACATTAGGTATCATGTGATCTGCTGATGTCTTGGAATGTTCAGGTATCATGTGGTCTTGTGATGTCATGGAATGCTCAGGTATTATGTGGTATTTTGATGTCATGGAATTTACATGTATCATGTGGAATTGTGATGTCATGGAATGTTCAGGTATCATGTGTTCTTGTTATGTCATGGAATGTTCAGTAATGATGTGGTCCTGTGATGTCATGGAACGTTTAGGTATCATGTTGTCTTGTGATGTCATGGAATGTTCAGGTATCATGATTTCTTGTGATGTCAGGTATTAGGCATCATGTGTTCATGTGATGTCATGTAATGTTCAGGTTTCATGTGGTCTTGTGATGTCATGGAATGTTGTTTTGTCTCGTGATGTCATGGAATGTTCATGTATCATATGGTCTTGTGATGTCATGGAATGTTCAGGTAACATGTGGTCTTGTGATGTCATGGAATTTTCAGGTATCATGTGGTCTTGTGATGTCATGGAATGTTCAGAAATCCTGGGTTCTTTTGATGTCATGGAATGTTGTTGTGTTTTCTGGTCTTGTGATGTAATGGAATGTTCAGGTATCATGTTGTCTTGTGATGTCACGGAATGTTCAGGTATCATGTGGTCTTGTGATGTCATGGAATGTTCAGGTATCATGAGGTTTTGAGATGTCTTGGAATGTTCAGTTATCATGCGGGTCTTGTGATGTTATGGAGTGTTCAGGTATCATGATTTCTTCTGATGTCTTGGAATGTTCAGGTATCATGTGGTCTTGAGATGTCATGGAATGTTCAGGTATCATGTGGTTTTGAGATGTCTTAGAATGTTCAGGTTTCATGGGGTCTTGTGATGTCATGGAGTGTCAGGTATCAAGTGATCTGCTGATGTCTTGGATTGTTCAGGTATCATCTAGTCTTGTGATGTCATGGAATGTTAATTAATCATGTGGTCTTGTGATGACATGAAATCTTCAGGTATCATCTAGTCTTGTGATGTCATGGAATGTTCATTTATCATGTGGTCTTGTGATGTCATTGAATGTTCAGGTATCATGTGGTCTTGTGATGTCATGGAATGTGCAGGTATCATGTAGTCTTGTGATGTAATGGAATGTCCAGATATCATGTGGTCTTGTGATGTCATGGAACATTAGGCATCATGTGATCTGCTGATGTCTTGGAATGTTCAGGTATCATGTGGTCTTGTGATGTCATGGAATGTTCAGGTATCATGTGGTCTTGTGATGTAATGGAATGTCCAGGTATCATGTGGACTTGTGATGTCATGGAATGTTCAGGTGTCATGTGGTCTCGTAATGTCATAGAATGTTCAAGTATCATATGTTCTTGTGATTTCATGGAATGTTCAGGTATCTTGTGATGTCATGGAATGTTCATGTATCATGTGGTCTTGTGATGTCATTGAATGTTCAGGTGTTATGTGATCTGCTGATGTCTTTGAATGTGCAGTTATCATGTAGTCTTGTGATGTCATGGAATGTTCAATTATCATGTGGTCTTGTGAAGCCATGAAATGCTAAGGCTTTATGTTATCTTGCAGGGGGGCACGACGGCAGAAGTCATCTCTGTCTAAGTGTCATACTGTCAAAGTGTCCTGGCAGTTATACATGGCACAGATCTAACATCCATCCATCTCTCTTCTCTTCATACAGGTATATAATCCATTTCATTCCTGCATGAACCTCATCCCTGCTGTAGCTGCATTTCAAAAAGCTGAAACTTTTATTTTATGGTATATAATCCATTTCATTCCTGCATGAACCTCATCCCTGCTGTAGCTGCATTTCAAAAAGCTGAAACTTTTATTTTATGGTATATAATCCATTTCATTCCTGCATGAACCTCATCCCTGCTGTAGCTGCATTTCAAAAAGCTGAAACTTTTATTTTATGGTATATAATCCATTTCATTCCTGCATGAACCTCATCCCTGCTGTAGCTGCATTTCAAAAAGCTGAAACTTTTATTTTATGGTATATAATCCATTTCATTCCTGCATGAACCTCATCCCTGCTGTAGCTGCATTTCAAAAAGCTGAAACTTTTATTTTATGGTACTCTGCTTTCCTGTCTTGCTATATAGTCTAATGTTATCTCAAAGTTTTGTCAAAGTGTTTGATCGTCGTTAGGTTTTATGATCATCCAGACCTGCTAGTTTGTTTGTTTATCTCTGCATAGCTTTTCACCTCATGTGTCTAGTTGATTTGATTAATAGCTGACCGAGCTTAATTAGGCCTAGATCTGAGCATCTACTCCCTATAAATTTAGATGTAGCATATGGGAAAGGCACTCGTGCAGGGGGGCACGACGGCAGAAGTCATCTCTGTCTAAGTGTCATACTGTCAAAGTGTCCTGGCAGTTATACATGGCATACTGTCAAAGTGTCCTGGCAGTTATACATGGCATACTGTCAAAGTGTCCTGGCAGTTATACATGGCATACTGTCAAAGTGTCCTGGCAGTTATACATGGCATACTGTCAAAGTGTCCTGGCAGTTATACATGGCAGTTGCACAGGGTCAGTGACAGGTAAGCTGCATTACCAAACCAGAGAAACTAGCCCACACTCTCAATATTAGATTTCTAACTATCTGTAAACAAACATGTTTGCCACTGCTTTCATCATTATAGCTGCTCTTGGTTTTCAATCCTATCGCCCATTTAAGACTTGCTCAAAAACAGTCCGCATCAGTCCTTCTCTCCTGGCCTCACCCATGTACAGCTCCCATTCACTATTCACTTTCCTCAGTCAACTTAACCCATCTCATCCCACTGCCCAACATAAAAAACGCTCTCATAAATCACAGAACCATCTGCTGTCTCTCTCCATTCTCCTGCTATTAGCTGCAGGGGACATCTCTCCCAACCCTGGGCCTCCCTTTTCTTCTGCCAAGCTCAACCACTTACCTGCCACACATAGAAACCCTGCAAATCTTCTTGCCATTCCTTGGATGTCTTCTCCTGTCTCTTTTAACTGTGCTCTCTGGAACTCTCGGTCCGTGTGCAACAAACTCACCTTTATTCATGACTTATTCCTTTCTAACTCTCTCAACCTTCTGGCTCTTACAGAAACATGGCTACACCTGTCTGACACTGCTTCCCCTGCTGTTCTATCTTATGGTGGTCTCCAGTTCTCTCATGCCCCCAGACCTGAGAACAGGCAGGGTGGAGGAGTAGGTATACTTCTTTCCCCACACTGCACTTTCCAGGTCATTCCCCCGGTCCCCTCACTCACATTTCCCTCTTTTGAAGTCCACACCTTCAGACTCTTTCACCCTTTTGCCCTCCGAGTGGCAGTTGTCTACCGCCCACCGGGCTCACCCCGCCAATTCCTGGATCATTTTGCTGCCTGGCTTCCACAATTTCTATCCTCTGAAACACCCACTCTCATCATGGGTGACTTCAACATCCCCATTGATAACCCAATCTCCTCATCTGCCTCCCAGTTTCTATCTTTAACCTCGTCCCTCGGTCTGTCACAACTTACTAACTCTCCTACACATGAAGACGGGCATTCACTTGACCTGGTCTTCTTCCGGCTCTGCTCAGTTTCTGACTTTATTAACTCTCCTCTCCCGCTTTCTGACCACAATCTTCTCTGCTTTACTATCAAATATTCTCTGCCTCCTCAGGCCATCCCTATGTATCATACACACAGAAATCTACATACCATTAACACTGTGAAACTCATAGACAGTCTACAGTCCTCATTGTCCCCTATCTCTTCCCTCTCCTGTCCCAATCTGGCTGCCAAACTTTACAATAACACTCTCAAAAATGCATTGGATGAAGCAGCCCCCCCTACACTCCGTACCACCCGACAAAGACGACGACGACAACCCTGGCACACGCCTCAATCCCGCTTTCTTCAGCGGTGCTTGAGATGTGCCGAACGACTGTGGAGAAAATCGCATTTGGATGCAGATTTCCTCCATTACAAATTAATGCTCAAAACTTACAACTCTGCCCTTCACCGCGCCAAACAAGTCTACTTCACTTCTCTCATCTCCACACTATCTAATAATCCAAAACGCCTCTTTGATAATTTTCACTCCCTCCTTAGTCCTAAAGTGCAGACGCCAATCACAGATCTCAGTGCTGAAGACCTGGCCAATTATTTTAAAGTTAAAATTGACAACATCCGGCATGATATTATCTCCCAGTCCCCTAGTAACATCGATCCCCTTCCCCCCCCGCACTCCCTCTTCTTCACTCTCAGCATTTGACCCAATAACTGAAGAAGAAGTCTCGAGGCTCCTCTCTTCTTCTCGTCCTACTACCTGCCCTAGTGATCCTGTCCCCTCACACCTCCTCCAGTCCCTCTCCCCAGCTGTCACTAGTCACCTCACTAAAATATTTAACCTCTCTCTTTCCTCTGGTATCTTTCCCTCTGCTTTTAAACATGCCATTATAAACCCATTATTGAAAAAACCAACACTTGACCCATCCAGCGCTGCCAACTACCGATCAGTCTCTAATCTGCCCTTCATCTCCAAACTCCTGGAACGCTTGGTCTACTCTCACCTTATCCGCTATCTCTCTGCTAACTCCATTCTTGACCCCTTACAATCTGGTTTCCGCACTCTACACTCCATAGAAACTGCCCTTACTAAAGTCTCAAATGATCTCTTGGCGGCTAAATCGGACGGTAAATCCTCTTTCCTGATTCTTTTGGATCTCTCTGCAGCCTTTGACACTGTAGACCACAAACTCCTACTTAACATGCTCCACTCTATTGGCCTCAAGGACGCGGCTCTCTCTTGGTTTTCCTCCTATCTCTCTGATCGCTCATTCAGTGTGTCATTTGCTGGTTCCACTTCTTCTCCTCTTCCCCTTGATATCGGGGTTCCTCAGGGATCAGTCCTAGGTCCGCTCCTCTTTTCTCTCTACACAGCTCCTATTGGACAAACCATCAGCAGATTTGGCTTCCAGTACCATCTCTACGCTGATGACACCCAATTATATACCTCTTCCCGTGACATCACCCCTGCTCTAATACAGAACACCAGTGATTGTCTGTCCGCTGTCTCTAACATCATGTCCTCTCTCTATCTGAAACTGAATCTTTCTAAAACTGAGCTCCTTGTGTTCCCACCATCTACTAACCTCCCTAAACCTGATGTCTCCATCTCTGTGTGTGGCACTATCATAACTCCTAAGCAGCACGCCCGCTGTCTCGGGGTTATTTTTGACTCAGATCTTTCCTTTACTCCTCACATACAATCACTTTCACGCTCCTGTCATTTTCACCTCAAAAACATCTCCAGAATCCGCTCTTTTCTTACGGAGGAAACTGCCAAAACTCTCATTGTTGCTCTGATTCACTCTCGTCTTGACTACTGTAACTCATTACTAGTCGGTCTTCCCCTCACTAAACTCTCCCCTCTCCAATCTATCCTCAATGCAGCAGCCAGGCTCATCTTTATGACCAACCGCTACACCAACGCCTCTAATCTGTGCCAGTCACTGCACTGGTTGCCCATCCCCTTCCGAATAAAATTCAAACTTATTACTCTCACCCACAAAGCTCTCCACAGTGCTGCACCTCCTTACATCTCCTCCCTCATCTCTGTCTACCACCCTACTCGGGCTCTACGTTCTGCCAACGACCTTAGATTAAAATCCTCCATAATCCGAACCTCCCACTACCGTCTCCAGGATTTCTCTCGTACTGCACCCGTCCTCTGGAATGCACTACCCCAGACAATCAGATTAATTCCCAATATCCACAGTTTTAAACGTGCCCTGAAAACATATCTATTTAGACAGGCCTATAACATTCCCTAATCTGACTCCTTTCCATGGCCCTCCATTTAGATTAGTCATCAGAATAAGATTCCCTCACACTCCTTCTCTTCATGTCCGTCATACAAGGATACTGGCTGGTGACCGGCTCATGCAGCTTTATGTTACCACCGCATGTGTATAAAAATGGCCGGACCATTGTACAGAACAAACACTATTACACTTTGTGTCTCCCTTATGTCCTCATAGATTGTAAGCTCTTGCGAGCAGGGTCCTCACTCCCCAGGTTTGAATTGTAAATGAACTTTGTCACTATGTAACGTCTGATATTGTTTGTTTCATGTTCCCTCTAAATTCTAAAGTGCTGCGTAATATGTTGGTGCTATATAAATAAAGATTATTATTATTATTATTATCTTGTGATGTCATGGAATATTCAGGTTTCATGTGGTCTCATGATGTCATGGAATGTTCATGTATCATATGGTCTTGTGATGTCATGGAATGTTCAGGTATCATGTGGTCTTGTAATGTCATGGAATGCTCAGGTATTATGTTGTCTTGTGATGTCATGGAATGTTGAGGTATCATGTTGTCTTGTGATGTCATGGAATATTCAGGTATCATGTGGTCTTGTGATGTCATGAATGTTCAAGTATTATGTGGTATTGTAATGTCTTGGAATATTTAGGTATCATGTGGTCTTTTGATGTCTTTGAATGTTCAGGTATCCTGTGGTCTTGTGATGTAATGGAATGTTCAGTTATCATGCGGTCTTGTGATGTTATCGAGTGTTCAGGTATTATGTTTTCTTGTGATGTCACGGAATGTTGAGGTATCATGTGGTCCTGTGATGTCTTGGAATGTTCAGCGTCATACACTTCATTGTTCCAGCCCAGATTCTTTCACTGCACAATCACACTGTAACAATGGGCTGGAACAATGAGAAGTGTAAGACACTGATTGGTCAGCGTCATACACTTCTCTTCACAACGCCCAGTTGGTAAAAAGTAAAAAACACGCCCAGTTGTCCATTAACCCCTTCGCGCTCAGGTCAGTACTATTACGTCGTGCTGAGCGCATCGTTCGCGCTCAGCTCAGTAATAGTACTGACCTGAGTTAACACGGCACCATCTTTCCCCGACGCGTGTTTGAGCTGTGATACCTGCTGTTTCCGACAGCAGGCTATCACAGCTTAGTGTGCAGGGACCGATCGCGGTGGTCCCCGCCGATTAACCCCTTAGAAGCCGCGTTCAATAGCGATCGCGGCTTCTTAGGGGTTAAGCTGCCATCGCCGGCCTGCTACACGATAGCGGCCGCGATGGCTACTATGGCAACCAGAATGCTAACAATGGACTCTGGCTACGCCATCGACGGAAGCCTAGTGGGTCCTGACAAAGTCAGGACCCACTATGCTTGCTGTCAGCGAATAGCTGACAGCTCTAATACACTGCACTACGTATGTAGTGCAGTGTATTAGAATAGCGATCAGAGCCTCCTGCCCTCATGTCCCCTAGTGGGACAAAGTAAAAAAAGTGTAAAAAACAGTTGTGTAAAAATAAGAAAATAAAAGTTTTAAAAGTGCTAAAAGTAAAAATCCCCCTTTTTCCCTTATCAGTCCTTTATTATTAATAAAAATATATAAATAAATAAATAAACTATACATAATTGATATCGCCGCGTCCGTAACGTCCTGAACTACAAAACAATGTCATTATTTATCCTGGCCGGTCAACGCCGTAAAAGAAAATAATAATAAACCGTACCACAATCACAATTGTTTGGTTACTTCATCTCCCAAAAAATGGAATAAAAAGAGATCAAAAAGTCGCATTTACCTAAAAATGGTACTGATCGAAACTACAGTTCGTTACGCAAAAAATAAGTCCTCGCACGACTTTCCTGATGGAAAAATAAAAAAGTTCTGGCGCTTAGAATAAGGTAACCCAAAAAATAAATTATATTTTACAAAATGTATTTTATTGTGCAAACGCCATAAGACATAAAAAAAAACTATAAACATATGGTATCGCCGTAATCGTATCGCCCCGCAGAATAAAGTGAATATGTCATTTATAGCGCACGGTGAACGCTGTAAAAAAAAATTGAATAAAAAACAATAGTAAAATTGCTGTTTCTTAGTCACCACGCCTCTTAAAAATAGAATAAAAACTGATCAAAAAGTCGCATGCACCCCATAAAAACTGCAATGAATTCCTCAAGGGGTCTAGTTTCCAAAATCGGGTCACTTTTGGGGGGTTTCCACTGTTTTAGCACCACAAGACCTCTTCAAACCGGACATGGTGCCTAATAAATTAAATTAAATTAAATTAATTAAATGTCACCTCTACTTTGCTCTAAATTCCTGTGAAACACCTAAAGGGTTAATCAACTTTCTAAATGCTGTTGTGAATACTTTGAGGGGTCTAGTTTCTAAAATGGAGTGTTTGATAAGGGTGTCTAATATATGGGCCCCTCAAAGCAACTTCAGAACTGAGCTGGAAACTAAAAAATAAAATAAAAATGAGGCAATACTTCGCTTCTTACATTATACTCATTAATGCGCCCAAACCACGATATACGGTTCCCACCATATGACATTAATTCCTTCAAGGTGCGCTGCAGAATGGGTGTGTAATTCAAAGCGAACAAATCCGACTGTTGTGTCGGAATATGCACCCCCAGATATTTTAGAGATTTAGATTGCCATTTAAACGGGAAAACACGAGCGAGATGGGTGACTAGAGCAGTATCGAGAGATATATTCAATGCCTCCGATTTAGAATAGTTGACTTTAAAATTACTCAAATGACCAAATCACTCAAATTCCCCGGTCAAAGATGGCAAGGAAACCATGGGAGTCGTAATGTACACAAGGAGATCATCGGCATACAATGCTAGTTTGTGATGTTTCGCGCCAACACAGACGCCATTAACATTAGGGTTGTTCCGCAGTGCCACGGCCAGGTGTTCCATGACCAAAACATAGAGTAAAGGTGAGAGTGGGCACCCCTGTCTCGTGCCATTAGTAATAGACAAAGAGTCAGATAACAAACCATTAACTCGAACCCGGGCCGTAGGCCCATGATATAATGCCATAATCCTATCCACCATAGTGGCGCCAAGGCCAACCTGTGTCAGGACACTGCGGAGAAACACCCAATGTACCCTGTCAAAAGCTTTTTCAGCATCGACCGAGCGTAAACACATCGGTATCTTATGGGATTGGCAGTATGATGTTAAAAGGAGGGTCTTGTTAGTGTTGTCCCGCGCTTCCCTACCACGCACAAACCCCACCTGGTCATCTGTGACCAGATCGTGTAAGAAAGGCGAGAGTCGAGAGGCCAGCAACTTCGCAAAAATCTTAACGTCTACATTTATCAATGATATTGGTCGGAAATTTGCGCACGACGTCGGATCCTTGCCCGGTTTTGGTAAAAGGGTAATATGAGCCTCAAGGGACTGAGGTGCAAAGGGACACGAGGAAGACACAGAATTAAAAACTTTCGTCAAGAACGGAGCCAATTGATCCTTAAATGCCTTGTAGAATTTATTATTAAACCCATCGGGTCCCGGACTTTTGCCCAAGGGGGAGTCTCCAATAGCGCGCTCCACTTCCGTTTCCAAAAAAATCTTCCTCAAGTCCCAAGGCCTCCCCGTCCCCCAATGACGGCAACGCAGTGTCGTGCACATACCGGTCTATTTTATCCCGCAACGCATCCGCCTGCATATCCTGAAAATGGCCTTTAAGATTATATAATGCCGAGTAATACTGTCTGAAGCAATCAGTGATGCCCACCGGATCATGAACCTCACCGCCCGAGGGAGAAGTAATTTTAGGGATATACGACGCCTGGGTGCGAGGATGTAGTATCCGTGCCAGAGACCTGCCACATTTGTCTGCAAATTCGTACGAATGTTTTCGCATCCGGTCCCTGAATCGAGCGTGTGACTGGTCTATCAGAGAACGCAAGGATTCTGTCGCTGTAGTAAGTTCCGCAAATATCTGTGAGGAAAGCACACGCTTATGACGGGATTCAAGGTCCCGTATCTGAGCAAGGAGCCGCGCAATGGCTACCCCTTTTTCCCGCTTCAAACGAGCCCCATGTTGGATCAGGACTCCCCTTACTACACACTTTAGCGCCTCCCACTGTAATGGTAATGGGGTGGTGTCATGTGTATGCACCTCAAAAAAAACGGTTAACGAGTCCTTAAGGGCTGACACACACACTGAGTCACGCAATAAATTATCGTTACGTTTCCAAGATTGGAAATTGGGTACCGAACTAGGAAACATGAGTGTCAGAAATACAGGGGCATGATCCGACCAAACCATAGGGCCCACCTCAGAGGTAGGATGCCAGGTAAGCAAATGGTGGCTAATAAGAAAGGCGTCCAGCCTACTGTACAAATTGTGTAGCGGGGAGAAGTAAGTATATGCTCTTACCTGAGGATGCAGAATCCTCCACACGTCAATAAATTGCATGGAATGCATCACAGTTTTCAAGGTTCCCAAGTGGGACTTCGGAACCGCAGACCTGCCCGAGGAGGTGTCAAGCCTGGAATCGAACGTCAGGTTAAAATCACCGCCCACAATCAAAACTCCCTCCATGAACTCCTCCAATTTCCGCAAATACCCGCAGCACACTCGCGCCTGATCCTGATTGGGGAGGTACACATTAGCCAAGGTGAACAGCTTATGGACAGTTTAAGAAACACATACCGACCACCCGGTCAACCAGGACGTCTACCAGTTTATGAGAGAGTGACTTGTGAATACATATACTAGCGCCCTTGGACTTGGATTCCGGGTTGGCACTGTGGAACCAGACTGGATAATAACGATTTGTAAACTGTGGAGTGTGGCCCACCTGAAAATGAGTCTCCTGTAAAAACAGGATATTTACACGCTCTTTGTGCATGTTGTACAATATCTGCAAGCGTTTTTCCGGGACATTAAGCCCTCTAGCATTAAAGGTACAGACTTTCAACTGTGCCATCTCCAACGCACGTAGGTCTAGCAAGTCTAGAAATGTGCTACCACAATGAAGAGAAGGACAAGACAGACAAGGAAGGGAGACACACGACAACAAGGACAAACAAGCGGGTGAAACAAGCACCCACTCCTTGATCTAATCAAGGAGAAACAATCCAATATACACCGGATATAACCAGTGAGACCCTAAGAGGAGAAGTGTCAGGACAAGGTCTAGCCAGCGCCCCGCACCCCCCAACCAAGCAATTTTTATATAGCAAATAACGATATAACAGAAAAGAAAGGAAAACCAAGGCACTTAGTGTGATACCCAAAAATAATTAAATAAGAATATACATTGTTAGTAGGGCCCTAAAAAAACCCCAGCAGAGAACACCCCTGAATACATTCATTGTCAGCATAAATGTACACACAGGTTAGCAATAAAGAAAAATAAGAAAAATAAACATTCACGATTGTGGCGTATTAACAGCAATCAACCGACAACATTAGCCACCAGGTCTCCAGCAGCAATCATGCGACTTTTTGATCACTTTTTATTCTCTATTTTGGGAGGGGTGGTGACCAAAAAATAACGAATCTGGTGTCGTGATATTTTTTGGGGTGTTCATCGTGCGGGAAAAATAACATTATAGTTTTATAGCTGGGGTCGTTACGAACGCGGTGATACCAGATATGTGTACTTTTTTTTAACGTGTTCATTTTTTTCCTATAATTAAAGACTTATTATAGGAAAAAAAGAAGTTTGTTTATAGAACTTATAACTTTTATTTTTACAGTTTTTTAAACCATTTTTATTACTTTTTTCACTTGTCCCACTAGGGGACACTTAGACTTGCAGCTTTGATCACTGCTAGAGTACATTACACTACACACGTAGTGTAATGTACTCTAACTGTCATTGTGACGTGACTGTCACACTGACAGGAAGCCTCGGAGGACCGGCTGGAGGCTGCTCCTCCGAGGCTTCCGTACATGGCAACCCGGAGGTCATTGTCTGACCTCCGATTGCCGTGACAAGCATCGGTAGCCCCCACGATCACTTTGTGGGGGCTGCCGATGTGCTTCAAACCACTTAAATGCGGCGACGGCAATCGGTCGCCGCATTTATGGGGTTATTTGCCGAAATCAGCGGCGATGGTCCGCTGACCGGCAAGGCTGAAGTATCAGCTGTCGGGGACAGCTGACTTCCCGGTTGCCGTACACTATCCGTTAGGACAGTGTGCGCCGGGAACTACTCCGCAACTGTACGTCCTGATGCGGGAACTAACCCCTCTGCAGGACGTACTATTGCGGAGCAGCGCGGGAAGAAGTTAAGAAACTAATTAGCATAAATCTAAAATTGCTCATAACTTGCTAAAAAATGATCGTTTTTGAAAATAAAAACCACTGTTCTCTACATTACAGCGCCGATCAGATTATGTAGGAGATAGGCACTTATAATCTGGTGACAGAGGGAACCTGTCACCAGAATTTCACCTATTAAACCAGCAATACCTGGTGGTAGTGGGTGAAAAATCATTTCTATAGAACCTATAATTGTATTCTTAGTCGGCTCTGTAGCTTTAGTATTCAGGTTTTTTTTTTAGTGTTCCCACACCGTATGCTAATGAGCAGTAAAGAGTCAAATATTCATTTGAAAAGAGTCAAATCTTCATTCCTCAAGTCTATCCGAGTTTACCCCGCCTCCTTACTTTTGATTGACAGCTCCTCGGCACACAAAATCCTGAGCTTGTGCATTAGTGTCCTATTCTGGTATGTGCGTACAACAGTACACCAGATTATTACCATAAAAGGTGCAAAATGTTTGCAGACCGTTATTTACAGTCAGAGGACGAATTTAAGAGAGGGGATAACGGCAATGAATTTTTGATAGCAGCAGCCAGTGAGGGATAAGTAAATTTCAATAGGTGAAATGCTGGTGACAGGTTCCCTTTAACCCAGGGGCGTAGCTAAAGGCTCATGGGCCCCGATGCAAAAATTCTTACTGGGCCCCCCCCGCAAACTTCTCCCGGCCGACGGTCCGCAGCTTTCAGCAGCATCGCTGGGTCTCCTAAGTGACCCAACAATGCAGCACTAGCAGCCGCGGCGTCACTAAGGCTGGGTTCACACACCCTATTTACGGACGTAATTCGGGCGTTTTAGCATTGACTTACGTCTGAAAATGCGGCTCAAAAGCGTTGGCAAACATCTGCCCATTCATTTGAATGGGTCTTACGATGTTCTGTGCCGACGGTCATTTTTTTTACGCGCCGCTGTCAAAAGGCGGCGCGTAAAAAAGACGCCCGCGTCAAAGAAGTGCCTGTCACTTCTTCAGACGTAAATGGAGCCGTTTTCCATGGACTCCATAGAAAAACAGCTCCAATTACGTCCGTAATGGATGCAGCGAAAGACGCCTGCACATGCCATTACGGCTGAAATTACAGTGCTGTTTTCTCCTGAAAACAGCACCGTAATTTCAGCTGTAACAGACGCTGCCGTGTGAACATACCCTCAGGGCTTAAAATGTCAGGAAAATAGCCCCAATACATATGTGTCCGCCCAAAAAAAAGTGTGTATATGAGACAGCATAGCATATCTATAGCACTACGACCCTATAAACTATGGATAGGATTAGATACAGTGGCTCAGCAGACAGTATCACACATGATAGGATTAGATACAGTGGCCCAGCAGACAGTATCACACATGATTGGATTAGATATAGTGGCTCAGCAGACAGTACCACACATGCTAGGATTAGATACAGTGGCTCAGCAGACAGTACCACACATGATAGGATTAGATACAGTGGCTCAGAAGGCAGTATCACACATGATAGGATTAGATACAGTGGCTCAGCAGACAGTACCACACATGATAGGATTAGATACAGTGGCTCAGAAGGCAGTATCACACATGATAGGATTAGATACAGTGGCTCAGCAGACAGTATCACACATGATCGGATTAGATATAGGGCCCAGCAGACAGTATCACACAAGATACGATTAGATACAGGGCCCAGCAGACAGTATCACACATGATTGGATTAGATACACAGCTCAGCAGACAATATCACACATGATTGGATTAGATACAGGGCTCAGCTTGCTGACATTGCGGCTCCAGCGCTGGACCCAGGAAAGGTAAGAATAATAATTTTGCTTCTTTATGTGTTACTGATTATTTTTGTGTGTTTGTGTTTTTTTTACAGGTTCGGTTGTTGGACTTCGGATTCGAGGACTTCAATGACGGCGTTTTTTTTTATTCTCAATAAAATGGTTAATGAGGGTTGTGTTTTTTTATTTCAATAAAATATTTTTTCTATGTGCTTGTATCTTTTTAAACTTTATTATCACCGCCTTAGTAATGGCCGCTGGCTGATTGACAACCTCCATTACTGAGGCGGGGCTTAATGTTAGCCGGTGCAGAGGCTACACTAACCCCCATTATTACCCCGGTACCCACCGCCACCAGGAGTACTGGGAAGAGCCGGGTATGAACCAGTACCCGACCATCTGTAGTGACGGGCAGGCACCGGGGTGGCCGCAGGCTGGTAGTATTAGGCTGGGGAAGGCCAAAAACAGTGGCCCTTCCCACCCTTGTAATGCTGCCTGCTGCTGCTGTGTTGTATCTGGCTGGTTATGAAAAATTGGGGGGACCCCACATCGTTCTTTCCAATTATTTTTTATTTATTTATTTTTTAAAACCAGCCAGATACAATAAAGCAGCAGCAGCCTAGCATCACCAGGGTATTAAGGGCCACTGTATCTGGCCTTTCCCCTCCTGATAATACCAGCCTGCGGCCACCCCAGTGGCCGACCATCACTACAGATGGTCAGGTACTGGATCGTACCCGGCTCTTCCCAGCACCCCTGGTGGCGGTGGGTACCGGGGTAATAAAGGGGGTTAGTGTTCGCCTCTGCACCGGCTAACACTAAGCCCCGCCTTAGCAATGGACGTCGTCAATCAGCCGGCGGCCATTACTAAGGCGGTAGGAATATAGTTTAAAAAAAAAACACAAAGACATAGAAAAAATATTTTATTGAAATAAGAAAAACCCCACACAGCCCTCATTAACCATTTTATTGATAATTAAAAAAAAGCCGTCATCGAAGTAGTCCAGGAATCCGACGTAGTCCAACGACCGAACCTGTAAGAAAACACACAAGAAAAACGATTAGTAACACGTGTGTTAGGCTTAGATACAGGGCCCATGTGTGATACTGTCTGTGGGACCCTGTATCTAAGCCTACCACAACGTAGGCTTAGATACAGGGTCCAGCAGACAGTAATCTTATACAGTATAAGATTACCGTGTGCTGGGGCCCTGTATCTAAACCTACAGTGTGGTAGGCTTATATACAGGGCCCATCAGACAGGATCACACATGGGCCATGTATCTAAGCCTACCACAACGTAGGCTTAGATACAGGGCCCAGCAGACAGGATCACGCATGGGCCATGTATCTAAGCCTACCATGTGATTGACTTAGATACAGGGCCCAGCAGACAGGATCACGCATGGGCCATGTATCTAAGCCTACCATGTGATTGGCTTAGATACAGGGCCCAGCAGACAGGATCACACAATCTGTGATCCTGTCTCATGGGCCCCCTAAGCCTGCTACATCGTAGGCTTAGGGGTTGTACAGTCCCTAAACATTGATGGCCTATCCTCAGGATAGGCCATCAATAGCTGATGTGTCTCTCGGGACCCGCAAATCAGCTGTTTTGAAGGGGCCGCAGCACTCGTACGAGAGCTGCTTCCCCTTCATTTCACTACTCGCTCACACTGTGAATCGCCGACACGGATTCACAGTGTGACCGGACTGAAGTGACAGGAATGAAGGGGAGCAGCTCTCGTACGAGTGCTGCGGCCCCTTCAAAACAGCTGATTGGCGGGTCCCGGGAGTCGGTCCCCGCCAGTCAGGGCTAACCTTACCTTCCTCTTCGGCCGCGGCGGGAGTTCTGTCGTCTCGATGCTGTGCGCGCCGCATAGCGCTGTGACGTCATGCGCTGCGCACAGCGCTTGACGTCAGGACCTCCGCTGCCATCCGGAACCAGGAAGGTAAGTAAAGTATGCTACTATAGTAACAGGGGCCCGCGGCCCGAGTTACTATAGTAACTTTTTATTGATGTGGTGCGGGGGGCCGTGGGCCCCCTGGCTTCGGGGCCCGGTCGCAATTGCGACCGCTGCGACCCCTATAGCTACGCCAGTGCTTTAACCCCTTAATGACCAGCCTATTTTAGACCTTAATGACCAGGCCATTTTTTATGTTTTTCCATCGTCGCATTCAAAGAGCTATAACCTTTTTATTTTTGCGTCGACATAGCTGTATAAGGTCTTGTTTTTTGCGGTACAAGTTGTAATTTTTAATAGCACCATTTTGGGGTACATAGAATTTATTGATTAACTTTTTTTTGGGGTGGAATAGAAAAAAAAACAGCAATTTCGCCACACTTTTTTGCGTCCTAAATTTACGCAGTTTACCGTGTGGTATAAATAACACAATAACTTTATTCAGCGGGTTGTTGCGATTGCAACGATACCAAATTTGTATAGTTTTTGTATGTTTTACTACTTTTACACAGCGAAAACACTTTTTTCAAAATTATTTGTTTTTGTGTCTCCATATTTGAAGAGCCGTAACGTTTTTATTTTTTCACCGATGCAAATGTAGGACGGCTTTTTTTTGCGGGACGACTTGTAGTTTTATCGGTACCATTTTGGAGTAGATGCGACTTTTTGATCACTTTTTATCACATTTTTTTTAAGGCTGGATTCAAAGAAAACAGCAATTTTTGCATGTTTTTGTAATTTATTTTTTACAGCGTTCACCGTGCGGGTTAAATGATGTAATAAATTTATAGTCGGGGTCGTTACGGACGCGGCGATACCAAATATGTGTAACTTTTTTACTTTATTTTGTTAATAATAAAACAGTTTGTAAGGGGGAAAAGTGGGTTTTTCATTTTTTTTCCACTTTTTAACTAGTCCCACTAGGGGACTTCACTATGCGATCCTCCAATCGCTATTATAATACACTGCAATACTTCTGTATTGCAGTCTATTATGCCTGTCCGTGTAAAACGGACAGGCATCTGCTAGGTCATGCCTCCGGCATGACCTAGCAGGCATTCACCACAGGCAGACCTGGGGGCCTTTATTAGGCCCCCGGCTGCCATCGGAGACACAGACACTCAGCGATCTTATCGCCGGGTGTTGGTGGGAGAGAGAAGGAGCTCCCTCCCTCTCTCCAAAACCACTCCGATGCGGTGCACGTTATTCAGCACTGCATCTGAGGGGTTAAACGGGAGAGATCAATACTAATATCGATCTCACCCGGTCGAGCAGGGATGCCCCCAGCCCTCAGCTGCCTCTGGCATCTGAGAGCAGGGAGATTTGACAGCTCCCTGCTCTGTTACTTATTCCAATGCCGCGACATAAAGTCTATGGCATCGGAATAAGGCCCGTTAGTGACCGACGTAGAAACACTATGGGCCGATCACTAACGGGTTAAAGAGTTTCTGTCACCAGATTATATGTGCCTACCTACCTAAGGTGATAGGCGCTGTAATGTAGGTACATTTATTTTTTTTAGTTATGACTATTTTTCATTTTGTACGAATTTCTTCTAAACGCCCAACTGGGCGTTTTTTTTTTTACTTTAGAGTAAGTGGGCGTTGTAAAGAGAAGTGTATGACGCTGACCAGCCAGGAGGCGAGGTCCTTTAATTCTCCCGATGCTCCGGTAAAGTTAAATGAGGGAGATTGGCTTTGTTCACATCTACGTTGGGGTCCCATTCTCACGTTCTGTAAGAGCTTTCCGTCAGAACAGGACCCTAAACAGATGGAAGCCAGAGGTTTCCATCACCATTGATTTCAATGGTGACAGATCCAGTGCCCATG
Organism: Rhinoderma darwinii; assembly: GCF_050947455.1. Classification (NCBI taxonomy): domain Eukaryota; kingdom Metazoa; phylum Chordata; class Amphibia; order Anura; family Rhinodermatidae; genus Rhinoderma; species Rhinoderma darwinii. The sequence goes on along the minus strand of NC_134690.1, from coordinate 287,749,847 downwards.
GTTTCCGTGTATCTCTTGTGCAACGGACCCGTAGTTTTGCCGGAAGCATTAGCACAGTCTACTTGCTCTAAAGAAAAAAAAATGCCCAGTTGGGCATTTAGAAGAAATTAGCATAAAACGAAAATTTGTCATATCTCCGTCAAAAATAAACATTTAAAAAAATAAAAAACTGTCGTTATCTACATTACAGCGCCTGTCACCTTAGGTAGTAGATAGAGCACTTATAAACTGGTGACAGAGCCTTTTTAACCCCTTCCCCCTGCATGCATTCTGGGCCTTAATGACCAAAGCAAAATTAGCAGTTTCACTAGGTCTTTATTTAATTGGTTATAACGTTGTAGGAATCAAATGTATCCCTACAAATTTGGTATGGTTTTTTTCAGCAGAAACAGGGCTTTCTTTTGGTGGTTTATACTATAGGTTTTCTCTTTGATTTCTTTTAAATTTTACAAAAATGCAAAAAAATGTAGACAAAAAATATGTTTTCTTCAATTTATTGTGTAAAATTTTTGAAATAAATAATGTTTTTACTTTTGCATGCCTCTAGATTTATTTCTGAGTTTGTTCTGATTGCTTGGATACCAAATATGTTGGTGTTTGTTATCTCACGGGCACTTGGCAAGGCCTCAAACTAAAGGTGTCCAATTTGGCCTAAGGATGACTGTTTCCAAAGCTGATTTTTAGGCACCAGAGAGTCTTTGCAGAGGCCCTGTGGTGTCAGAAAATAAAAATACACTTAAAAATTACCCAATCTGGGAAAGAAGACCCCACAGATATAAAGACCCCCCCCACCCAGAATTATCATTGACAGTTTCACTTTCGCATAAGGAATCCCTCCCTATTTTGGCTTTTGGTAATTCAGTAATGTGCTACTGTATGGTAGGTCTCAAAGCATGGGTAATTACACAGTCCTGGTTTTGAAGGGCAAAAGGGGCAATAAAAACGTGAATCTCTTCTTCGGCCATGTTTTCGGCAAACTTTGCATCTCTTCTGCCGATACTTTTGCGTCTCAGTGGCAGGGATAGGATGTAAGAAGTGACGCTCCGTGAGTCTCGTGACATCTTCTGATTCATGGTGTCCTACTTCCCCTCCTTCAAATAAAAGATGTTCAATAATTTTTTCTTGGAATTCCAGATAGGTCATGGTTCCCTGGGCCTTTTTGAATATTATATAGGAATTGAAAGTAGAAACCTGCATCAGATAAATTGCCACTTTCTTGTACCAGGCTCTAGTTTTCCTTTTGATCAAATAAGGTTGGAGAACCTGGTCTGAAAGGTCGACGCCACCCATGTACTTGTTGTACTCTGTAATACAGAGCGGTTTCTGTCTGTTCGCAGTAGCGCCTCTCTCTCTGACAGTGACCTTGGTGTCAGTGTGTATAGTGCTCAGCATAAAAACCTCTCTCCGATCATTGCACTTAAGTGCAAGAAGTTCATCACTTGCGAAAGCAATGGATTCCCCCTTTGCCAGGCGCATTGAGAGAAGTTGTGGTGGCAATCCTTTGCGGTTTCTGCGAACCGTCCCACAGGCCCCTGTTTTGTCAGCGTGAAGACTTTTGAAAAGTGGCACGCTAGAATAAAAATTGTCAGTGTATACTCTGTAGCCTTTTTGAAGGAACGGCTGCATAAGGTCATAGACGATTTTTCCACTGACACCAAGGTTTTGTGGGCATCCTGGGGGATTTATTTCACGGTCTCTGCCCTCATATATATTGAAGCCGCATGTGTAACCGGTCTTACGCTCACATATTTTATATAGCTTTACGCCATATCTCGCTCTCTTTGATGGTGTGTATTGCCTGAAACACAATCTCCCCTTAAAATTTACTAGGGATTCATCCACACTCAAGTTCATGTCAGGAGTGTAGGATTTTAGAAATGACTCTTTTAGCGCAGTAATAAAGGGCCTCAGCTTGTGAAGGCGATCGTGCCCGGGATCACTTCTTGGGAGGCTTTCTAAATTGTTACTAAAATGCAGGAAACGCATTAATACCTCATACCTGCTCCAGGACATTATTGATGAAAAAACTGGGGTTACATGAATAGGACTTGCTGCCCAGTAAGAACGGGTGGACGTTTTTTTTACAATGCCCATATTCAGAATGAGCCCTAAGGCTATGTTCACACGGGGTCTTTTGCCGAGTTTTTTGACGCGGAAACCGCGTCGCAAAACTCGGCAGAAACGGCCCGAGAACGCCTCCCATTGATTTCAATGGGAGGCGTCGGCGTCTTTTTCCCGCGAGCAGTAAAACTGCCTCGCGGGAAAAAGAAGCGACATGCCCTATCTTCGGGCGCTTCCGCCTCCGACCTCCCATTGACTTCAATGGGAGGCAGGAGAAAGCGTGTTTTATGCCCGCGGCGCTCAATGGCCGCGGGCGAAAAACGGCACGATAATTGCTATTCACACGGAGTATTTTGGGGGAGGAATATCTGCCTCAAAATTCCGTTTGGAGCTTTGAGGCAGATATTCCTCCCCCAAAATACTCCGTGTGAACATAGCCTAAAAATGTTTTTATCTCGCGGACATTGGTAGGAACCCAGACCCTTGCATAACCACATGCAGGCTTTTCCCTTTCCCTTGCATAACCACAAAAACTGCCTTGCAAAAAGGTTTGTCTGGTCCACAATTAATTGTAACAGCTCATCCGTAAAAAAAATATGAAAAAAATTGTGTGGGGCAAAATTCGTGGTGTCAAGGTTTATGCCCGGAGTTGACATAAATTGGGGCACCTGAGGGATAAAGTTTGCTGCAGGATCCCAAAAAATTTGCGGTACTATTGGATTACTAGTTCCCGCAGTTGCGCCTGTGGATTCGGCAACAGCGGCATCTTCCATAGGGGGAGTTGTTGCGGAAGTGTCCGAAGCAGTACTTGTAGTTTCATCATAGCATATTTCCCCTTCTGATGCAGTTCCTGTGTCACTGCCTGAATCAGGGCACAAAATAGCATAAGCTTGCTCTGCGCTATAAAGTTTGCGCGCCATTCTAATAGGTTTCCTCTAATAGTAACAGTTTTTTTGTAACAAAATATTTTTTTTTCTTCTATAATTATAATTTTATTTTTTTTGCTTTTTATGAGATTTACTATAAAAATTTAAATAAAACTAACTAAAAAAACAGGGGGGGAGTTGTTACAATATAATGTAATGTTTCTTCACTGTAACGATTTGTTTGTTTCGATTTCACAGGTCTCTGTCTCTCCTGTCACAAAACCACAACTGAGAGGAGAGACGGAGAGCAGAGGAGAGAGCCCGCTGTTTACACTCAGCGGGTGGTGATCGCTGTGATAGGAGGAGGTGACCGCTGTGAACAGCCTATCAGAGGTTCCCCTAACGTTGTCTCCAAGCCTCCGCTGTCAGCTAACAGCTGAGGCTTGGAGATATACGCGCTGATTGCAGCGCGATCTCATTCTAAAGCGCCAACGTAGTTTGGCGGCGCTCTAGAATAAAGCCCACTAATGACCGCCGTAAAAAGACGTATCGGCGGTCATTAAGGGGTTAAAGGAAGGGTTTCGGAAGAAAAAAAAATTTTTTAGATAAATTTGCTTTTAGTGTTTTATTAAAATAAAATTATTTATTTGTGTTTTACTTTTTTTTTTTCCAAACTTTTTCTTCACTATGGGGGCTGCCATTTTTTTTTTCATCTCTGTATGTGTCGATTAACGACACATACAGACATGGAATACGGCACATAGAGAACGCGAACGGGAGCAGCTCCATTCACTATGCTGTACGCAGTCTGTGTGGGAATGGTGCATGCGCCGCTCCCACACGGTCCAAATGGAAGGTCTTCGGCCGAGCAACGTCCGGCGCCATTTTCTTGTGGACCGGAAGCCACAGCCGGACAGTACGATGACTACTTCCGGTTGCGGCTTCCGGGCATGTGTTCAGAAGCAAGTACAGGGAGCGGAGGCAGCAGGAGCAGGTAAGTCATGTTTATGTATGTTTTGTGTTATAACCACTGTATGTAAGCCTACTACACGGTGTATTCGCTCAAAAAATGGCAGCACACAGTGTAGGAGGCTTGAACATTCAATCCCCCTCCTTTCTCCTGCCACTAGCCAGGATATGGGAGGGGGATAGAGAGAGAGTGAGTGAGTGAGTGAGTGAGTGAGTGAGTGAGTGAGTGAGTGTGTGTGTGTGTGTGTGTGTGTGTGTGTGTGTGTGTCAGTCAAATTTGCAGCATAAAGCAATGTGGTTGCTTTACCACATTCCAATGCTGCAATTTTGGGAATTGCTCCCTCTAGTGACCAGCACTGGGAAATGTTATAAATTAGAATCTAATTTATATTTCCTGACTTGTGAAAAAATGAAAAAAAAATTCTAACAATGTCTAAACATGTGTTAGGCAAAACAGTCTCACAGGACATAAATGTAAGGGTGGGGAACAAAAGTAACAACCGCCCACTTTGTTGGAGATAAAGACTCCAAACTGTAAGTAAATAAACAAGGAGTCCATAGATATCAAAAGAAAGTTGGAAATAGAAAATCTTTATTACAAAATCAAAAAGCATAAGAATCTAAAACAGGTCTTTATAACTGGGTCACAGTATGACACAATGTATCACAGATATACTCTATTTTGTTTACCTATATCAAAAGACACATTTATCTTTAATCCTAAACTAGCAAGGTATGCAGATAGAGAATTTGTCAGGTGAGACAGGCAGTAAAGTTAGTCTACACCAAATGAGCGTAAACAGTGCAAATAGGGTGTAAATGACCTAACATAGCCTCCATATGATGCTTACCCATATTTCCGTAGTGTAGTGGTATGACCCAGTGGATAAGGTAGTGCCCCGACGCGCGTTTCGCGTGTAGCTTTCTCAAGGGGTGCCATTCTTATGTCCATGTCCGGTTTAAATAGTAAACCCTGGTGGTTATGTGGTGTGATGTGGGCCAATCATCCCAGGCGTCATCGCCGAACAGCGCATGTGCCAATCCCAGGACGCGTCACCAGGGAGACAGCAAATGCGCATAAAGCGATAGCTGACGGCCGACGGAGGAGGTCCGCATCCCTCATCACTGCACAAGCGCAACCCCGGTCACGGTGCAAGACGTGAGTATAGCTCAAATGTATACATATCTAATTGAATAAATAATAGGTTTTAAAGAGATATTGAAGAAATGAAAGAGATGGTGATTATAAACTTGCAGTGTAGTATATGGATATAGAATAAACTATGTGTAGACGCCCTCTTGTGGATATTTTCAAAACTAACCCGTGAGATAGGTTATAGTAATTGTGATACAATAATAAACGTACAGATATAAATATAGGAATATAACATTTTCCTTATACATATTTGTAACAATAAAATACAGTATTTCAACGTGAACATATAAATATTTCATCGGTATAGTTAAAAATATAAATTAATATAAATATGAAAGTGAGAATAGAAAATACATAATTTAGAAACTCATACTATATGTGAATAGAGCCTAAACTATATGCAAGTGCCCTCTTGTGGAAATTTTTGAGAATAACCCACAGAAAAAAAATAAATATAATAATTTAGATGCAGTGATGGGTGTGAAAAATAAAATAGAGAATATAGTATTTTCTTTATGCGTATCTATACAAATACAATACAGTGCTTCCATTTAAATAGACAAATATATATATTAATGTGACTAAATATATACATAGTTAGACGTAAAAAATTATACTATTTATTTTTTACGTCTATAACTATGTATATTTTTAGTCACATTAATATATATTTATTTGTCTATTTAAATGGAAGCACTGTATTGTATTTGTATAGATACGCATAAAGAAAATACTATATTCTCTATTTTATTTTTCACACCTATCACTGCATCTAATTATTATATTTATTATTTTTTTTCTGCGGGTTATTCTCAAAAATTTCCACAAGAGGGCACTTGCATATAGTTTCGCCTCTATTCACATATAGTATGAGTTTCTAAATTATGTATTTTCTATTCTCACTTTCATATTTATATTAATTTATATTTTTAACTATACCGATGAAATATTTATATGTTCACGTTGAAATACTGTATTTTATTGTTACAAATATGTATAAGGAAAATGTTATATTCCTATATTTATATCTGTACTTTTATTATTGTATCACAATTACTGTAACCTATCTCACGGGTTAGTTTTGAAAATATCCACAAGAGGGCGTCTACACATAGTTTATTCTATATCCATATACTACACTGCAAGTTTATAATCACCATCTCTTTCATTTCTTCAATATCTCTTTAAAACCTATTATTTATTCAATTAGATATGTATACATTTGAGATATACTCACGTCTTGCACCGTGACCGGGGTTGCGCTTGTGCAGTGATGAGGGATGCGGACCTCCTCCGTCGGCCGTTAGCTATCGCTTTATGCGCATGCGCTGTCTCCCTGGTGACGCGTCCTGGGATTCGCGCATGCGCTGTTCGGCGATGACGCCCAGCGCTGGGGATCTCGCGCTTCCCTCTGAGGTCACGCACAAGCGCCGGGATGACCAGCACGGCTTGGCCCACATCACATGACCACCAGGGTTTACTATTTAAACCGGACATGGACATAAGAATGGCACCCCTTGAGAAAGCTACACGCGAAACACGCGTCGGGGCACTACCTTATCCACTGGGTCATACCACTACACTACGGAAATATGGGTAAGCATCATATGGAGGCTATGTTAGGTCATTTACACCCTATTTGCACTGTTTACGCTCATTTGGTGTAGACTAACTTTACTGCCTGTCTCACCTGACACATTCTCTATCTGCATACCTTGCTAGTTTAGGATTAAAGATAGATGTGTCTTTTGATATACTCTATCTTGTTTACCTATATCTGTGATACATTGTGTCATACTGTGACCCAGTTATAAAGACCTGTTTTAGATTCTTATGCTTTTTGATTTTGTAATAAAGATTTTCTATTTCCAACTTTCTTTTGATATTTATGGACTCCTTGTTTCTCTTGTTTATATACAATGTCTAATCATGTATACACTAACTGTTTAACCCCTTAATAACCAGCCTATTTTAAGCCTTAATGACCAAGCCAAGAGCTATAGCCTTTTTATTTTTGCGTCGACATAGCTGTATAAGGTCTTGTTTTTTGCGGGACAAGTTGTATTTTTTAATAGCACCATTTTGGTGGACATATTATTTCTTGATTAACTTTTTTTGGGGGGGAATAGAAAAAAACCTGAAACTTCGCCACTCTTTTTCGCGTCTTAAATCTACGCCGTTTACCGTGTGGTATAAATAAAACAATAACTTTATTCAGCGGGTTGTTACTATTGCAACTAGGGATGCACGGTGCATCGAAACTTCGATACTGTTTCGATACTGTGCATCCCTAAACGGTTCGATACCGCTATTTCCTGTATTTCGATACTGAGCTGCGCAGCCGCACAGCTCAGTATAGCAACACATGAATGTATGGGAGCGCGGCTGCGGCTGTGTAATTCAGCCACAGCCCCGCTCCTGAGTCATGATAAGTTCGCGGGGTCAGGATGATGCAATGCGGCCAGCGCTGCACTAATGAGCGGCGGCACTGGAGACAGAACATGGCGGGCGCGCTACAAAACACCCCCATGTTCTGTCCTCAGTGCCTGAACTGCCGCTCATTAGTGCAGCGCCGGCCGCAACTCCTCATGCTGACCGCGCGCACACTTCCTGTCAGGAGCAGGGCAATGGTTGTATTACACAGCCGCAGCCCCGCTCTATAACGGCGGAGATCAGAGAAACCGCTCATCTCCGCCGTTATTCCCCTGAATGCTGCGATCACAGCTGACTGCAGCATTCAGGAGAAAGTGAGAAGGGGGGATGCCCCTGGATCGCGTCACAGGGAATTCCTGTGACGCGATCGAGGGCCATACCATATATGGGCAGACAGCCCAGGGTCTATTGACGGACCCCAGGGCTGTCTTACCATATTTCATGTTAGGACATACCCAAGTATGTCCTAACAACTGCCTGTGTATTATCCGTCCACAGGCTAATGTACTGGCATATATCTGATATATGTCAGTACATTAAAGTTTAAAAATAAAGTAAAAACAAAGTATTGTTAAATTTTAAAAAAAATACACATTCACCTTTTTTACAATAAACATTAAAATAAGTCTCAATACATAAAATATACACACGTTCAGTAATGGCGCGGACAACAATGTTTTTGCATCATTTATGATGTGTACGCTGTAAAAAAATGAAATAAACACGGCTTTCATTCACTTATTAATGTGAGGCGTGAGGTGCGATGAATTTAACCTCCATGTTCCTCACATTAATAGTAATTAACCCCATCATGTACCTCGCACATTAACCCAATATGACTGAGAAACATGATGGGATTAATTACTATTAATGTGAGGCGCGTTCAAAATTCATCACACGTCGCGCCTCACATCAGAAAACTGAAGAATTTTTTTTTTATTACTGTTGGCAAAAGTATCGAAATTGGTATCGAAATCGCAATACTAAATGAAGTATCGGTATCGAAGTCCAAATTCTGGTATCGTGACATCCCTAATTGCAACGATACCAAATTTGTATAGTTTTTGTATGTTTTACTACTTTTACACAGTAAAAACGCTTTTTTTTCAAAATGATTTGTTTTTGTGTCTCCATATTTGAAGAGCCGTAACGTTTTTATTTTTTCGCCGATGCGGTTGTATGAGGGCTTTTTTGCGGGACGACTTGTAGGTTTTATTGGTACCATTTTGGAGTAGATGCGACTTCTTGATCACTTTTTTTTTAAGTCAGTATTCACAGAAAACAGCAATTTTTCCATAGTTTTTTATTACATTTTTTACGGCGTACGCCATGCGGGTTAAATAATGTGATAGATTTATAGTCGGGGTCGTTACGGACGCGGCGATACCAGATGTGTAACTTTTTTATTTTGTTTTTTTAATAGTAAAGCATTTTGTAAGGGGAAAAGCTGGAATAATTTTTTTCCCAAAATTTTTTTTATTAACTTTATTCAACTTTTTTTTTACTTTTTTTAATCGTCCCACTAGGGGACTACAATATGCGATTCTGCGATCGCTATTATAATACACTGCAATACTTTTGTATTGCAGTGTATTACTGCCTGTCCGTTTAACACGGACAGGCATCTGCTAGGTCATGCCTCCGGCATGATCTAGCAGGCATTCGCTCCAGGCAGACCTGGGGGCCTTTATTAGGCCCCCGGCTGCCATTGGAGACACAGACACTCAGCGATCGTATCGCCGGGTGTCGGTGGGAGAGAGAGGGAGCTCCCTCCCTCTCTCCAAAACCACTCAGATGCAGTGCTCGCTATTGAGAACCGCATCCGAGGGGTTAAACGTGTGAGATCGATACAAAATATCAATCTCACCCGGTCGAGCAGGGACGCCCCCAGCCTCTGCTAGCTGAGAGCAGGGAGATTTGACAGCTCCCTGCTCTGTTTACTTATTCCGATGCCGCGACGTAAAAAGTCTATGGCATCGGAATAAGGCCCGTTAGTGATCGACGTAAAAACACGATGGGCCGGTCACTAACGGGTTAAAAAAAAATAATTTCTAGCGACACATTCCCTTTAACCCCTTACTGCTGCAGCCATTTTTCATTTTCGTCCTTTCCGCCCTACATTCCAAAAGCCATAAATTTTTTTATTTTTCCGTCGATATAGTCCTATGAGGGCTTGATTTTTGCGGGACGAGTTTAGTTTTTAGTAGCAGCATTTATTGTGCTATATAATGTGCTAGGAAACAGGGAAAAGAATATTTGTGGGGTAGAAAATGAAAAAAAAAAAACCACAGCAGTTCCTCCATTGTTTTATTGCGCTTAGTTTATACAGACTTCACTGTGCAATTAAAACATGTTAGCTTTATTCTGTGGGTCAACAACGATTACGGCGATACCAAATATATATATATATATATTTTACTACTTTTACAAGTAAAAACCTAAGTGCAAAAAATTCAGAGAGCCATAACTTTTCTGTCGTTTAAGTGGTATGCGGGCTTATTTTTTGCGGAATAAGCTGTAGTTTTTAATGATCCTATTTTAGGGGACATGCGACATTTATATCACTTTTTATTTAATTTATTGTGGGAGATGAGGTGACCAAAAAAAAAAAAAAAAGAAGATTCACCGTGCGGGTTAAATAATGATGTATTTTAATAGTTCAGACTTTTATGGATGCGGCGATACTAATTAAGTTTATTTGTTTTTTTTACTATGCTCGAAGGAATTTTTTGAACTTCTCATATTTTTTTTTTTTAACATAAAAAAAACAAACAAACTTTATTTTACTAATTTTTACTTTTTTTTTTTTATTAGTCCCCCTAGGGGACTTCAACCAGCAATCGTTAGATCGCTTGTACTATATACTGCAATACTAATGTATGTAATGTACTAATGTACTGCAGTATATCGGGATTCTAACAGACTTTTTTTTAAAGAGGCTCTGTCACCACATTATAAGTGCCCTCTCTTTACATTACAGCGCCGATCATATTATGTACATTACAGTAGTGTTTTATATTTGGAAAAACGATCATTTTTGACAGGGTTATGACCTATATTAGCTTTATGCTAATGAGTTTCCCAATGGACAGCTGGGTGTGTTTTACTATATGACCAAGTGGGCGTTGTACAGAGGAGTGTATGACGCTGACCAATCAGCGTCATACACTTCCCTCCATTCATTTATACAGCAGATAGCGATATTGCTATGGGCAGCCATATAAACACACTATAACGCTACTCGTGTCATGACAATGAATATACATTACCTCCAGCCAGGACGTGATGTGTAGTCAAAATATTGACCACTTCTCTGATTTACAACATAGCAGGCATAGTCTCGCGAGATTATGCTGTAAGCTGTCATTTACAGCGAGATCTCGCTGTGCATTACAGAGAGGCTACAGAAGTGGTCAGGATTCTGAATAAACATCACGTTCTGCCTGGAGGTAATGTATATTCATTATCAGGACACTGCAGTAATGTTATAGTGTGTGTATGTGGCTGCACATAGTGATATAGCTATATCGCTATGTGCAGAGTAAATGAATGGAGAGAAGTGTATGACGCGGATTGGTCAGCGTCATACACTTCTATCCACAACGCCCACTTGGCCATATAGTAAAAACACGCTCAGTTGTCCATTGAGAAACTTATTAGCATAAAGCTAAAATAGATCTTAACTCCGTCAAAAATTATCGTTTTTCTAAATAAAAACACTGCTGTAATCTACATTACAGCGCCGATCACACCATGTACAATATAGGCCACTTATAATGTGGTGACAGAGCCTCTTTAAGTAGGAGCACAAAGATGGCAGACCTGGGGGCCTTCATTAGGCCCCCAGGCAGCCATAGCCACCCCCTGAGTGCATTGTGGGAGGCGCGAGGAGCTGTTAGAAAGAGGGGGGGGGCAACCCCCTCTTTCTAACGAATTAAATTCTGTGGTCGCTATTCATTGCGGCATTTAACGAGCGCGATCCCGCTCGTTACTCAAGTGTTGGCTGTAACATACAACAGACACCAGCATCGTACGGAGCGGGTTCACTCCGTGAGTCCATTCCATACTTCCCCCTACCCAACTTTGGTGTATGGATACGTCAAATGTCGGAAAAGGGGTTAAAGGGTCTATCACCAGTTCATAACTGCCCTATCTTCTACCTAATCTAATAGGCGCTTTAATGTAGAGAAGTAATGTGTTGGTTTCTAAAAAAAAAAAAAATAATTACTTTTGACAAAATTATGAACATTTGGTCAAGAGTAAAAAACAAAACAAAAACACCCACTAGGGCATGAAGAACAAGTTTATATAATACTTAAAATGCTCATAACTTCGTCAAAAATAAAAACTTTAACAAAAAAATTACTTATCTACATTAAAGAGGCTCTGTCACCACATTATAAGTGCCCTATATTGTACATGATGTGATTGGCGCTGTAATGTAGATTCAGTAGTGTTTTTTATTTAGAAAAACTATAATTTTTGACGGAGTTATGACCTGTATTAGCTTTATGCTAATGAGTTTCTCAATGGACAACTGGGCGTGTTTTACTTTTTGACCAAGTGAGTGTATGACGCTGACCAATCAGCATCATACACTTCTCTCCATTCATTTACACAGCACATAGCGATATAGCTATATCACTATGTGCAGCCACATAAACACACTATAACGTTACTGCAGTGTCCTGACAATGAATATACATTACCTCCAGCCAGGACGTGATGTTTATTCAGAATCCTGACCACTTCTCTGCACGTCTGTGATTTACAGAACAGCACAGCGAGATCTCACTGTAAATGACAGCTTACAGAGTAATCTCGCGAGACTACGCCTGCTATGCTGTAACTCACAGAGATGTGCAGAGAAGTGGTCAGGATTCTGAATACACATCACGTCCTGGCTGGAGGTAATGTATATTCATTGTCAGGACACTGCAGTAATGTTAGTGTTTGTGGCTGCACATAGCAATATCACTATCTGCAGAGTAAATGAATGGGGAGAAGTGTATGATGCTGATTGGTCAGCATCATGCACTCCTCTGTACAATGCCCACTTGGTTATATAGTAAATATATATTTTTTCCATCGAGAAACTCATTAGCATAAAGCTAATATAGGTCATAACACCGGCAAAAATGATTGTTTTTCTAAATAAAAAACACTGCTGTAATCTACATTACAGCTCCGATCACATCATGTACAATATAGGCCACTTATAATGTGGTGACAGAGCCTCTTTAAAGCGCCTATTAGATTAGGTAGACGATAGGGCAGTTATGAACTGGTGACAGAGACTCTTTAAAACAGAACCACCTCATAAGCAAGAATGCAACAACTACTATAAGAGCAGGGAATAGTAATGATATTTAATTCAGTAAAATCCTTTTGGTTTCCATTGAGCAGGATTTCACACATGTAGTAGGAGAGAATCGCTTACAGCGTCAATAACAAATAGAAAATACATTACTTCAAACGAAAAAAAGATTCCCAAAAGAGCGGGAAGAGAATGCAGCAAGTCTATAGCGCCGCTGAGGTCGCGGTGTGCAGACCCTTCAGGGCTGGCGGCACCACAAATGCCAGTCACCGTCAGCGCTTGTGTTCCAGGACTTGCATAGTCCACGGCCCTGTATACAGCACAGTGACCCGTTCACTGCTGCCTCATACTCCCGTCTCTAGGAGTCGTCCGGCTTGTCCACTGGCGGTCCGCACGGCTGCAGCATCTTTTCCATGAGGTTAAACCGCACTCGGGCCTTGCTCTCGTTCTCCGCCACAGCAAAGTAGTTGAGCAGGTCGAAGTGGCCCATGTAGGAGCAGTACGAGTCGCGGTGCTGGTTTACGAGCCACTCCCACTTGGTGGTATCCGCGTGGCCAGTGCCAATGTACTTGGACTGCAGATGCTCTAACTGGCTGTGGATGGTGTATCGGTCCGTCATGGCGCCTCAGTATTAATGCGATACAGCACGATGTAGATGAAAGCGGAAGTGACGTGACCCGGAAGTGCGTTTCTATACCCCGCAAGGACCTTGTAGACATCACGATCACATGATGTCTGTGAGCCGCACGTGAACACCCTCAGGTGAGACGCAGCAGGGGCGGGGCATGAGGGGGTGGGGCATGAGCGGGCAAAACAAATGTCAAGGAAATGGTGTTGTAGTTCTTCTGTAGGTGGGTGGGGAGGTCTTGTGCGTTACGTCGCTTACTATTATGGGATTACAGTACAGTTTTGGTGCACTTTTTAAAGCTACAACCAGGAGTGGATATAAAAAGAGAAGTCTCTGGTTGTGGCTTTAAAAACAGCTCCACATCTGTACTGGCTTAATGTCTCTTGTGGTTTTGGTTCTTTATATAAGGTTTGCCATCTGGGTTTCTGCTTGAAGTGCATGCCACCTGGGGTTCTGTGTAAAGTCTGGGCCATTGTTTTGTTGAATGTGTGCCATCTGAGAACTGTTTGCGACACCTATGCCAGCTATTTTTTTTTGCGTAGAGTATGTGCTATTTGGGGTGGTGAGTGTATGTTGTCCAGCAGTGCTGCATAGTGGGACATACTGACAACAATGACCATTATTACTAATGTAAAGAAAATATAAAAATGGCATCATGAGTTTTTTGTTTGGTAGACATGGCATGAGCAGATTTTTTTTGTAGCTAATGAAACACGAATGCCATATAAACAGACGCCTTTGAAAATTCCTGTGCTTGATAGACCTGGAATGAAAAGGTTCTGGACATGAAAGCTGGCATCATAGTGGGCAAATTGATAATTTTTACAGATTTGAATAAGTGACTGATGTTTTTGAAGGGTTAAATTACTTTGGGCCACTCATTTCACACTGCCTACATACAGAGAGAAATGACACGCATCAAAATCAGTTGAGATCAGCCTGGCTCGAACAGGTTCTGGGCATGAAAGCTGGCATCAAAACGGGCAAATTGACAATTTTTCCAGATTTGAATAAGTAACTGATGTTTTTGAAGGGTTAAATTACTTTGTGCCACGGATCTCACACTGCCAACATACAGAGAGGGATGCCCCGCATCAAAATCAGTTGAGATCAGCCTGGCCCGAACAGGTTCTGGGCATGAAAGCTGGCATCAAAATAGGTAGGTGGACACTTTTTCCAGATTTGAATACATATCTGGTGGTTTTAAAGGGTTAAATGACTTTGGGCCACTCATTTCACACTGCCAACATACATAGAGGAATGTCCCTCATCAAAATCAGCCTGGCCCAAACAGGTTCTGGGCATGAAAGCCGGCATCATAGTGGGCAATATGACAATTTTTACAGATTTGTATAAGTAACTGATGTTTTTGAAGGGTTAAACGACTTTGGTTCGTTCATTTCACACTGCCAACATAGATAAAAGAATGTCTCACATCAAAATCAGTCAAGATCAGCCTGGCCTGAACAGGTTCTGGGCATGAAAGCTGGCATCAAAGTGAGTAGACGGACACTTTTTCGAGATTTGAATAAGTAACTGATGTTTTTGAAGGGTTAAATTACTTTGGGCCACTGATCTCACACTGCCAACATACAGAGAGGGATGCCCTGCAAAATCAGTCAAGAACATCCTTAAAGGACGGGTGTCGCACATTTTTTTTTTTATATATATAATATTGCTTTTAGTATGTTATTAAAATAAATTTTATTTATTTGTGTGTTTTACTTTTTTCTTTTTTCTAACTTTTACTTCACTATGGGGGCTGCCATTTTGTTTTTCATCTCTGTATGTGTCGATTAACGACACATACAGAGATAGAATACGGCAGCTACAGTGCATAGGAGTCAATGAACGGGAGCCGTTCCATTGACTCTGCTCTCTGGCTCTGTACTGCGCAGACGCAGGTCAGAGTCACACAGCAGAGCAGCTGTTTGCAGGGAGAGAGCAGGCGCCATCTTGAAGACCAGCGGCACTGCAGGTAAGGTGTGTGTCTCTGTCTGTCCCTCTCTCTCATACAGTCCCCCGCTCTCGTGACCCCCGACGGGCGCCCCCCTCTCCGACGGGGCCCCCCCCCCCCAACGGGCTCCCCTGTAGTCGTGCGGGAGATTCTGTATAAAGGACACATGGTGTAACTGTCCTGGGAAAGCTGGGTGATAATATGCCCGCTGTTAGTGTGGTACCCAGCTTTCCTAGACCCCTGAACGATAAATCTCTCTAGTTGTGCTGAGACTGAGAGGTTCATTAGTCACATTCCCAAACAGTCTCAGTACAACTAGAGAGATTTACCGTTCAGGGGTCTGGGAAAGCTGGGTGACCACCATTACCCCTCCTACTGGAGTGTGAGAGGTTCATTAGTCACATCCCTAAACACACTCCAGTAGGAGGGGTAATGATGGTCACCCAGCTTTCCCAGAAGCAGATGTAACCAGGAAAGGGCTGGATGGATGGGCTGAGTGTGCACAGGGTTTTTGGTGACCCCCTCTGTCATGTGATCGGACCTAGGTTACCGGTTCATCAGACGGGGTTCATGTGACTATAAATCTGTCCATAACAAGAGACAGTGCACTTAGGACAAGCCCTGCCCTCATGCCGTAGTTGTGTGGTTCTGTCTGCAGTGATGGCGGTGGGTGGCTCTGACACCCGCCTCCCCCGTCGGGTCATCTCAGGACAGAAGAGGTGTCCGGATTGGAGACACAGCGCCGCACCTGTCCTCAGGTTGTGTCTGGTATTGCAGTTCACCTCCATTGAAGTGAATAGGATAGAGCTGTAATACCACACACGACCGGAGGACAGGTGCGGCGCCATGTTTTCCTGGACGACCCCTTTAAGACTTTTCCCGTGTGTGTGTGTGGCAGAGCGGAGTGTGCACGGGCGCCGCTGATACTTCATAGCCGCTTATCAGCTATTTTGAAGAATCAGCGGCGAGAACCCTCCCCCCACACACACACAAATTCCCCAAACACGCAAAATCAAGTGTAATCAAGCGTTTTTTTAATGCGGTTTTTTGCACGTAAAATGTGCAAAAAAACAACGTGTCAAATACACGGCGTGTGAACCGGTCAACTGAAAAGTCATTCACTTCACTGTCATCATTCTAAGGGCTCATTTACACGAGCGTGTTATACGTCCGTGCGACGCACGTGATTTTCACACGCGTTGCAGGGACCTATATTAGTCTATGAGGCCGTGCAGACAGGTGCGTGATATTATGTCCACTGCGTAAAAGTCACGATATGTCCGTTCTTTGAGCGTTTTTCGCGCATCAAGCACCCATTGAAGTCAATGGGTGCGTGAGAATCACGAGCACCACACGGAAGCACTTCCGTGGGACGCGCGTGTTTTGCGCAACAGCAGTGAAAAGAATGAATGAAAACAGAAAAGCACCACATGCTTTTCAGTTTACAAACATCCAAACGGAGTGTCATAATGATGGCGGCTGCGCGAAAAACACGCAGCCTCGCATCATATGGTGATGAGACACGGAGCTGTTAAGTGCTTTTTGCGCACGCAAAACACCGCGTTTTTTGCGTGCGCTAAACGCACACGCTCGTGTAAACCCGGCCTAAGGCTGGATTCACACGAGCGTGTGCTTTTTGCGCACGCAAAAAGCGTGGTGTTTTGCGTGCGCAAAAGGCACTTAACAGCTCCGTGTGTGATCACCATATGATGCATGGCTGCGTGTTTTTCGTGCAGCCGCCATCATGATGACACTCCGTTGGGATGTTTGTAAACAGAAAAGCACGCGGTGCTTTTCTGTTTTCATTCATCCTTTTCACTGCTGTTGCGCGAATCACGCGCGTCCCACGGAAGTGCTTCCGTGTGACATGCATGGTTTTCACGCACCCATTGACTTCAATTGGTGCGTGATGCGCGAAAAACTCTCAAAGAACGGACATGTCGTGACTTTTACGCAGCGGACTAACGCGTAAAAGTCACGCAACTGTCTGCACAGCCCCATAGACTAATATAGGTCCGTGCAACGCGCGTTAAAATCATGCGCGTTGCACGGACGTATATCCCGTTCGTCTGAATAAGCCCTAAGAGTAAGGCCACACACAATGTTTACAGCTGAAAAATCGGAAGCAGAACGCCTACAAGCATCTACCCATTGGTTTCATTGGGAAATACGGCGTTCTGTTCCGACAGGGCGTTTTTTACGTGGTCGTTTTCCAAAACCGGCACGTAAAAAGACGCCCACCAAAATGAAGTGCACATCACTTCTTGGGACGTTTTTGGAGCCGTTTTTCATTGACTTTATAGAAAAACAGCTCCAAAAACGCGAGTTTGATTAAAAAATGGCTGAAAATCATTAGCTGTTTTCCCTTTGTTTAGTAAGCGTGTGAACATACACTTAGCCTTTTGGTGTGTCCTATAACTTCTGCCAGCTGCAGAATCACACCCAAAATGGCTGCCGGACTTCTTAGCAATTTGAAGACACCTTTTCCTGGCTTGTGGGAGGGGTGAGATTCCCTCCCACATTTACAGCAGCTGTGAGTCAGGTTGCTTTGCCTTATTCACCTTGCTGTAATTCTGGGAAGTGCTCCCCCTGGTGGCCAACATAGGAAAACATGTCAAATTATTATTTGATTTTGAATACTTTCCACCATATGGAAGAAAAAAAAAATACAGCAAAAAACGTAAAAAAATATAATCGAAATAAGTAACGACACTTAAAAAAAAAGGTTTAATTCGCGACACATTCCCTTTTACTAGTATTTTTAAATGGTTAAATGACTTTGGGCCATTTATTGCACACTACCAACATACATAAAAGAATGCTCCGCATCAAAATCAGTCTAGATCAGCCTGGCCCGAACAGGTTCTGGGCATAAAAGCTTGCCTCAAAGTGGGCAAATTTGACAATTTTTACAGATTTGAATAAGTAACTGATGTTTTTGAAGGGGTTAAATAACTTTGGGCCACTGATCTCACACTGCTAACATACTGAGAGGGATGCCCCTTATCATATTCAGTAGCGTTC
Source organism: Rhinoderma darwinii (assembly GCF_050947455.1). Taxonomy (NCBI): domain Eukaryota; kingdom Metazoa; phylum Chordata; class Amphibia; order Anura; family Rhinodermatidae; genus Rhinoderma; species Rhinoderma darwinii. Next base: position 287,731,436 of record NC_134690.1, on the reverse strand, counting down.
AGCCTGGCCTGAACAGGTTGTGGGCTCGGAAGCTGGTAACAAATTGTGAAGACAGACACTTTTCGTTGACTTTAATCATTTTGTCTGGGTATCCTCTGCCTTCTCATTTAGGTTTTGCTGTTTCCCCAAAGGCACACGTTAATTATAATCTCAGCGGTCCAAAACTTTTAGCATGAGGAACACGACCTATGCCAGATGCACCACATTTACTGTAATGGAGTCTATCATGTTTTCTTTGTTGTGTCCAATATTTTACTGGATTAGTGCGGCATGTTGACATTTATTTTTACCATTTACAGAAATCTACAACAGAGACTTTTTAACCTTTTCACCACTGTCATACGGCGATATACTTTCTAACTGCCAATGCCCTGTGTAGTTAGCACCTGTATAGACGTTGACAGCCTGGAATGGGTTTAATAAGGGCAGTGCTGCTTCAGTGTGAGCAGCACTGTACTCTCATGTCTGCCGGGGCTTTGAGAGCCCCGGAAGACACCCCCCACTGTAGATAGTACCACCCACAACCCCCTGTAGGCAGCGCAAAACCCTCTGTAGATAGCGCCATCTAAGCTCCCTCCAGCATCGGAATCCCTGGCCAGCGCTCCGGCCGAGGATTCCCCTCCTAGAGGGAGCCCCCGCCGTCTCTCCATCCCTGCTGTAGATAGCAAACCCCCCCGCTGTAGATAGCATCACACCCCCCACTATAGATAGCGTCACCTAAACTGACTCTAGGAGCGGAATCTCCGGTGTCAGATCGCACTGGTTGGGGATTCCGCTTCTAGACAGAGCCGCTGACACTCTGGCCGTAGATTCTGCTACTGGAGAGCCCCTGGTGTCACTATCCATATATGGACAATGGCGTAAGTGGCTATCTCTAGGAGCAGAATCCCCGGTGTCAGATCGCTCTGCGCTCTGTTGCGGGGATTCCGCTACTGGAGAAGCCCCTGGTATCACTATCCATATATGGACAATGACGTCAGCGGCTCTCTCTAGGAGCGGAATCCCCGGTGTCAGATCGCTCTGTGTCGGGGATTCCGCTACTGGAGGAGCCCCTGGTGTCACTATCCATATATGGACAGTGACATCAGGGGCTACTCCTGGAGAGGAATCTCTGCTCTGGCAGGGGATTACGCTTTTAGAGTTAATCCCTGACGTCACTGTCCATATATGGACAGAGACATCACAGGCTTCATGTAGGAGTGGAATCTTCGGCCAGAGGGATTCCACTCCTACAGGGATCTACAGTGGTGCTATTTACAGGGAGGGGGTGCCATTTACAGGGGGGTGGCGTTATCTGCAGTGGGGATATTGCTAAATGCAGGGTGTATGTTGCTATCTACATGGGGTTGTGCTATTTACAGAGGGTGTGGTGCTATATATAGGGGGTGTGGCACTATACATGGGTGCTGTGGCATTATATTGGCACTATGTACAGGGGTTACTGTGTGTGGCACTATGGGCATTATCTACAGGGAGAACTGTGGCACTATGTGGGTACTGTGGCACTATTTACAGTGGACACTATGTGGGCACCGGCACTATCTATTTTGTCAATGTGGCACTATCTACTGTGGTATTGCATCACTCTCTACATGGGCACTGTGGTGTTATCAGGGGGTTGGGACAAAAAACCCTAACAAATAAAATTCATCCATTTTTTTTTTAACGTCCATGAAAAACGGATGGCAAATGCCGGTTAAAAACGGTCAGACGGCCAGGAAATCGATTCAAATTTTAAGACACATTGATGCAAAACAGCCAAGAAAAACTGACAGTTCATTCGTTGCTGACCGCCATTTTTTTCACGGTCGTTTGTGTATAGCCCTCTTCACTCTCCCTTCACAACGATAAAAACACTGAATTAATTAAACTAATCTAGAAAGTGAAAGCCTCATAAGTCTTTTAAAAAACAAAGTAAAAATAGTTGTGATATTCAAAGCGGTTCCAAAGATATTATCGTTTAAAGACGTGCATATAAAAAATGGAAAATTTGACCTGGACACAGGGGCATCAGTGACCCTTGGTCATGAAAGGGTTAAAGATGATCTGTCACCAGCTCTAAGTATCTAAATGCCATATCTAATCTGATATTCTGGCATTTTGTTGTTAGGCTATACTAGCCATCGGGGTGGTAGCAATATTCTCAGCACACAGAAACACCGTTCCTGGAGAAAGAATATTGTTACGCCCCCCATGGCTAGTATAGCCTAATTTGCATATAACTAATGGGGCTTATATCTCTGAATGGCTCAACGATTTAGACAAAACAAACACCAAAATGCTAAGGGTATATGCACACGCTAGCTGCCTTTTACGTCTGAAATTACAAACTGTTTTCAGGAGAAAACAGCTCCGTCATTTCAGACGTAAAAGCTCCTCCTCGCATTATGCGAGGCGTCATTGACGCCCGTAATCTTGAGCTGTTCTTCATTGAATTCAATGAAAAACGGCTCAAATTAAGTTTCAAAGAAGTGCCCTGCACTTCTTTGACGAGGCAGTCATTTTACGCGTCGTCGTTTGACAGCTGTCAAACGACGACACGTAAATGACAGGTCGTCGGCACAGTACGTCGGCAAACCCATTGAAATGAATGGGCAGATGTTTGCAGACGTATTGTAGCCGTATTTTCAGGCGTAAATCGAGGCATAATACGCCTCGTTTACGCCTGAAAATAGGTCGTGTGAACCCAGCCTGAGGGTGATGTCATAGATGAGTGTCCGATACACATGTGAACAAACTTTTAGTTATGATTGGGTAAGACTCAGGTAACAATTGGTCAGAGGCTCCGTCAAAACTTCCAGCCCCAATTATTGTACAGATAATGATGTACACAGCATTATTTTACCTGTGACGAGGACTGAACCGCAAGCCCTGAAGTCAATTGGTTCCAGCACACACTGGTGTTAACGTCATCGTATTTGATGTAAAAAATCATGTTGAGGAACACTGGGGAAAACATTTGACAAACTTCTGACATGTCATAGTGACATGTCAGAAGTTTGGATTGGTGGGGGTCCGAGCACTGAGACCCCCGCCAATCGCTCAAACGAAGCAGCAGAAGCGCTCGTATGAGCGCTCAGCCGCTTCGTGACTGTTCTGCTTTTTCCAGAAATCAATGTGTCGGTGTACGGACTCAGTAGAAAGTCTATGGGCCAGTACTCCGATACATCGGCTTTCCATGAAAATGCCGAACAGACACGAAGCGGCTGAGCGCTCACACGAGCACTTCTGCCGCTTAGATTTAGCGATTGGTTGGGGTCTCAGTGCTTGGACCTCCACCAATCAAAACTTATGACATGTCAGTATGACATGTCAGAAGTTTGTCAAACGTTTAGGCTGGGTTCACACGTGGCGGAATTTCACTTAAATTCCGCTGCGGACACTCCGCAGCGTTAATCCGCAGCGGAGCCGTTTGTCCATTGACTTACACTTTAATTTAGCAGTGTTCGTTTAGACGAGGCGTAAAATTCCGCTGCGGAGCATAGGCTGCGGAGCGGAATTTGGTGTCCGCAGCATGCTCTGTCTGTTGCGGAGCAGTGGCGGACTCATGGCAGAATTTCTCCATTGACTTCAATGGAGATTCTAATTTCCGCAATGAAGTCCGCAGCTGTCATGCACATGTTATGTGTGCTGCGGATCCGTCTTGCTTTTTTAACTTGACATTTCTTAATTCTGGCTGGACCTATGTATTTCTAGGTCTACAGCCAGACTGAGGAAGTCAATGGGGCTCCCGTAATGACGGGAGCGTTGCTAGGAGACGTCAGTAAATAGTCACTGTCCAGGGTGCTGAAAGAGTTAAGCGATCGGCAGTAACTGTTTCTGCACCCGGGACAGTGACTACCGATCCCAATATACATGTATCTGTAAAAAAAAATGAAGTTCATACTTACCGAGAACTCCCTGCTTCTGTCTCCAGTCCGGCCTCCCAGGATGACGTTTCAGTCTAAGTGACGGCTACAGCCAATCACAGGCTAATAACAGGCTGCAGCGGTCACATGGACTGCCGCGTCATCCAGGGAGATCGGGCTGGATGCCGAAGGAGGGACGCGTCACCAAGACAACGGGCGGTAAGTATGAATTTCTTTGACTTTCACAAGGGAAAGTGCTGTCCCTTCTCTCTATCCTGCACTGAATAGGGAGAAGGGAAGTACTTTTACCGCAGTCCGCAGCAGCTAGTCCGCATCAATTTACTGCACATTTTGTGCAGATCCGCAGCAGAATCTGCAACGCAGATTCTGTGCGGCATTGATGCGGACAGTTGCGGAGGAAATCCGCCACGTGTGGTCATGCCCTTAGTTACACTTTAATAATTTAAAGCGTAACTTTTATAGAACAAATGTTCATAAATGAATAGTACAGGTGAATATAAAAAAAACCTGTCATATATGTTATTAAAGGGAAGGTGTCATGAACATTTTTTTTTATCATATTGCCTTTAATATGATATTAACATACATTTTTATTTGTTCTTACTTTTACTTTTCTAGGGGGGCCTTTTTTTTTTTAATCTCTGTATGTGTCGATTAACGACAAATACAGAGATAGAATACGGCACATACAACCCCATAGAGAATGCAAACGGGAGCCGTTCTATTCTCTGAAGCGTACACCGTCTGCGTGGGAATGGCGCATGCGCCTCTCCGACACAGACCAAAACGAAGCTCGTTCGCAGAGCAAAATCCGGCGCCATTTTCATGTGGACTGGAAGCCGCTGCTGGACAGTAAGATGACAACTTCCGGCCGCGGCTTCCGGCCATATGTTCAAGGAAGCGAAGGCGCAAGGAATAGGAGCGGAGGCAGCGGCGGCAGAAGGTAATTTATGTTCGTGTATGTGATGTGTGTATTATGTTCGTGTATGTTCGTGTTCTACTGTCTGCTTAATACTGTATCTAATCCTCCTACACTGTGCAGTCGCTCAGAAAATGGCGGCACACAGTGTAGGAGGTTTGAAGATTGGCCAGAAGATGGGAGTGGGGATTGTGTGAGGACACTAGAGAGAGTGTGTCCATCCCAAATTTGCAACATAAATCAATGAGGTTGCTTTACCACATTGACCACGCTGCAATTTTGGGAACTGCTCCCTCTAGTGATCAGCACATGGAAATGTTATAAATTAGAATCTAATTTATAATATTTCTTGACTTGCGAAAAAATTAAAACAATGTGTAATCACTTAAATAATAATTGTTTAACTAAAAAAAATAAAAAAAAATTTCTAGCGACACATTCCCTTTAAAGAATTATTCTTCCTTCTCTACTCATTAAGCTGCTTTCCTCCTCTTTCCCATCACTTAGGGCCTGTTCACATCACTGTTCGCTTTCCGCTCCGGGGTTCCGTCGGACGTTTCCGACGGGTGAATCCCGCAACGGAAAGTGAAACTGAAACCACAGCTTCCGTTTCCGTCACCATATCTGGTGACGGAAACGGAAGCTGTGGTTTCAGTTTCACTTTCCGTTGCGGGGTTCACCCGACGGAAACCTCTGATGAAAGGTGACGGAAACGGAAGCTGTGGTTTCAGTTTCACTTTCCATTGTGGGGTTCACCCGAAGGAAACCTCAGACGAAACCCCGGAACGGAAAGCCAACGCTGATGTGAACAGGCCCTTAGCCTCTTATCTCTAAGTAATCCATCTCCAGCCTCACACACAGAAGTCTATGGAGAGGAGAGGAGGAGGAGGCTAATTGATTTATTGCCTCAATCTGAACAATGGTAGAGTCTTATCTGGCATAGCAGTGCTAGAAGGGCTATCTTACATGCTGTGTAGTAGCAGAGAGCTCAGCAGCTGTACTATGTGTGTCTCTTTCAGCAACCTCCTACACCTCTTCCCCTCTATAGATTTCAATTTTAAAAGCAGGAAAGAGCAAAGCAGCCTGATAAATGGAGAAAGGAGCATATTTATTTAATAATATATATGACAAAGTTCCTGAGATTCACCTGTACTATCCATTCATGAAAAGTTGTTTTATAATTAGACAGTGTAAACTCAGACCAGACAGTATTTACTGATGCTGATTTATCACAGTGGCTGATGCTGGGTGGTAAATGTTTTGACTGTCTAGTCTAATACAATGAACTCCTAGAAAAATGCAATAGAGCACAGTATATAAAAAAAATATTTTTTTTTTTTTTATTGGGATAACAGTATAAGCATATAAACAAGGCTGCAAAAAAACTGAAAATAAAGAAGAACCCTCCTGGAGTACAAACTTACATATCACAGAAAGCCAAAGTACATAGTGATGGAGTTAATTAACCCCTAGGCGCACGACGCAACTGTACGTCCATGCGGCCAGTGTCTTAAGGCACAGGGACGTACAGTTACTAAGTAGTTTCCGGTGCACACTGTCGTCGACAGTGTGCATCGGGAACCGGGAGGCCAGCTGTCCCTGTGATTGATTGCAATCACCGCATTCAGGGGTTTCTAGCTCATCGGCAGACCTCACGATAAATCGTGAGATTTGCAGATGGCTAGCATGGCGATCGGAGGCCAAGTAATGGCCTCCGTGTCTGCCATGTACGGAAGCCTATCAGGATCAGCCTCCTGATAGACTTCTTGTCAGAGTGACAGGACTACACTGCCGTTCGCGATTCACACTGTCAATGACAGTGTCTGTGACACTGTCGGCGACAGTGTGCATCGGGAACCGGGAGGTCAGCTGTCCCTGACAGCTGAGACTCCACTAGTTGCCGATCAGCGGCTCATTGGCGCTGATTTCGGCAATTAACCCGTTACATGCGGAGCTCGATTGCGATCCCCGCATGTACAGGGTTTGTAGCACATCAGCAGCCCCCATGCAATTGTGGGGGCTGCTGATGCTTGTGATGGCACCCGGGGGCCAGACAACGGCCCCCGGGTCTGCCATGTATGTCAGCCTATAAGGATCAGCCTCTGCTGGTCCTTGTAGACTAACTGTCAGAGTGACTGTGACCTAGGTAGTGTAATGTATTCTAGCAGCGAACAGAGCTGCAGGTAAGAAAAGAAAGTGTAAAAAGTAAATAAAAAATAAAAAAACGTTAATAAAAATGTTTTACAAAAGTGTAAAAATAAAAGATTTTTTTTCTTATAATAAGTCTCTTATTATAGGAAAAAAATGAAACCGTTAAAAAACAGTACACATATTTGGTATCACCGCGTTCGTACCGACCCAATCTATAACACTATAATGTTGTTTTTACCGCACGGTGAACACCGCAAAAAAACCTAACTAAAAACAATGCCAGAATCACTATTTTTTGGTCACCACCCCTCCCAAAATATAGAATAAAAAGTGATCAAAAAGTCGCATGTACCCGAAAATAGTACCGATAAAAACTACAACCCATCCCGCAAAAAACAAGCCCTTACACCGCTTTTTTGACTGAAAAATAAAAAAATTACGGCTCTCAGAATATGGTGACACAGAAAATAAATTATTTTATAAAGAAGTGATTTTATTGTGCAAACGCTGCAAAACATAAAAAAACCTATATACATATGGTATCGCCGTAATCGTACCGACCCGCAGAATAAAGTACAATTGTCATTTATAGCGCATTATGAACGCCGTAAGAAATAAAGAATTTAAAACGCCAAAATCACTGTTTTTGGCCACCAAAGCTCTAAATAAAATGTAATAAAAAGTGATCAAAAATTAGCATCTACCAAAAAATGGTACCAATAAAAACTACAGCTCATCCTGCCAAAAATAAGCCCTCACACCGCTCAATTCATGGAAAATAAAAAAGTTATGGCGTTTGGAAGGCGGGGAGTGAAAAACTAAAATGGAAAAGCAAAAAAGGATCAGTCCTGCAAAGGTTAATTCATTTCTATTAAAAAAATAAATTATTACCACATGTGGGGTATTGTCATACTCGGGAGAGATTGCGCTACAAATGTAGGGCGACTTTTTCTCCTTTATCCCTTGTGAAAATGAAAAAAATTCAACATTTTAGTGGACAAAAATGTTTATATTCATTTTCACGGCCCAATTCTACTAAATTCTGCAAAAGATCTGTGTGGTATAAATGCTTACTATACCCCTAGAAAAATTCCTTGAGGGGTCTAGTTTCCAAAATGGGGTCACTTTTGGGGGGTTTCCACTATTTTGTTCCCTCCAGGGGGTTGCAATCGCAACGTGGCACTGAAAATCAATCCAGCAAAATCTGTGCTCCAAAATCCAAATCGCGCTCCCTCCCTTCTGAGCGCTGCCGTGGGTCCAAACAGCAGTTTATTACCACATATGGGGTATTTCCGTAATCGGGAGAAGATGCTTTACAAATGTTGGGGTGAATTTTCTTCTTTATTCTTTGTAAATATTAAAAATGTCGGTTATTTCACAAAAAAAGTAGATTTTCATTTTCACAGACTAACTCCAATAAATATAGCAAAATACCTGTGGGGTCAAAGTGCTAACTATACCCCTAGATAAATTTTTAGTTTTAGTTTTAGTTTTCAAAATGGGGTCACTTTTTGGGAGTTTCCACTGTTTTGGCACCATAAGACCTCTTCAAACTCGACATGGTGCCTAAAATATAATCTAAAAATAAGCAGGCCCCAAAATCCACTAGGTGTGCCTTGGCTTCTAAGGCCAGTGTTTCAGTCCATTACCGCACTAGGGCCACATGTGGGATATTCCTAAAAACTGCAGGACCTGGGCAATGAATATTGAGTTGTATTTCTCTGGTAAAAACTTCTGCGTTACACAATTTTTTTTTATTACAAATGAATTTCGGCAAAAAAAGGAGAAATTTGTAAATTTCCCCTCTACGTTGCGTTATTTCATGTGAAACGCCTAAAGGGTTAAAATACTTTCTGAATGCTGTTTTGAATACTTTGAGGGGTGCAGTTTTTAAAATGGGGTAATTTATTGGGGTATTCTAATATTTAAGGCCCTCAAAACCACTTCAGAACTGAACTGGCCCCTGTAAAAATCGCCTTTTGAAATTTTCTTGAAAATGTGAGAAATTGCTGCTAAAGTTCTAATCCTTGTAACGTCCTAGAAAAATAAAAGGATGTTCAAAAAACGATGCAAATATAAAGCAGACATATGGGAAATGGTAACTAGTAAATATTTTGTGTGGTATTACTATCGGTTTTACAAGCAGATACATTTAAATTGAGAAAAATGCAAATTTTTGCAAATGTTCTCTACATTTTGGTGTTTTTCACGAATAAATATTGAATTTATCGACCAAATTTTTCCACTATCATAAAGTACAATATGTCACGAGAAAACAGTCTCAGAATCTCTTGGATTGGTAAAAGCATTCCGGAGTTATTACCACATAAATTGACACGTCAGATTTGAAAAAATCAGCTGTGCCACAATGCCAAAACAGGCTGCGTCCTTAAGGGGGAAAGTGCCACCGGTTACACCTACTCTTTTAGGGTTTATGAGGGGAAAGACTCCCATATAGATCCCCCAGAATGCCCCCCCCCCCCTTCCTAGGAATTAGTGGAAAGATCGTATGGGATCTTATCCATACTTTACTTGGCAAAGGATATCATTTATATCTGGACAACTTTTACAACAGTGTCCCATTGCTAAAAGTTCTATCATCCAGATCCACATTGGCGTGCGGAACAATCCACAAAAATCAGAAGGGCCTCCCCAAAACTTTGCTGTGTCAGATCCTAAAATTAGGAGAGAGCAGAGCTGTCTGCAGCGATGATCTGCTCCTCCTGAAGTATAAGGATAAAAGGGACGTCCTTATACTGACCAGCATTCATAACAGCAGAGGCAGCCTTGTCACTGTACGCGGATCCACCACCCAAGTTCCCAAACCATTCTGCGTACAGGAGTACAACAAATATATGGGTGGAGTTGACCTGTCTGACCAGGTTATAAAACCATACAGCGCCATTCGTAAGACCAGGGTATGGTATAAAAAGCTGTCTGTGCATCTTACACAGATGGCATAATACAACGCCTTTGTCCTCTGCAGATATGCTGGCAGTAGGGATACGTTCCTGCAATTTCAGGAAAAGGTCATCAAGTCCCTGATATTTGATGACCAGGTAGGAGAGGGCAGTTCATCCGATTCTTCTATCAGCAGGATAAATCCTGGTCAGCATTTCCCCACAGAAATCCCCCCCCCCACTGAAAAAACCCCAGAAGCCCCCCAAAAAATGCCGTGTGTGCGCCAAGCGAGGCATTCGTAAGGACACTACATACCATTGTGACACGTGTCCCACAAATCCCGGCCTGTGTATGAAACAATGTTTAAAAATATATCATACCGCCTTGGATTTTTAATTTATTTATTCTTCATTCACCTTTTCTATCTCTCATATTGGCCATGACCAATTATACAAATTTTTACTGACCAGACCCATTTAAAATTTGATGATTTAAAATTTGTAAAAAAAACACCTAAAACGAAACTAAAAATTCTCACTATACCAAGGACCAGAGGGAGTCTTTCTCACCTAGGTTGCAAATCTGGGTGAGAGGAATAAATCCAGATTTGATTTATTTTTTCGGCTGGATTTTATGGAATGGTGGGTAGGTTGGTAGTGGGACCTGCCTTTCCCTCTCCCTCCATTGCGGGTTTTCCAGGTTGTCCTCCTTAGTTACTGAAATTAAAGTATTTCTTTTTACACCCGTAGATGAATACCTAGAGGGTTGTCACTTCACAATTTAAAAATTCTCACTATACCTCTAGATGAATACCTTGAAAGGTGTTACATTACAATCTAAATCTTCTCACTATACCTCTAGATCAGGGGTCTCAAGCACGCGGCCCGCGGGCCGCATGGGGCCCCTGGGGCTGTCATCTGCAGCCCGCGGGACACAGAGCCGCTAGTATCGGCTCTGCTCCGAGACTCTGGAATTCCCTGACATTGCTGTCCACATATGAACAGCGATGTCTGGGGCTTCCCCAGAGCCGGAGTCCCGGGCAGAGCGCTAATACAGGCTCTGCTCCGGGACTCTGTGGAATTCCCTGACATCGCTGCCCATATATGGACAGTGTGTCAGGGTCTTGCCCAGAGTGGAGCAGAGCACTGGTGTCGGCTCTGCTCCTGGACTCTGTGGAATTCCCTGACATCGCTGTCCACATATGAACAGCGATGTCTGGGGCTTCCCCAGAGCCGGAGTCCCGAGCAGAGCACTGGTGTCGGCTCTGCTCCGGGACTCTGTGGAATTCCCTGACATCGCTGTACACATATGAACAGCGATGTCTGGGGCTTCCCCAGAGCCGGAGTCCCGGGCAGAGCGCTAGTACAGGCTCTGCTCCGGGACTCTGTGGAATTCCCTGACATCGCTGCCCATATGTGGACAGTGTGTCAGGGTCTTCCCCAGAGCGGAGTCCCGGGCAGAGCGCTAGTATCGGCTCTGCTCCGGGACTCTGTGGAATTCCCTGACATCGCTGCCCATATATGGACAGTGTGTCAGGGTCTTCCCCAGAGCAGAGTCCCGGGCAGAGCGCTATTATCGGCTCTGCTCCGGGACTCTGGGGAAGCCTCTGACATCGCTGTCCATACATCGACAATGATGTCAGGGGCTTCTCCAGAGCAGGAGTCCCAGTGATGTCAGGAGCACAGCTGGAGTCCCAGGAAGAGCCTACTAGCGCTCTGCCTGGGACTCCAGCTCTGGGGTTGCCCCTGACATCTCTGTCCATATATGGACAGTGATGTCAGGAGCAGAGCTGGAATCCCAGGCAGAGTGCCAGAAGTGGCTCTGCTCCGGGACTCCAGCTCTGAGCAAGCCCCTGACATCACTGGGGCAGCCTCTACAGAGGGCACTGGGGCAGCCTCTACAGAGGGCACTGGGGCAGCTTCTACAGAGGGCACTTTGGCAGCCTCTACAGAGGGCACTTTGGCAGCCTCTACAGAGGGCACTGTGGCAGCCTCTACAGAGGGCACTGTGGCATTATCTACAAGTGGGTGTGTGGCAGTATCTGAAGAGGACACTGCCATTATCTAGGGGTGTGTTGCATTATCTACAGAGGGCACTGTGGCCTTATCTACAGAGGGCACTGTGGCCTTATCTACAGAGGGCACTGTGGCCTTCTCTACAGAGGGCACTGTGGCCTTCTCTACAGAGGGCACTGTGGCCTTATCTACAGAGGGCACTGTGGCCTTATCTACAGAGGGCACTGTGGCCTTATCTACAGAGGGCACTGTGGCCTTATCTACAGAGGGCACTGTGGCCTTATCTACAGAGGGCACTGTGGCCTTATCTACAGAGGGCACTGTGGCCTTATCTAGGGGTGTGTTGCATTATCCAGAGGGCACTGCGGCAGCATCCACAGAGGGCACTGCGGCAGCATCCACAGAGGGCACTGCGGCAGCATCCACAGAGGGCACTGCGGCACTATCTAAAAAGGGGCTATCCAATCTTGACATGTGTGCTAACTGAGCCGCTGGACTGCATTTAGCGACACTTAAACTGGAAAGCTGGATTGTTGAAATAAGCACAAGGAGAAATATCTCAAATTTTAAACCTAGCGCTATTATTGTAGTAATGTAGTATTATTATTCTAGTAATATAGTGTTATAGTAGATCGAATAACTAATTGATTAACAATAATTTTGTATTGTATCAAATTTGAAAGTAATGCGGCCCGTCAGCTTCCCATTTTTTCTATATGCGGCCCACTTACCCGGCCGAGTTTGAGACCCCTGCTCTAGATGAATTCTTTGAGGGGTTTGGTTTCCCAAATGGGGTCACTTTTCTGGGTTTCTAATGTTTTGACACCCTAGAGCCTCTGTTTTCATGACACGGGGCAGTAAATGCCATCGTAGTAGGCCTCAGATGTTGCATGGTGCTTTTTACCTTCTGAGCCCTGCCATGTGCTCAAACAGCAGTTTATCTCCACAAATGGGGTATTGCCGTTGTAGCATCCGTGGCCACGGGCCGTCGGGTTTACTCACCTCCCGACGCCCGCAGCCATGGATCCGTGAGCGCTGGTCCCCATCTCCTGGTCTTCCTGAAACCCGTGGACCTGAACCGCTACAGCAAGACCTCTAGTTCCACAGTTGTTCCCAGTGGTTCTTCTGATATATTCAAGGTGAGGGAGATCCTGGAATGCAAAAGGGTAGGAGGAAGGACTTTCTATTTGGTGGACTGGAGAGGGTTTGGTCCTGAGGAGAGGTCCTGGGAGCCAGAAGAGAACCTCAGTGCTCCTGCTCTTATTAAAAAATTCCTCTCTCGCTCTGGCCCCAAGAAGAGGGGGCTTAAGAGGGGGGATACTGTAGAGTCCATGGCCACGGGCCGTCGGGTTTGCTCATCTCCCGACGCCCGCAGCCATGGATCCGTGAGCGCTGGTCCCCATCTCCTTCCTAGGAGACGCCAGCGCTCACTTCCACTCCGTTCTGCTGTGTCCCATAGGGTGCGCGCGCAAGCTCGTGCCCGGCCTTAAAGGGCCAGCGCACGCACATCAGGAAATCATCATCAACAGCCCATGATTTCCTGGTCTATAAGAAGGCCCCAGCCCTTCTGATCCTTGCCTGAGAATTGTTAGTTTATCCCAGTTTGTCTTGCAAATGGTCCCTTAGTGTTTCCCATTACAGTTGTTACCTGTGCCCTGTTACCTGTTCCTGTATCCCATGCTGTTCTTGTTCCTGTGCCTACTAGTGTTGGAGTCGTGTCTACTGCACCTGCTGTTGTTTGCCACGTCCAGTGTCTTCTGCCATGTCCAGTGTCTTCTGCCAGGTCCAGTGTCTTCTGCCACGTCCAGTGTCTTCTGCCACGTCCAGTGTCTTCTGCCACGTCCAGTGTCTTCTGCCACATCGGATACTGCCACATCTGGCGCTACCTGCTGCACCGGCCTCCATCCGTGCTGAAGCCACAGCCACCATCTGGACTAGTTCAGGTACCCAAGCGTTACTATCTACTATTGACTTTCGTATAGACTGTGACCTGGTCAGCTGCCTCTCCACTATGGGACATATGGGAAATGTTAGCTAGTAACTATTTTGTGTGGTACAACTATCTGTCTTACAAGCAGATACATTTGAATTTAGAAAATGCACATTTTTTGCAAATGTTCTCAAAATTTTGGTGTTTTTTACACAAAAATATTGAATATATCGACCACATTTTTTCACTAACGTAAAGTACAATATATCACGAGAAAACAGTCTCAGAATCGCTTGGATAAGTAAAAGCATTCCCAAGTTATTACCACATATAGTAACACACGTCAAATTTAAAAAATGAGGCTGTGTCATTTGGTCCAAAAGTGGCTGCGTCCTTAACCCCTTCAAGACACAGCCTGTTTTGGCCTTCAGGACACAGCCAATTTTTTAAAATGTGACATGTTTCACTTTATGTGGTAATAACTCCGGAATGCTTTTACCTATCCAAGCGATTCTGAGATTATTTTCTCGTGACACATTGGACTTTATGTTACTGGCAAAATTTGCTCGATACATTAAGTATTTAATTGTGAAAAACACCAAAATTTAGCGAAAAATTAGCATTTTTCTAAATTTATATGTATCGACTTGTAAGACAGATAGTAATACCACACAAAATTGTTGCTAATTAACCATATGTCTACTTTAGATTGGCATGGTTTTTTGAACATCCTTTTATTTTTCTATGACATCACAAGGCTTAGAACTTTAGAAGCAATTTCTCACATTTTCAAGAAAATTTCAAAAGGCTATTTTTACAGGGGCCAGTTCAGTTGTGAAGTGGATTTTAGGGCCTTATATATTAGAAACCCTCGATAAGTCACCCCATTTTAAAAACTTCACCCCTCAAAGTATTCAAAACAGCATTTAGAAAGTTTCTTAACCCTTTAGATGTTTCACAGGAATTAAGGCAAAGTAGATGTGAAATGTTCAAATTTCTTTTTTTTTTTGCAGAAATTCATTTTTCATCTATTTTTTTTGTAACACAGAAAGTTTTACCAGAGAAATGCAACTCAATATCTATTGCCCAGATTCTGCAGTTTTTAGAAATACCCCACATCTGGCCCTAGTGCACTTATTGACTGAAGCACAGGCCTCAGAAGCAAAGGAGCACCTAGAGGATTTTGGGGCCTCCTTTTTATTAGAAAATATTTTAGGCTCCATGTCGGGTTTGAAAGGCTCTTGCGGCACCAAAACAGTGGAAATCCCCCAAAAGTGACACCATTTTGGAAACTATACCCCTTGAGGAAATTATCTAGGGGTATAGTGAGCATTTTGACCCCGCAGGTTTTTTTGCAGAAATTATTGGAAGTAGGCCGTGAAAATGTAAATCTACATTCTTTCAAAGAAAATGTAGGTTTAGCTAATTTTTTCTAATTTCCACAAGGACTAAAAGGAGAAAATGCACCACTACTTTTGTAAAGCAATTTCTCCCGAGTAATACCCAGCATGTGGTCATAAACGGCTGTTTGGACACACGGCGGAGCTTAGAAGGGAAAGAGCGCCATTTGGCTTTTGGAGCTCAAATTTAGCAGGAATGGTTTGCGGAGACCACGTCGCATTTGCAAAGCCCCTAAGGGACCAAAACTGTGAAAACACCAAAAAAGTTACTCCATTTAGGAAACTACACCCCTTGAAGAATCCATCTAGGGGTGTAGTGAGCATTTTGAAACCACAAGACGTAGCTTTAGCTCAACATTTTTCATTTTCTCAACAAATAAAGGAATAAAAGAACCCCAACATTTGTAAAGCAACTTCTCTGGAGTACGGCAATACCCCATTTGTGGTCATAAACTGCTGTTTGGGCATACGGCAAGGATCAGAAGAGAAGGAGTGACGTTTGGCTTTTGGAGCACAGATTTTGCTGGTTTGGTTTCTTGACACCATGTCACATTTGCAAAGCTCCTAAGGTACCAGTACAGTGGAAACTCCCCAAAAGTGACTCGATTCACGAAACTACACCCCTTGAGGAATTCATCTAGGGGTGTAGTGAGCATTTTGACCCCACAGGTGTTTCATAGATTTTATTAGAATTTGGCAGTGAAAATAAAAACAGTCCTTTTTCTTCAATAAGACGTAGCTTTAGCGCAAATTTTTTCATTTTCTCAACAAATAAATGAAAAAGAGCACCCCAACACTTGTAAAGCAACTTCTCCTGTGTACGGCAATACCACATATCAGAAGGGAAGGAGCGCCATTTGGCTTTTGGAGTACAGATTTTGCTGGATTGGTTTCTGGTCGCTATGTCGCATTTGCAAAGTCCCTGTGGGACCAAAACAGTGGATCCCCCCCAGAAGTGACCCCATTTTGGAAACTACACCCCTCAAGGTATTCACCTAGGGGTGTAGTGAGCATATTAACCCCACAGGTGATTGGCAGAAATTGGTGTGCACTCGATGTTGCAGAGTGAAAATGGTTTTTCAATAGATATGCCAATATGTGGCGCCCAGCTTGTGCCACTGGAGACACACACCCCAAAAATTGTTAAAAGGGTTCTCCCGGGTATGGCGATGCCATATATGCGGAAGTAAACTGCTGTTTGGGCACACTGTAGGGTTCAGAAGGGAGGTAGCGCCATTTGGCTTTTGGAGCGTGGATTTTGCTTGTAGTAGTTTTGTTTGGAGTCTTACTGGTGTTTCCGTTTATAATGTGGGGGTACATGTAAGGCGGGCGGAGTATATAAGGGGCATAGTCAGGTGGTATAGTGGGGTAAAAAAAACCAATAAAATAATCCATAGATGTGTGTTATGCTGTGACACAATCCTTTCTGCACAGGCCGGTGTCGCACTAATAAATGGTCTTTACTTATTCCCCTTTTGGTCCGCACTCCGCACCTTTGAAGTTTGGGGAATTTTGCTGGGAAGGGTTGTCCTGGTATAATACGGGCACCCTCACTTTCAGCAGATATGATTGGCCCTTCCCTTCCTGGTTCCCTAATTTTAGGGGCCTTGATAAATCGCCACTTGAAACAGAAGAAACGTTCCCCTCGGACCGGCACAACTGCATATTTTTATTTCCTGGCTTATTGGTGCCTTGACTAATTTTATTTTTTCATAGACGTAGTGGTATAAGGGCTGGTTTTTTTGGTGTGACGAGCTGTAGTTTTTATTGGTACCATTTTGGGGTACATGCGACTTTTTGATCACTTGTTATCCTTTTTTTTTGGGAGGCAAGGTGACCAAAAAACAGCAATTCTGGCATATTTTTTAGTTCTTTTTATACAGCGTTCACCATGCGTTATAAATTACATGTTACCTTTTATTCTGCGGGTCAGTCAGATTCCGGCGATACCTAATTTATAGCACTTTTTACAACTTTTTGCACAATAAAATAACTTTTGTAAAGAGAATGGATTTTTTCTGTCGCCATGTTGTGAGAGCAATAACGGTTTTAAATTTTTCGTCGACGGAGCTGTATGAGGGCTTGTTTTTAGCGAGACGAGTTATAGTTTTTATAGGTACCATTTTTAGGTACATGCGACTTTTTGTTCACTTTTTATTTCAATTTCTGGAAGACAGTGACCAAAAAATAGCAATTACGTCAGTATTTTTTAGTTATTTTTTTTACGGCGTTCATTGCGCGGGATAAATAACATAATATTTTTATAGTTCAGGTCGTTACGGTCGCAGCGATACCAAATATGTATGGCTTTATTATTTTTTCAATAATAAATGACTTGATAAGGGAAAAAGGGCGATTGTGTTTTATGTTATTATTTGAAACTTTTATTGTATTTTTTACAACTTTTATTTTTACTTTTTTTACACTTTTTTTTACACTTTTCTTTAGTCCCACTAGGGGACTTGAAGGTCCAACTGTTTGTTTGATGTTATAATACATTGCACTACCTATGTAGTGCAATGTATTAGAACTGTCAGTTGTTCACTGACAGCAAGCCGATCAGACTCCGCCTCTGGGCGGGGCCTAATCGGCTAACGTAATGGCAGATAGGAGGCCATTGTTAGGCATCCTGTTGCCATAGTAGCAATCGCCAGCATTGCCATCGCATGGCAAGGCTGCCGATTGCATACAAACCACTTTGATGCAGCGATTGCATTGAATCGCTGCATTGAAGGGGTTAATGCCAGGAATCGGAGCCACTCCGGTTCCTGGCGATAGATCAGGGTGTCCTCTGTAACATACAGCGGACACCCACTGCTGATGACGCCGGCTCAGCTTCTGAGCCGGAAGCTGAGCCGGCGCCATCTTGCCGATGGTACCGGAAGCCTCCTGGGCCCCACCGACGACGAGGCATAGGAGGATTCCGGTACTGGAGGACCGGGAGGTAAGTATTAGACCTCCGATCGCCTTTGCAGCCACCGGCAACCCAGCGATCACGTTGCTGGGGTGCCGATGGCTATAAACGCCTCACATGTTGCGATCTCTATTGAACGCAGCATGTGAGGGGTTAATCGGCCGGATCGGATGCTAGCTCCAGTCCTGGCCAATACCTCAGGGTGCCAGCTGTAACATACAGCTGTCACCCGGCGGTGATGTCGCTGGCTCAGCTCCTGAGCTAGCTTCATCTCCATCACGTACAGTTACGTGGAGATGCGGGAGAAGGCCATCTCCCATGACGTAACTGTACGTGAAATGGCGGGAAGGGGTTAAAGGGGTTGTCCGAGATACCGACATTTTTTCAAAAACTGTGTCATACATTACCCCTTATACAGACAACCTAAATAAAACATTATTTAAAAAAAAAAATTCTACTTACCACATCTCTTCTTTGAATTTAGCACAGCTTGTTTACATGCAGTTCAGGTCTGGTTTGTTGATGATTCCTTCTGATGAAACTTGTTTTCCGTGCACGCTCATTGCAGGCTGCAATGAGCGTGCACGTACCTTCCAAAAGTTCATGTGATCTGTCCTTGCTCCTCCCCGCTGACATCCTTCACTGGACTTGTCTCCTTGCTGACATTCTTGAAGGATGGTGAGCAAATGTTATCCTCCCCATTATGTTTTTCACATTTAGGGTATGTTCACACGATGAGAGGCATTTACGTGTGAAAAGACAGACTGTTAACAGCTGCCTCGTTTCACACGTAAATGCTCCTCCTCACATTTTGCGAGCCGTCTGTGACGCTCGTAAATCTTGAGCTGTGCTTCATTGAGTTCAATGAAGAACAGCTCAAATTACGTGGCAAAGAAGTGTCCTGCACTTCTTTGCCGAGGCAGTCCATTTACGCGTCGTCGTTTGACAGCTGTCAAACGACGACTCGTAAATTACAGGTCGTCTGCACAGTAAGTCGGCAAACCCATTCAAATGAATGGGCAGATGTTTGCCGACGTATTGTAGCCCTATTTTCAGACGTAAAACGAGGCATAATACGCCTCGTTTACGTCTGAAAATAGGTCGTGTGAACCCAGCCTTATGTTTTCTTTCTCTTTTCAGGTCTATAAACCTCTTCGTGTCTACCCTAACCCTCGTCCACCCTCTTCTATCTCATGTCTCTCTCCACTAAGGCCATGTTCACACAGAGTTTTTTGCAGGAGGAATATCTGCCTCAAAATTCAGTTTTGAAGTTTGCGGCAGATTTACCTCTCCCTGCACGTTGATTTTTGCATCGTTTTTCCTGGCGTTGTTTGCGGCTTTTTTTAGTAATGTTTTTCGCAGCTTTTTCCGTGGCATTTATCGTAGCCTTTTTCACGTCGTTTTTCGCGGCTTTTTTGCGGCGTTATTTGCGGCGTGATTTTAACGCGCGTCGCATGGACCTATATTAGTCTATGGGGCTGTGCTGACAGAAAGCTTGTGTCCGCTGCATAAAACTCACGACATGTCCTATATTTGTGCGTTGTTTAACCCCTTAAGGACGCAGCCTAGTTTTGGCCTTAAGGCTCAGAGCCCATTTTTCAAATCTGACATATTTCACTTTATGTGGTAATAACGTCGGGATGCTTAACCCCTTAAGGACGCAGCCTTGTTTTGGCCTTAAGGCTCAGAGCCCATTTTTCAAATCTGACATATTTCACTTTATGTGGTAATAACGTCGGAATGCTTAAACCTACCCAAGCGATTCTGAGATTGTTTTCTCGTGACACATTGGGCTTCATGTTCGTGGTAAAATTTGGTCGATATATTCAGTGTTTATTGGTGAAAAATTGCAAAATTTAGAGAAAATTTTGAAAAAATTGCATTTTTCAGAATTTAAATGCATCTGCTTGTAAAACAGACGGTTATACCACCCAAAATAGTCACTAGTTCACATTTCCCATATGTCTACTTTAGATTGGCAGCATTTTTTGAACATTCTTTTATTTTTCTTGGACGTTACAAGGCTTAGAACATAAACAGCAATTTCTCATATTTTTAAGAAAATTTCAAAAGCCTTTTTTTTAAGGTACCTGTTCAGTTCTGAAGTGGCTTTGAGGGGCCTATGTATTAGAAACCCTGATAAAACACCCCATTTTAAAAACTAGACCCCTCAACGTATTCAAAACAGCATTTAGAAAGTTTTTTAACCCTTCAGGCATTTCACAGCAATTAAAGCAAAGTGGAGGTGAAATTTGCAAATTTCATTTTTCTTGCTGAATTTCAATTTTATTCATTTTTTTTCCTGTAACACAGAAGGTTTTACCAGAGAAACACTACTAAATATGTATTGTCCAGATTCTGCAGTTTTTATAAATGGCCCACATGTGGCCCTACTGCGCTCGTGGACTAAAACACAAGCCCTAGAAGCAAAGAAGCACCTAGTGCATTTTGAGTTCTCTTTTTTATTAGAATATATTTTAGGCAGCATGCCAGGTTTGAAGAGGTGTTGAGGTGTCAAAACAGTAGGAATCCCCCAATAGTGACCCCATTTTGGAAACTACACCCCTCAAGGAATTCATTTAGGGTTGTTGTTACCATTTTGACCGCACAGTTTTTTCACAGCACGTATTTGAATTGGGCACTGAAATGAAAAAAATGTCATTTTCTCCAATAAAATGTCATTTGTGATCAAAATTTCTTATTTTCACAGGGAACAAAATACCCCATTTTGTTGCCCAATTTGTCCTTAGTGTGGCAATACCCCATTTGTGGTGATAAACTGCCGTTTGGGCCCATGGGAGGGCTCAGAAGGAAAGGAGCGCTATATGTTTGTTGGAGTCCAGATTTTGTTGGATTGGTTTTCGGGTGCCATGTCGCATTTGCAGAGCCTCAGAGGTATCAAAGCAATGGAAACCCACCAAAAGTGACCCCATTTTGGAAACTACACCCCTCAAGGAATTCATTTATGGTTGTTGTTAGCATTTTGACCACACAGTTTTTTCACAGCACCTATTTCAATTGGGCTGTGACATTAAAAAAATGTCATTTTTTTCCAATAAGATGTAATTTTTTACCAAAATTTCTTATTTTCACAGGGAACAAAATACTCAATTTTGTTGCCCAATTTCTCCTGAGTGCATCAATACCCCATTTGTGGCAATAAACTGCCGTTTGGGCCCATGGGAGGCCTCAGAAGGGAAGGAGCGCTGTGTGTTCTTTGGAGTACAGATTTTGCTGGTTTGGTTTTCGGGTGCCATGTCGCATTTGCAGAGCCCCAGAGGTATCAAAGCAATGGAAACCCACCAGAAGTGACCCCATTTTGGAAACTACACCCCTCAAGGAATTCATTTATGGGTAATGTGACAATTTAGACTCCATAGTTTCTTCACAGAAATTATTTGAATTGGGCTGGGAATTAAAAAAATATATATTTTTTCCAATAATATGTCATTTTAGCTCAAAAATTCTTATTTTCACAAGAAATAAAATACTCCATTTTGTTGCCCAATTTGTCCTGAGTGCGGCAATACCCCATTTGTGGTGATAAACTGCCGTTTGGGCCCATGGGAGGGCTCAGAAGGAAAGGACCACCATTTGGCCTACTGGGGATTTTCTAGTGCGAAGTCATGTATGCAGAAGCCCCTGAGGTACCAGTACAGTTGAAACCCGCAAGAAGTGACCCTGTTTTAAAAACTACACCCTTAAGGCATTCATCTAGAGGTGTAGTGAGCATTTTGACCGGAGACCTACACCCCATAAACTGTAATGTAGGTTCTCCCGGGTACGGCAATACCCTACATGTGGCTGTTATCAGCTGCCTGGACACACAGCAGGGCTCAGAGGGGAAAGACGAGGGGGGATAAGATGTGCGGAGTGCATCAGGGTAAGTAAAATTGGGGTAAATTATAATCCAAGGGATGGATGATAAATTTTAAAACACTCTTTCATACAGAGCTCTGGTTATTCGGGACACGCGTCATATTGATATATTGTGTCATCCGTTATCGCCCTCTTAAAGCAGACTTTGCACCTCTTTTGACTTTTTCCCTTCTTGCCAGTTTGGGGAACTTCTGGAAAGTGTTGCCCTGGTACGATGCGTGTGGCCTCGCTTCCAGAAGTACTGGGTGCCCCCCCTTCTTGATCCCTAAAGATTAGGTTCTTGATAATCACCTCTTGAAATTCCAGGAAAGTTCCCGTCTGGCCTGCACATCGACGTAGCACGTACGCATTGTACAAAGCCATCTGTATGATGTGCACGGCCAGCTTCTTATACCACACCGCATGGCGCTGTAGGGCTTCAGGGCTTTATCTTACAAGTCCATCCCTCCCATGTACCTATTGTAGCCCAGGATGCAGTCTGGTTTGGGGGTGGCCTTTCCTTCATATATCCTAAAACTGTAGGTATACCCTGATGCACTCTCGCAGCTTATACATCTTCACGCCATACCTTGCCCTCTTACCCGGCAGGTACTCGCGGAATTGAACCCTCCCTTTAAAATGTACCAGGGACTCCTCAATAGAAATACACTTCTCGGGGGTGTATGCTTGGGAAAACCGGGCACTGGAACTGTCTAATAGGGGTCTCCGTTTATACAAACGATCAAAACTGGGGTCATCTCGGGGTGGGCACGGCTCATTATCAGTATAATGTAAGAAGCGAAGTGTTGCCTCATTTATTTATTGTTTTAGGTTCTAGTTCAGTTCTGAAGTTGCTTTGAGGGGCCCATATATTAGAAACCCCTATGAAATACCCCATTTTAGAAACTAGACCCCTCAAAGTATTCACAACAGCATTTAGAAATTTTATGAACCCTTTAGGTGTTTCACAAAAATTTAGAGCAAAGTAGAGGTGAAGTTTACATATTTTTTTTTGTCAGAAAATCCTTTTTATACCATTTTTTTTTATAACACAAAAGGATTTATCAGTGAAACGCAACTCAATATTTATTGCCCAGATTCTGCAGTTTAGAGAAATATCCCACGTGTGGCCCTCGGGCGGTAATGGACGGAAGCGCCGGCCTCCGAAGCAAAGGAGCACCTAGTGGATTTTGAGGCCTCTTTTTTATTAGGCACCATGTCCGGTTTGAAGAGGTCTTGTGGTGCCAAAACATTGGGAACCCCCCAAAAGTGACCCCAATTTGAAAACTAGACCCCTTGAGGAATCCATTGTAGTTTTCTTGGGGTGCATGCGGCATTTTGATCAGTTTTTATTCTATTTTTAGGTGGCGTGGTGACTAAAAAACAGCAATTCTACTATTGTTTTTTTATTCTATTTTTTTTACAGCGTTCACCGTGCGCTATAAATGACACATTCACTTTATTCTGCGCGGCGATACGATTACGGCGATACCAGATGTTTATAGTTTTTTTTTATGTCTTATGGCGTTTGCACAATAAAATACGTTTTGTAAACAATCATT
Organism: Rhinoderma darwinii; assembly: GCF_050947455.1. Lineage (NCBI taxonomy): Eukaryota > Metazoa > Chordata > Amphibia > Anura > Rhinodermatidae > Rhinoderma > Rhinoderma darwinii. Next base: position 287,707,917 of record NC_134690.1, on the reverse strand, counting down.
CACTTTTTGTGTTACCTTATTCTAAGAGCCAGAACGTTTTTATTTTTCAATCAATAAAGCCGTGCGAGGACTTTTTTTTTGCGTAACGAACTGTAGTTTCCATCAGTACCATTTTTAGGTACATGCGACTTTTTGATCTCTTTTTATTCCATTTTTTGGGAGGTGAAGTGACCAAAGAATTGTGATTGTGGTTCGGTTTATTATTATTTTATTTTACGGCGTTCACCGCGCGGGATAAATAACGAAATAATTTTGTAGTTCAGGTCGTTACGGACGCGGCGATACCAATTATGTATAGTTTATTTGTTTGTTTATATATTTTTATTAATAATAAATGACTGATAAGGGAAATAGGGGGATTTTTACTTTTATTACTTTTAAATCTTTTATTTTCTTATTTTTACACAACTTTTTTTAACTTTTTTTTAACTTTATTACTTTGTCCCACTAGGGGACATGAGGGCAGGAGGCCCTGATCGCTATTCTAATACACTGCACTACATGCGTAGTGCAGTGTATTAGAACTGTCAGCTACTCACTGACAGCAAGCATAGTGGGTCCTGACGATGTCAGGACCCACTAGGCTTCCGTCTATGGCATAGCCGGACGCCATTGTTTGGTGTCCGGTTGCCATAGTCACCATCGCCGGCCGCTATCGCGTAGCAGGCCGGCGATGGCAGCTTAACCCCTAAAAAGCCGCGATCTCTATAGAACGCGGCTTTTAAGGGGTTAATCAGCGGGGACACAGCGATCGGTCCCCGCTGCAGGAGCTGTGACAGCTGCTGAACAAGACAGCAGCTGTCACAGCTCCTGTATGTGTCGGGAGGACGGCCGAAACGGCCGTTACTCCCGTGACGTACTATTACGGCATGGAGCGCGAACGATACAGCTGCCATGACGTAATAGTACGTCAAGGAGCGGGAAGGGGTTAAACCTATCCAAGCGATTCTGAGATTGTTTTTTCGTGACACATTGGGCTTTATGTTCGTGGTAAAATTTGGTCGATATATTCAGTATATTCAGTATTTATTGGTGAAAAATTGCAAAATTTAGAGAAAATTTTGAAAAAATAGCATCAAAATTTAAATGCATCTGCTTGTAAAACAGACGGTTATACCACCCAAAATAGTTACTAGTTCACATTTCCCATATGTCTACTTTGGATTGGCATTGTTTTTTGAACATTCTTTTATTTTTCTTGGACGTTACAAGGCTTAGAACATAAACAGCAATTTCTCATATTTTTAAGAAAATTATAAAAGCCTTTTTTTTAAGGTACCTCTTGAGTTCTGAAGTGGCTTTGAGGGACCTATGTATTAGAAACCCTGATAAAACACCCCATTTTAAAAACTAGACCACTCAAAGTATTCAAAACAGCATTTAGAAAGTTTTTTAACCCTTCAGGCATTTCACAGGAATTAAAGCAAGGTGGAGGTGAAATTTGCAAATTTCATTTTTCTTGCTGAATTTCAATTTTATTCAATTTTTTTTCTGTAACACAGAAGCTTTTACCAGAGAAACACTACTAAATATGTATTGTCCAGATTCTGCAGTTTTTAGAAATGTCCCACATGTGGCTCTACTGCGCTCGTGGAATAAAACACAAGCCCTAGAAGCAAAGAAGCACCTAGTGCATTTTGAGGCCTCTTTTTTATTAGAATATATTTTAGGCAGCATGCCGGGTTTGAAAAGGTGTTGAGGTGCCAAAACAGTAGAAATCCCCAATAGCGACCCCATTTTGGAAACTACACCCCTCAAGGAATTCATTTATGGAGGTTGTTACCATTTTGACCACACAGTTTTTTCACAGCACGTATTTGAATTGGGCTGTGAAATGAAAAAAATGTCATTTTTTTCAATAAAATTTAATTTGTGATCAAAATTTCGTATTTTAACAAGGAACAAAATACCCCATTTTGTTGCCCAATTTGTCCTTAGTGCGGCAATACCCCATTTGTAGTGATAAACTGCCGTTTGGGCCCATGGGAGGGCTCAGAAGGAAAGGAGCGCTATGTGTTAGTTGGAGTCCAGATTTTGCTGGATTGGTTTTCGGGTGCCATGTCGCATTTGCAGAGCCTCAGAGGTATCAAAGCAATGGAAACCCACCAGAAGTGACCCCATTTTGGAAACTACCCCCTCAAGGAATTCAAACATGGTTGTTATTACAATTTTGACCGCACAGTATTATCACAGCACCTATTTAAATTGGGCTGTGAAATGAAAAAAAATTCATTTTTTCCAATAAGATGTAATTTTTTATCAAAATTTCTTATTTTCACTGGGAACAAAATACCCCATTTTGTTGCCCAATTTCTCCTGAGTGCAGCAATACCCTATTTGTGGCGATAAACTGCCGTTTGGGCCCATGGGAGGCCTCAGAAGGGAAGGAGCGCTGTGTGTTCTTTGGAGTGCAGATTTTGCTGGTTTGGTTTTCGGGTGCCGTGTCGCATTTGCAGAGCCCCCGAGGTATCAAAGCAATGGAAACCCACCAGAAGTGACCCCATTTTGGAAACTACACCCCTCAAGGAATTCATTTATGGGTGTTGTGACCATTTTGATCCCATAGTTTTTTCACAGAACTTATTTGAATTGGGCTGGGAATTAAAACAAAATTATTTTTTTCAAATAATATGTAGTTTTGGCTGAAAATTTCTTATTTTCACAAGAAACAAAATTCTGTTGCGCAATTTGTTCTGAGTGCCGCAATACCCCATTTGTGGTGATAAACTGCCGTTTGGGCCCATGGGAGGGCTCAGAAGGAAAGGACCACCATTTGGCCTACTGTAATGACAGGGGGGTAGGGAAACAGACAGTGAGCCCTAATCAACCCACCACTCAGTCCCTGCCTACTTGCAACGACCCGCCCTAGGCGACGGGGTACAACTGGGCGACGGTCCCTACGCTCAGTAGGTGCACGACAGACAAACGGACAAGGGGACACAAGCAAAGGGAAATGGGGCAGTCGCCCACGGCAACACCGTGAGCAACAAGAGAGGTGAACGAGCCGAGTCAAACCAGGAATGTACGAGGTACCAAACGCAGAGCAGGAGAGTAGTCAGAAAGCCGGGGTCAGTATGAAGCAAGGTCAAATAGCTAGGAGCTGCAGCAAGGCCAGGAAACCACACGAGAAGAATCACAAGCAAAGGAGGAACAGGAAAGGCAGGTATAAATAGACAGAGGGCGGAACTAGCTCCGTCTGGCCAGGCTGCGATTGGCTCTCCCGCTCCTAAGCCTGCCATCCTGAGTGGTGGAAGATGGAGTCAGTCTCAGAGACATAGAACCAGGTGCAGACTGATTACCCATGGGCATATACACAGAAGTGCCTGGCAGATCCTTTACAGTACGCCCCCTTTTATAAGGGGCCACCGGACCCTTTCTAAGTGGACCTGGTTTATTGGGGAAACGAAGGTGGAACTTCCTGACCAATACCCCAGCGTGAACATCCCGGGCGGGTACCCAAGTCCTCTCCTCAGGCCCGTATCCTCTCCAATGGACCAGGTGCTGGAGGGAGCCTTGGACCATCTTGCTGTCCACAATCTTGGCCACCTCGAATTCCACCCCCTCATGGGTGAGAACGGGAACAGGAGGTTTCCTCGAGGGAGCCCAGGACGGGGAGCAGCGTTTAAGGAGGGAGGCATGAAACACGTCGTGTATACGAAAAGATGGGGGCATCTCCAGTCGGAAGGAGACAGGATTGAGGACTTCGATGACCTTATACGGCCCTATAAACCGGTGAGCAAACTTCTTGGACGGGACCTTAAAGCGCAAGTTCTTAGATGATAACCACACCAGATCCCCGACCATAAACAAGGGGTTAGCAGAACGTCTTCTATCAGCCTGAGTTTTTTGTATACTCTGGGACGCCTCTAGGTTCTTCTGAACCTGGGCCCAGACTGTGCACAGTTCCCGATGAACGACCTCTACCTCGGGATTGTTGGAACTACCAGGTGAAACGGAGGAGAACCGTGGATTAAACCCAAAATTACAGAAAAAGGGGGAGACCCCTGACGAGTTACTGACCCGGTTATTAAGGGAAAATTCGACGAGGGGAATGAATGAGACCCAATCATATTGAGAGTCAGAGATAAAACACCTTAAATATTGTTCTAGAGATTGATTAGTCCTCTCAGTTTGGCCATTAGTTTCAGGATGGAAGGCAGAGGAGAAGGACAGATCAATCTCCAACTTTTTACAGAAGGCTCTCCAAAACAATGAAACAAATTGTACCCCTCTGTCCGAAACAATATTGACAGGGACCCCATGGAGACGCAGGATGTGTTTAACAAACAAGGTAGCTAACGTCTTAGCATTGGGTAGTTTCTTGAGGGGCACAAAGTGGCACATCTTACTGAAGCGGTCTACTACCACCCACACCACCGACTTGCCTTGAGATGGAGGCAAATCGGTGATAAAATCCATGGAGATATGGGTCCAAGGTCTCTGGGGAATCGGCAAAGAACGTAGTAAGCCCGCTGGTCGGGACCTGGGAGTCTTGGACCTGGCACAAACCTCACAAGCGGCGACGTAGGCCTTAACGTCTTTAGGCAACCCAGGCCACCAATAGTTTCTGGCAATGAGGTGTTTCGTACCCAGGATGCCTGGATGACCAGATAGTGCGGAGTCATGATTTTCCCTAAGTACCCTTAGCAGGAGTTGCAGAGGAACAAACAGCTTGTTCTCAGGAAGGTTCCCGGGAGCTGAACCTTGATCAGCCGCAATTTCAGAGACTAAATCAGAATCAATAGAAGAAACGACTATACCAGGAGGCAAAATACAAGCAGGATCTTCCTCCGAAGGAGGGCTGGCCATGAAGCTACGCGACAGTGCATCGGCCTTAATATTTTTAGACCCATCCCTATAGGTAACCAAAAAGTTGAATCTGGTAAAAAATAGCGCCCATCGAGCTTGTCTCGGGTTTAGCCTCCGGGCAGATTCTAGGAAAACTAGATTCTTGTGGTCGGTAAGGACCGTTACCTGGTGCCTAGCCCCCTCCAGGAAGTGGCGCAACTCTTCAAATGCCCATTTAATGGCTAAGTGTTCGCGGTTGCCAATATCATAGTTACTCTCAGTGGGCGAAAACTTCCTGGAGAAGTAGGCACAGGGACGGAGATGGGTGAGGGACCTGGTACCCTGGGACAAGACAGCCCCCACTCCCACCTTGGATGCATCAACCTCCACGATAAATGGCTCCATTTGGTTGGGCTGGACCAGCACCGGGGCCGAGATAAAGCACTTCTTAAGGACCTCAAAAGCCTGGACAGCCTCAGGAGGCCAGTGGAGGAGATCAGCACCTTTGCGAGTGAGGTCCGTAAGAGGCTTAGCGATGACCGAGAAGTTAGCAATAAATCTCCTGTAATAATTAGCGAACCCCAAGAAACACTGTAACCCCTTCAGGGAGGCAGGTTGGACCCATTCCGCCACAGCCTGGACTTTGGCGGGGTCCATGCGGAATTCATGAGGAGTGAGGATTTGACCCAAAAATGGTATCTCTTGCACCGCAAACACACATTTTTCGGTCTTAGCAAACAGTTTGTTTTCCCGAAGGACCTGGAGCACCTTCCTGACATGCTCAATGTGGGAGGACCAGTCCTTTTAAAACACAAGGTACACTACAAGAAATACCCCCAGGTAATCTCTTAAAATCTAATTTATGAAATTCTGGAAGACCGCGGGGGCATTACACAACCCAAAGGGCATGACGAGGTATTCGAAATGACCTTCGGGCGTGTTAAACGCAGTCTTCCACTCATCCCCCTCTTTGATGCGGATAAGGTTATACGCCCCCCGTAGATCAAACTTAGAGAACCATTGGGCCCCCTGGACTTGATGAAAGAGATCAGGAATCAAAGGAAGGGGATACTGGTTCCTTACAGTGACCTTATTCAAGTTACGGTAGTCAATGCATGGCCTAAGACCACCATCCTTCTTCCCTACGAAGAAGAAGCCAGCACCTACCGGAGAAGTAGAGGGGCGAATGTAACCCTTGGCCAGGCATTCCTGGATACACTCTCTCATGGCTTCACGTTCGGGACAAGAAAGGTTAAATATCCTACCCTTAGGGAGCTTAGCTCCTGGTACCAAATCGATAGCGCAATCGTATTCTCTATGAGGAGGTAACACTTCGGAGGCCTCCCTAGAGAAAACATCGGCAAAGTCCTGAACAAACTCAGGTAGCGTGTTCACCTCCTCAGGGGGAGAAATAGAATTAACAGAAAAACATGACGTCAAGCATTCATTACCCCATTTGGTAAGCTCCCCAGTATTCCAGTCAAACGTGGGATTATGCAACTGCAACCAGGGAAGGCCTAAAACCAAATCGGACGATAATCCCTGCATCAACAGTACAGAGCACTGCTCCAAATCCATGGAGCCAACAAGGAGTTCAAAAACAGGGGTATGCTGAGTAAAATAACCATTAGCAAGGGGAGTGGAGTCGATACCCACTACCGGGACAGGTTTAAGCAAATCAATGAAAGGCATTCCACATACATGATATTAGCAGAAGACCCTGAATCCACGAAGGCACTGCCGGTAGCAGACCTACCACCAAAACAGACCTGAAACGGAAGCAAGATTTTATTACGTTTCATATTTACGGGAAATACCTGTGCGCCCAAGTGACCTCCCCGATGATCACTTAGGCGCGGAAGTTTTCCGGCTGCTTATTCTTACGCCTAGGACAGGTGTTCACTTGATGTTTGTCATCCCCACAATAGAAGCAGAGACCATTCTTCCTGCGGAACTCTCTACGTTGACGGGGGGACATGGAGGCCCCGAGTTGCATAGTTATATCCGAGTCTTCCGTGGAAGAGCGAGGCAACGGGACCTCGGGAGGCATCATGGGGGGGTCAGAGGGGAAAACACAAAACCGTTCAAGTTGTCGTTCCCTGAGACGTCGGTCAAGTCGTACCGCTAAAGCCATAACCTGGTCTAAGGAGTCAGAACAGGGATAGCTAACTAGCAGGTCTTTCAGGGCGTTCGACAGACCCAACCTAAACTGGCACCTTAAGGCAGGGTCATTCCACCGAGAAGCTACGCACCACTTCCTAAAGTCAGAGCAATACTCCTCCACAGGTCTCTTACCCTGACATAAGGTCACCAGCTGACTCTCGGCAAAGGCAGTCCTGTCAGTCTCGTCATAAATGAGTCTGAGAGCAGAAAAGAAACGGTCAACGGAGGAAAGTTCAGGGGCCAGGGAGAAGGCCCATTCTTGGGGCCCTTCCTGGAGCCGGGATATAATTATACCCACCCGCTGGCTCTCAGAACCTGAGGAGTGGGGCTTTAAGCGAAAGTAGAGCTTACAACTCTCCCGAAAGGAGAGAAAAGTCCTCCGGTCCCCTGAGAACCGGTCAGGCAACTTGAGATGGGGTTCAAGAGGTGAGGTGAGAGGTACAACCATGGCAGCATCAGGCTGGTTGACCCTCTGAGCCAGGGCCTGGACCTGTAGGGAGAGACCCTGCATTTGCTGAGCCAGGGTCTCAAGGGGGTCCATAATAGAGTGAGGGACCAGGGTAGCCTAGGTATATGGACTTGTGATTATGTAATGACAGGGGGGTAGGGAAACAGACAGTGAGCCCTAATCTACCCACCACTCAGTCCCTGCCTGCTTGCAACGACCCGCCCTAGGCGATGGGGTACAACTGGGCGACGGTCCCTACGCTCAGTAGGTGCACGACAGACAAACAGACAAGGGGACACAAGCAAAGGGAAATGGGGCAGTTGCCCACGGCAACACCGTGAGCAACAAGAGAGGTGAACGAGCCGAGTCAAACCAGGAATGTACGAGGTACCAAACGCAGAGCAGGAGAGTAGTCAGAAAGCCGGGGTCAGTATGAAGCAAGGTCAAATAGCTAGGAGCTGCAGCAAGGCCAGGAAACCACACGAGAAGAATCACAAGCAAAGGAGGAACAGGAAAGGCAGGTATAAATAGACAGAGGGCGGAACTAGCTCCGTCTGGCCAGGCTGCGATAGGCTCTCCCGCTCCTAAGCCTGCCATCCTGAGTGGTGGAAGATGGAGTCAGTCTCAGAGACATAGAACCAGGTGCAGACTGATTACCCATGGGCGTATACACAGAAGTGCCTGGCAGATCCTTTACACCTACTGGGGATTTTCTAGTGCGAAGTCATGTATGCAGAAGCCCCTGAGGTACCAGTACAGTTGAAACCCGCAAGAAGTGACCCCGTTTTAAAAACTACACCCTTAAGGCATTCATCTATAGGTGTAGTGAGCATTTTGACCGGAGACCCACACCCCATAAACTGTAATGTGGGTTCTCCCGGGTATGCAATACCCTACATGTGGCTGTTATCAGCTGCCTGGGCACACAGCAGGGCCCAGAGAGGAAAGACGGGGGATAAGCTGTGCGGAGTGCATCAGGTTAAGTAAAATTGGGGCAAATTATAAACCAAGGGATGTATGATAAATTTTAAAACATTCTTTCATACAGAGCTCTGGTTATTCGGGACACGTGTCACATTGATATATTGTGTCATCCCTTATCGCCCTCTTATAGCAGACTTTGCACCTCTTTTGACTTTTTCCCTTCTTGCCAGTTTGGGGAACAACTCCTGGAAAGTGTTGCCACCCTGGCCTCGCCTCCAGAAGTACTGGGTGCCCCCCTTTCTTGGTCCCTAAAGATTAGGTTCTTGATAATCACCTCTTGAAATTCCAGGAAAGTTCCCCTCTGGCCTGCACATCGATGTAGCACGTACGCATTGTACAATGCCATCTGTATGATGTGCCCGGCCAGCTCCTTCTACCACACCGCATGGCGCTGTGGGGTTTCAGGACTTGATCTGACAAGTCCATCCCTCCCATGTACATATTGTAGTCCAGGATGCAGTCTGGTTTGGGGGTGGCCTTTCCTTCATATATCCTAAATCTGTAGGTATACCCTGATGCGCTCTCGCACAGCTTATACATCTTCACGCCATACCTTGCCCTCTTACCCGGCAGGTACTGGCGGAATTGAACCCTCCCTTTAAAATGTACCAGGGACTCATCAATAGAAATACACTTCTCGGAGGTGTATGCTTGGGAAAACCGGGCACTGAAACGGTGTAATAGGGGTCTCCGTTTATACAAACGGTCAAAACTGGGGTCATCTCGGGGTGGGCACGGCTCATTATCAGTATAACGTAAGAAGCAAAGTATTGCCTAATTTTTTTTTATTTTTTTTTAGGTTACAGTTCAGTTCTGAAGTTGCTTTGAGGGGCCCATATATTAGAAACCCCTATCAAACACCCCATTTTAGAAACTAGACCCCTCAAAGTATTCACAACAGCATATAGAAAGTTTATGAACCATTTAGGTGTTTCACAGAAATTTAGAGCAAAGTAGAGGTAAAATTTATATTATTTTTTTTGTCAGAAAATCCTCTTTATACCATTTTTTTTATAACACAAAAGGATTTATCAGAGAAACGCAACTTAATACGTATTGCCCAGATTCTGCAGTTTTTAGAAATATCCCACATGTGGCCCTAGTGCGGTAATGGACTGAAACACCGGCCTCAGAAGCAAAGGAGCACCTAGTGGATTTTGAGGCCTCTTTTTTATTAGGCACCATGTCCGGTTTGAAGAGGTCTTGTGGTGCCAAAACATTGGAAACCCCCCAAAAGTGACCCCATTTTGGAAACTAGACCCCTTGAGGAATTCATTGTAGTTTTCTTGGGGTGCATGCAGCTTTTTGATCAGTTTTTATTCTATTTTTAAGTGGCGCGGTGACTAAAAAACAGCAATTCTACTATTGTTTTTTTATTCTATTTTTTTTACAGCGTTCACTGTGCGCTATAAATGACATATTCACTTTATTCTGCGGGGCGATACGATTACGGAGATACCAGATGTTTATAGTTTTTTTTATGTCTTATGGCGTTTGCACAATATAATACGTTTTGTAAAAAATCATTCACTTTTTGTGTTACCATTTTCTGAGCGCCAGAACTTTTTTATTTTTCAATCAATAAAGCCGTGCGAGGACTTATTTTTTGCGTAACAAACTGTAGTTTCGATCAGTACCATTTTTCGGTACATGCGACTTTTTGATCTCTTTTTATTCAATTTTTTGGAAGGTGAAGTGACCAAACAATTGTTATTGTGGTACGGTTTATTATTATTTTCTTTTATGGCGTTCACCGCGCGGGATAAATAATAAAATAATTTTGTAGTTCAGGCCGTTACGGACGCGGCGATACCAGTTATGTATAGTTTATTTGTTTGTTTATATATTTTTATTAATAATAAATGACTGATAAGGTAAAAAGGGGGATGTTTACTTTTAAAACTTTTATTTTCTTATTTTTACACATCTTTTTTTTTTACTTTATTACTTTGTCCCACTAGGGGACTTGAGGGCAGGAGGCCCTGATCGCTATTCTAATACACTGCACTACTTGCGTAGTGCAGTGTATTAGAACTGTCAGCTACTCACTGACAGCAAGCATAGTGGGTCCTGACGTTGTCAGGACCCACTAGGCTTCCGTCTATGGCATAGCCGGACGCCATTGTTTGGTGTCCGGTTGCCATAGTCACCATCGCCGGCCGCTATTGTGTAGCAGGCCGGCGATAGCAGCTTAACCCCTAAAAAGCCGCGATCTCTATAGAACGCGGCTTTTAAGGGGTTAATCAGCGGGGACACAGAGATCGGTCCCCGCTGTAAGAACTGCGGCAGCTGCTGTACGAGACAGCAGCTGTCACAGCTCCTGTACGTGTCGGGAGGACGGCCGAGACGGCCGTTACTCCCGAGACGTACTATTAGGTCATGGAGCGCGAACGATACAGCTGCCATGACCTAATAGTACGTCCAGGAGCGGGAAGGGGTTAAGCATCACGCACCCATTTAAATCAATGGGTGCGTGAAAATTACGCGCACCACACGCAACAGCAGTAAAAAGTATGAATGAAAACAGAAAACCACCACATGCTTTTCTATTTACAAACATTCAAACAGAGTGCCATAATGATGGCGGCTGAGCGAAAATCATGCAGCCGCGCACCATATGGTGATGACACACGGAGCTGTTAAGTTCCTTTTGCGCACGCAAAACGCAGCATTTTTTGCGTGCGCAAAACGCACATGCTTGTGTGAATAAGGCCTGACGCTGAGTACAGTCCGCAGTGGAATTCTCCAGCAGACGTTTTTTTAAATAGTATTCTGGCCGATTCACACGAACGTGAATTGCCTCCGTGCAGGCCGCGTGGTTTTCACGCGGCTCACATGGACCAATAGAAGTCTATGGGGCAGTACAGACAGTCCGTGCTTTTTGCGCAGCGTTTGTCCACTGCGGAAAAAACGCGACATGTTCAATATCTCGGCGTTTTTTGCGCATCACGCACCCATTGAAGTCAATGGGTGCGTGAAAACCACGCATGCCGCACGGTAGCACTTCCGTGTGAACTGGCTGTTTTGCGCAACAGCTGTCAAAAAGATGAATTTAAACAGAAAAGCACCACGTGCTTTACTGTTTACAAACATCCAAATGGCGTGTCATAATGATGAGAGCTGCGCGAAAACCACGCAGTCGCGCATCATATGGTGCTGCCACACGGAGCTGTCAAGTGGCATTTGCGCAGGCAGAAGAAGAAAAAAATGGGCTGGCTTTGTGAGTGCGTGAATAACGCATGACAATCGAAAAGCACACTGATGCATAAGGGTGGATTTACACGAGCGTGTGCGTTTTGCGCACGCAAATACCGTGGCGTTTTGCGTGCGCAAAATGCACTTGACAGCTCTGTGTGCAGCCGCCATCATTATGACACTCCGTTTGGATGTTTGTAAACAGAAAAGCACGTGCTGCTTTTCTGTTTACATTCATTCTTTTACAGCTGTTGTGCGAATAACGCGCGTCCCACTCAACTGCTTCCGTGGGGTGCGCCTGATTTTCACACACCCATTGACTTCAATGGGTGGGTGATGCTCGAAAAACGCAGAAATATAGAACATGTCGCGAGTTTTACGCAGCGGACACACGCTGCGCAAAACTCACGGACAGTTTGCACTGCCCCATAGACTTGTATAGGTCTGTGCGACCCGCGTGAAAACCACGCGGGTTGCACGGACGTATAGCACGTTCGTGTAAATCCGCCCTAACGCACACACACGGACGGGATTGACGCAAGTTTTTCACGCGTGGAAAATACACACGCTAGTGTACATGAAGCCTTACTATTGGACGCTGTTAGACAGTGGCCATTAATAATGCACTAGTAATAAATTTTTAAATAAATGAGAAGGACATAGAAAAAATATTGTAATGAAATAAAATAACACACACAACACTGCTTAACGATTTTATTAAAAATAAAAAAGGTGTCATTGAAGTAGTCCTTGAACTTGATGTAGTACCAAGGACCCAACCTGTAAAAAACACATAATAACTAAGAAAAAAAAAGGAAAAGGGATGCTTAGATACACTGCTCATGTGTGATACTGTCTGTTAGACCATGTATCTAAGCCTACCACAAGGTAGCCTTAGATACATTACCCAAGCAGACAGTGTCACACATGGGCCATGTATCTAAGAATATATGTTAGGCTTAGATACAGGGCCCCAAAACACTAATCTTATACAGGAATAAAAAGAATGTCAACATTGTGTTAGGCTTACATACAGGCTCCATGTGTGACACTGTTTGTTAGACCCTGTATCTAAGCCTAACAATGTAGGCTTAGATACAGGACCCAAGAAGATCTTATACAGTGTACTATTATAGGCTCTGCTCCGGGACTCGCCTGACATCGGAGCAGAGCCTATACTAGCGTAGTGCGGCTCCTCCTTGCGCCTGCTCGGTCCTACGGCGCAACGGTGTCCTGCGGGCCGCAGATAACAGCCTCAATGGCTGCATGCGACCCGTGTGCTGCATCGTGTTGTATAATCCCCTGTCAAAGCCTACTATGTGTAGGCTTTGGCAGCAAAACAACGAAAAAGTACAGATGCCACTGTACCTCGTCGACTGGGCTAGTCCGCAGGTGCCGTCCCTTTTCACTTTTTTCATTGTGAACACGCATAGGCGCGCTCACAGTGAAAAGCTACATAGGCTGGGCGGGCAGTCATCAACGAGCACCCGCAGAAACGACACGTCACCAGTGACGTGTCGTATCCCATCCGAGGTCTCGCTGGGGCGAGACCATGTGATCGGGATACGACACGACAGTGGAGGAGGAAGAAAAAGTGACGTCAGAAGACATGTGATCGGAAGAAAAGAGCTGCCAGAACGGAAAACAGAAGCAAGATTGCACAGGTAACTATATATTATTCAATAGTTAATATGTGCATTGTGGGTTTAAATTTAAAGTGAAAATATATCTCGGACAACCCCTTTAAGGGGTTAAAATTACCAGTTACTTATTCAAATCTGGAAAAGGTGTCCGTCTACCCACTTTGATGCCAGCTTTCATGCCCAGAATTTTTTCGGGCAGGCTGATCTAGACTGATTTTGATGTGGGGCATCCCTCTCTGTATGTTGGCAGTGTGAGATCAGTGGCACAAAGGTTTAACCCTTCAAAAACATCAGTTACTTATTCAAATCTGGAAAAAGTGTCCGTCTACCCAATTTGATGCCAGCTTTCATGCCCAGAACCAGTTCAGGCCAGGCTGACCTTAACTGATTTTGATGTGGGACATTCTTCTATGTATGTTGGCAGTGTAAAATGAGTGGACCAAAGTTATTTAAAGGAACAGTGTCACCAAAATTTTTTTTTTCATGTCAGTTTTATGTTAGTGTTTTATTAAAAACGTTTTTATTTATTTGTGTGTTTGTGTGTTACTTTTTTCTATTTTTTCACTTTTTCTTCCCTATGGGGGCTGCCATTTTTTTTCCATTTCTGTATGTGTCGATTAACGACACATACAGACATGGAATACGGCAGCCACAGTCCCATAGGGACTGCGAACGGGGCCCGTCCCATCCACTTCTGTGTACGCCGTCTGTGTGGGAACGGCGCATGCGCCGCTCCCACACAGTCCAATTTGAAATGCGCGCCGTCCGGCGCCATTTTCCTGTGGACCGGAAGTCGCGGCCGGACAGTAAGATAACTACTTCCGGTCGCGGCTTCCGGACTTGTGCACTTGGACCAGCGGCAGCAGACGGAGCGGACGGGCCGGAGGGAGCCGCGGCGGCAGGAGCAGGTAAGAGATTTCTATGTATGTTCGTGTTTGTGTGTGTTTACTACTGTATGTAAACCTACTACACTGTGTGTTAGCTCAAAATATGGCGACACACAGTGTAGGAGGTTAGACCGTTCAATCCCCTCGTTTATCCCGGCACTAGCCAGGATAAAGGAGGGGGGGATTCTCAGAGCTCACTAGAGCGAGTGCTTTTTTCCCAATTTTGCAGCAAAAAGCAATGTGGTTGCTTTACCACATGCAATGCTGCAATTTTGGGAATAGCTCCATCTAGTGACCAGCACTGGGAAATATTATAAATTAGAATCTAATTTATAATATTTCCTGACTCGTGAAAAAAATTGAACAATGTTTAATCACCTACACACTAAATGTTTAACTAAAAATAAAAATACATGTTTTGCTGGCAACACATTCCCTTTAACCCTTTAAAAATACCAGTTACTTATTCAAATCTGGAAAAATTGTCAATTTGCCCACGTTGATGCCACCTTTCATTCCCAGAACCAGTTCTGGCCAGGCTGATCTTGACTGATTTTGTTGCGGGGCATCCCTCTCTGTATGTTGGCAGTGTAAGATCAGAGGCCCAAAGTCATTCAACCCTATAAATCACACTTTGTATTGCCCACTTTGATGCCCATCTTTGTGCCAGCTTTTTCTGTTTTTAGTCTATTTTAAAGTGTTTTCACTTCTGGACAGCTTAGTGCAATGTATATTATTATTAGTATAAGTTTTCCCTTTAACCCCTTCCCGACATGCGCCGTACATGTACGGCGCTGTGATTGTGCGGGCTCAGAAGCGGAGCCGGCACCATCACCGCGGGGTGACAGCTGTATTATACAGCTGGCACCCTCCTGTAACTGCCAGGACCGGAGCTACTCTCCGATCCGGCAGATTAACCCCTCAGATGCTGCGCTCAAAAGAGCGCAGCATCTGATAGGTTTTCACCCTACCGGCAACCCAGTGATGCAATCGCTGGGTTGCTGTGGCAATCGGACGCCAGAAAATGGCATCCGAGTCTGCCTTGTACGAGAGCCGATGAGGACCCGCCTGCGGCGAGTCCTCATAGGCTTGCTGTCAGTGAATAACTGACAGCGCTAATACACTGCACTTCGTATGTAGTGCAGTGTATTAGAGTAGCGATCGGGGCATCAGGCCCTCATGTCCCCTAGTGGGACAAGTCAGAAAAGTAAAAAAAAGTTAATAAAAATGTGGTAAAACAATAAAAACACACACATTTCAAATAAAAATAAAGCTAAACTGACTTTTTTCCCATAGTAAGTCTTTTATGATGGGAAAAAACGTAAAACGTAAAAAAAACTATACATAATTGGTATCGCCGCGTCTGTAACGACCCAAACTACAAAACTGTTATGTAAAAATAAAAGTTATAAGTGATAATAAACAAAAAATGCTTTTTTTCCTATAATAAGACTTTTATTATAGGAAAAAAATTAACACGTTAAAAAAGTACACATATTTGGTATCACCGCATTCGTAACGACCCCAACTATAAAACTAATATTATTTTTCCCGCACGGTGAACACTGCGAAAAAAATAAACGAAAAACAATGCGAGAATCACTATTTTTTGGTTACCACCCCTCACAAAATATGCAATAAAAAGTGATCAAAAAGTCGCATGTACGCCAAAATTGTACCAATACAAACTACAACCCGTCCTGCAAAAAACAAGCCCTTACACCGCTTTTTTGACTGAAAAATAAAAAAGTTATCGCTCTCAGAATATGGTGACACAAAAAATAATTTATTTTATAAATAAGTGATTTTATTGTGCAAACGCTGCAAAACATAAAAAAAATTATATACATATGGTATCGCCGTAATCGTATCGACCCGCAGAATAAAGTAAAATGGTCATTTTTTGCCCAGGGTGAACGCCATAAAAAAAAAAAGAATAAAAAACATTGTCAGAATTGATGGTTTTTGGTCACCTTGCTTGCCAAAAAATTGAATAAAACGTGATCAAAAAAATTTCTGGTACCCCAAAATGGTACCAATACAAACTACAGATTGTCCCGCAAAGAATAAACCCTCACACAGCTCCGGTGGAGAAAAACTAAAAAAGTTATGGCTCTCAGAATATGGCAATGCAAAATATGCAGTGTCCAAAAGCGGATAAGATTGGGCGCCATTTATCAGTGCGACACCGGCCACATATCTATGAATTATTATTTATTTACTGCACTATTATACCCTCTTATAATACCCTGATGTACCCCGCACAGATAACATATGCCCCCACATTCTAAACTGAAACACCAGTAAAACCCCAAACAGGACAACTACCAAGCTACATCTGCGCCCCAAAAGCCAAATGGCGCTCCCTCCCTTCTGAGCCCTGCAGCGTGCCTAAACATCAGTTTACGTCCACAGAGATGGCATCGCCATACCCGGAGGAACCCGGTTAATATTTTATGAGGTATTTGTCTTCAGTGGCACAAACTGGGCATAACATATAGTTCACTAAAATGGCATATAAGTGGAAAATTGTCATTTTCACTCTGCACCATACGCTGCACATTAACCCCTTCGCGCACCACGACATAGCATGTCGTAGTGTAGGGGGTGATGTATGGAGCGTCTCACGTGAAAAATAAAGAATTTAAAACGCCAAAATCGCTGTTTTTTTGTCACCTTGGCTCTACCAAAAATTTTTATAAAAAGTGCTCAAAAAGTTGTATGTACCAAAAAATGGTACCAATAAAAACGACCGCTCGTCCCTCAATAAATAAGCCCTCACACCGCTCTATTGACGGGAAAATAAAAAAGTTATGGCTCTTGGAAAGCGGGAAGGAAAAAACTAAAAAGGAAAAGAAAAAAATGGATCAGTCCGGAAAGGGTTAATTACTTTCTAATGAAAAACCATTTATGACCATACGTGGGGTATAGCCATACTCGGGATAAATTGCTTTACAAATGTTGGGCAGCTTTTTCCTCCTTTATCCTTTGTGAAATGGAAAAAATGCAACATTTAAGTGGAAGAAATGTTCATATTTATTTTCACGGCCTAATTCTAATAAACCCTGCAAAAGACTTGTTGGGTCTAAATGCCCACTATATCCCTAGATAGATTCTTTAAGTGGTGTAATTTCCAAAATGGGGGTCACTTTTGGGGGGTTTCCACTGTTTTGGCCTCTCAGGGGCTTTGCAAATGCGACATGGCACCCAAAAAACAATTTGAGCTCCAAAAGCCAAATATCGCTCCTTCCCTTCTAATCCCTGCTGTGGGTCCAAACAGCAGTTTATTACCACATATGGCATATTTCCGTAATCGGGAAAAATTGTTTTACAAATGTTGGGGTGCTTTTTCTTCTTTATTCCTGGTAAAAATTAAAAATGGCTACCTTTTTTCAGAAAAAAAGTAGATTTTTGGGGTCAAAATGCTAACTTTACCCCTAGAAAAATTCCTTGATGAGTGTAGTTTCCAAAATGGGGTCACTTTCCAGGGGTTTTCGACTATTTTGTTCCCTCCAGTGCATTGCAAACGCGACACGACACTGAAAACTATTCCAGCAAAATCAGAATTTCAAAATCCAAATGGTGCTCCTACTCTTCTGAGTCCTGCTGTGGGTCCAAACAGCAGTTTATTACCACATATGGGGTATTGCTATAATCAGGAGACATTGCTTTACATATGTTGGGGTGCATTTTCTCTTTTATTCCTTGAAAAAATTAAACATTTCTAAGTTTTTTCAGAAAAAAAGTAGATTTTCATCTTCACATACTAATTCAAATAAATTTAGCAAAAAAAATTGTGGATTCAAAATGCTAACTATACCCCTAGATAAATTCCCTGAGGGGTGTAGTTTCCAAAATGAGCTCATTTTTGCGGGTCTTTATTGTTTTGGCCCCACAAGACCTCTTCAAACCTGACATGGTACCTAAAATATATTCTAAAAAAAAGGAGACCCCAAAATCCACTAGGTGCTCCTTTGCTTCTGAGCCCTGTATTTCAGTAAATTAGTGCACTAGGGCCACATGTGGGATATTTCTAAAAAATTGCAGAATCTGAGCAATAAATAATAAGTTACATTTCTCGGGTAAAACTTTCTGTGGTATAAAAAAAATGTATTACTTTAATTCCTGTTAAACGCCTAAAGGGTTAAAACACTTTCTGAATGCTGTTTTGAATACTTTGAGGGGTGCAGTTTTCAAAATGGGGTGATTTATGGGGACTTTCTAATATATAAGGCCCTCAAAGCCACTTCAGAACTGAACTGGCCCCTGTAAAAATCGCCTTTTGAAATTTTCTTGAAAATATGAGAAATCGCAGCTAAAGTTCTAAGTCTCGTAACGTCCTAGAAAAAGAAAAGAATGTTCAAAAAACGATGCAAACATAAAGTAGACATATGGAAAATGTTAACTAGTAAGTATTTTGTGTGGTATTACTATCTGTTTTACAAGCAGATACATTTACATTTAGAAAATGCAAATTTTTGCAAATTTTCTCCAAATCTTGGTGTTTTTTACAAATAAATATTGAATTTATCAACCAAATTTTTTCACTATCATAAAGTACAATATGTCACGAGAAAACAATCTCAGAATCACTTGGATAGGTAAAAGCATTCCGGAGTTATTACCACTAAAGTGACATATGTCAGATTTGAAATATACTACAAGTGTTCATTTAGCAAAATATTAACAAAGAAGTATTGCATGTATTAAGGCACAGGGTCCCTCTCCTAGAACTGAAGTTAAGAAAACATTATATTAGAGACGGAATACAGTCAGACACAGTTTTAGCAGTGCAGAGCATAATCTCCATAAAAATCTGTAAAAAATCAGGGAGTAGCATAGGTAAGCGTAAATAGGACCTATCCATAGTTACCTACTATTAGAACCTCATATGTACTCACCTATTGCTGCTGGTCAATAGAAAAAATCATTCCGGAAATAACGCTGTGGAGATAGGTAGTATGTACCATGGTTATGCTATGTTATGGAGTGTAGTACGCTGTCCCCTTAAAGGGAAAGTGTCGCTAGAAATTTTTTTATTTTTTTTTAGTTAAACAATTAGTGTATAGGTGATTAAACATTGTTCTAATTTTTTTAATTTTTTTTTCACGAGTCAGGAAATATTATAAATTAGATTCTAATTTATAATATTTCCCAGCGCTAGTCACTAGATGGAGCAATTCCCAAAATTGCAGCATTGCATGTGGTAAAGCAACCACTTTGCTTTATGCTGCAAAATTTGAGAAAACTCACTCGCTCTAGTGAGCTCTGAGAATCCCCCCTCCTTTATCCTGGCTAGTGCCGGGAGAAACGAGGGGATTGAACGGTCAAACCTCCTACACTGTGTGTCGCCATTTTTTGAGCTAACACACAGTGTAGTAGGTTAACATACAGTAGTAAACACACACTAAAACACGAACATACATAGAAATAACTTACCTGCTCCTGCCGCCGCCGCTCCCTCCGGTCCGTCCGCTCCATCTGCTACCGCCGCTCCAAGTGCACAAGTCCGGAAGCCGCGACCGGGAGTAGTAATCTTACTGTCCGGCCACAACTTCCAGTCCACAG
Organism: Rhinoderma darwinii; assembly: GCF_050947455.1. Taxonomy (NCBI): domain Eukaryota; kingdom Metazoa; phylum Chordata; class Amphibia; order Anura; family Rhinodermatidae; genus Rhinoderma; species Rhinoderma darwinii. The sequence continues at coordinate 287,688,241 of NC_134690.1, read as the reverse complement.
GAAAATGGCGCCGGACGTCGCACAGTTCAACTTGGACTGTGTGGGAGCGGCGCATGCGCCGTTCCTACACAGACGGCGTACAGCATAGTGGATGGAACGGGCCCCGTTTGCATTCACTATGGGACTGTATGTGCCGTATTCCATGTCTGTATGTGTCGTTAATCGACACATACAGAGATGGAAAAAAAAATGGCAGCCCCCATAGGGAAGAAAAAGTGAAAAAATAAAAAAAAGTAAAACACAAACACACAAATAAATAAAAAAATGTTTAATAAAACACTAAAATCAAATTGATCTAAAAATTTTTTTTTTCGTGACACTTGTCCTTTAAGGGTATGTGCACACGTAGTGACCAAAAACGTCTGAAAATACGGAGCTGTTTTCAAGGGAAAACAGCCCCTGATTGTCAGACGTTTTTTGAGCAACTCACGTTTTTCGCAGCGTTTTCGAAGCGTTTTTTACGTCCGTTTTTGGAGCTGTTTTCATTGGGGTCTATGAGAAAACGGCTCCAAAAACGTCCAAAGAAGTGTCCTGCACTTCTTTTGCCGAGGCTGTATTTTTACGCGTCGTCGTTTGACAGCTGTCAAACGACGACGCGTAAATTACAGGTCGTCGGCACAGTACGTCGGCAAACCCATTCAAATGAATGGGCAGATGTTTGCCGACGTATTGTAGCCCTATTTTCAGACGTAAAACGAGGCATAATACGCCTCGTTTACGTCTGAAAATAGGTCGTGTGAACTCAGCCTTAATGTTGTGCGGGGAAATGACGTAGGAGGGGAAGTGCCTGATGTCTTGGGCGTTTAAACTCTATCGTACGTGGGAGGTTTGTGCATGCGAACATGTCGGCAATGACAGCAACTCGATTGTAGGACTCTATGGTGCGCCGAATGTTGGCGCATAGAGGGCACTGTGGCACTATCTACAGGCCACTGTGACGGAAACCTCCGACGGAACTCCTCAATGGTGATGTGAACACAGCGAAACGGCCATTAAAAACGAACAGACGGACAGGAAATTTGGAGACACACTGCTGCAAAATGGCCATGAAAAACTGACAGTTGATCAGTTTTTAATGGCCATTTTTTTTCACTGTCGTGTGAATATAGCCTTAACCTGCATCTACGTTAAACTTGACCCCTGTGTGCTCCTGCACCATGTGATATGCATAGAGGTGTATCAGTTCTGAGTTATGCGACAGCCTTTGCTGAAGCAGATGTGAGGAGGAGCAGACAGTACACTGCTCTCTGAAAAGCTCATCTAGAAAAGATTATAGAAAGCTCAAAAATGCCAAATGAACTTACCCCATATATGACTGGGGTGCCTGAGCAATTAGCATTTGATAAAGTTATTTCAATGCCCCCTGTTTTGCCTAAAGGAGGAGAAGTACAAGTGTACTGCTCACAATCACAGGAAAGGGCACATCAAATGGACCAGTATGGATGACCAGTATAAGTGGGTTCTAATGTGAAATCCCAGATTAAACACTTGCCTACTGCTATTACCCCCTTCCCACCGCAGCCCTTTTTCAGATTTTCATTTTCGTTTTTTCCTCCCCACCTTCCAAAAGCCATAACGTCTTTATTTTTCCGTCTATAGTACTATGAGGGCTTGATTTTTCTGGGATGAGTTGTAGTTTTTCGTAGCAACGTTTATTTTGCCATATAATGTACAAGGAAACGGGGAAAAAATTATTTGTGGGGTAGAAAATTTAAAAAAAACAGCGATTCCTCCATGGTTTTTTGCGCGCCGTTTTTACGGAATTCACTGTGCAATTAAAACAACATGTTAACTTTATTCTCTGGGTCAATAAGGTTACGGTGAAAGCAAATATATATATATATAGCTTTTTCTATATTTTACTACTTTTACAAGTAAAAACCTAAGTGTAAAAAAGAAAATTTATTTTGTGCGCCAAATTCCGAGAGCCATAACTTTTTTATTTTTCCGTCGATTAAGTGGTATGAGGGCTTATTTTTTTGTGGGATAAGCTGTAGTTTTTAATAATACCATATTGGTGTAAATTCGACGGTTTGACCCCTTTTTTTTCCATTTTTTGTGTGAGATTAGGTGACCAAAATATAGAGATTCTGGCGTTTACAATTTTTTTTTACGGTGTTCACCGTGCGGGTTAAATAATGATATATTGTAATAGTTCAGACTTTTACGGACGCGGCGATACCAATTATGTTTATTTATTTTTTTACTATGCTCTAGGGGGGAAATGGGAAAAGTTTTTTTTTTTAACTTTTAATATATGTTTTTTTTTTACACAAAAAAAACAAAACTTTAGTTAACTCATTTTTACTTTTTTTATTAGTCCCCCTAGGGGACTTCATCCAGCGATCGTTAGATCGCTTGCATGATATACTGCAATACTAATGTATTGCAGTATATCGTGATTCTGACAGGCAAATAATAAGCCCTGCCGGAGGCAGTGCTTAATAGGTGCACAAAGATGGCGGACCTTGGGGACTTCATTAGGCCCCCAGGCAGCCATAGCAACCGTCGCCCCCCCCCCCCCCCCCCCCCGCGATTGCGTTGCGGGGGGCGCGATGAGCTGTTAAAGGGGGTTGCCCCCCTCTTTCTAACGATTTAAATGCTGTTGTCACTATTGACCGCGGCATTTAACGAGTTAAACGAGCGGGATCGCCGATAGTATGAGGGTAACGCCTACTCTCAATTCCTTACAAATAAAGATGCATTTGCCCCTCCCAGGGGCAGAGGCTGTTTTGAGTACCGACGCTGCGTGTCATGGTCTCTCTCCAAAGTAATATATGTTTTTATGTTTATATGTTATGTGTTACGTTATACAGTGGAGGAAATAAGTATTTGATCCCTTGCTGATTTTGTAAGTTTGCCCACTGTCAAAGACATGAACAGTCTAGAATTTTTAGGCTAGGTTAATTTTACCAGTGAGAGATAGATTATATAAAAAAAAAATTAAAAAATCACATTGTCAAAATTCTATATATTTATTTGCATTGTGCACAGAGAAATAAGTATTTGATCCCTTTGGCAAACAAGACTTAATACTTGGTGGCAAAACCCTTGTTGGCCCGCACAGCAGTCAGACATTATTTGTAGTTGATGATGAGGTTTGCACACATGTTAGATGGAATTTTGGCCCACTCCTCTTTGCAGATCATCTGTAAATCATTAAGATTTCGAGGCTGTCGCTTGGCAACTCGGATCTTTGGCTCCCTCCATAAGTTTTCGATGGGATTAAGGTCTGGAGACTGGCTAGGCCACTCCATGACCTTAATGTGCTTCTTTTTGAGCCACTCCTTTGTTGCCTTGGCTGTATGTTTTGGGTCATTGTCATGCTGGAAGACCCAGCCACGAGCCATTTTTAATGTCCTGGTGGAGGGAAGGAGGTTGTCACTCAGGATTTGACGGTACAAGGCTCCATCCATTCTCCCATTGATGCGGTGAAGTAGTCCTGTGCCCTTAGCAGAGAAACACCACCAAAACTGTAATGGCAGGAAGGAGGTGAAGGGAAAGTGAGCCCTAATCTACCCACCGCCCTGTCCCTGCCTACTTTCAATGACCCGCCCTAGGCGACGGGGTACAACTGGGCGGCGGTCCCTACGCTGTCTAAGTGCACGGGAGAACAAACAGGGAACACGCAAGGGAAGGGGCAGTCGCCCACGGAACGCCGCGGGGAAACGGGGCGGTGAATGAGTAGTCCGGACCAGGATGAAGTGGAGTATACCCAAGTGAGCACGGAGGAGGAAGCAAGCCAGAGGCAAAGCAAAGCAGGTTGAGCGGAACTGCAGCAAGGCAGAAGCACGGCAGAAGCAGGCTGGAGCAAGCAGCAGTGGGCCAGGAATCCAGAAGAATTACAAGCACTGAGGAGGAGAACACAGCAGGTAATAAAGGGCAGGGGGCGGAGCTAACTCCGACTGACCAGGCCGCGATAGGCTCTCCCACTCCTGAGCCTGCCACCCTGGTTGGTGGGAGATGGTGTCAGTCGAACAGGTCTGGCCTCAGGTGTGGATTGATTAATCCCAGGAGTATACCTAGATGTAGTACCTGGCAGATCCCTAACAAAAACATAATGTTTCCACCTCCATGCTTGACAGTGGGGACGGTGTTCTTTGGGTCATAGGCAGCATTTCTCTTCCTCCAAACACGGTGAGTTGTGTTAATGCCAAAGAGCTCAATTTTAGTCTCATCTGACCACAGCACCTTCTCCCAATCACTCTCAGAATCATCCAGATGTTAATTTGCAAACTTCAGACGGGCCTGTACATGTGCCTTCTTGAGCAGGGGGACCTTGCGGGTACTGCAGGATTTTAATCCATTACGGCGTAATGTGTTACCAATGGTTTTCTTGGTGACTGTGGTCCCAGCTGCCTTGAGATCATTAACAAGTTCCCCCCCGTGTAGTTTTCGGCTGAGCTCTCACCTTCCTCAGGATCAAGGATACCCCACGAGGTGAGATTTTGCATGGAGCCCCAGATCGATGTCGATTGACAGTCCTTTTGTATGTCTTCCATTTTCTTACTATTGCACCAACAGTTGTCTCCTTCTCACCCAGCGTCTTACTTATGGTTTTGTAGCCCATTCCAGCCTTGTGCAGGTCTATGATCTTGTCCCTGACATCCTTAGAAAGCTCTTTGGTCTTGCCCATGTTGTAGAGGTTAGAGTCAGACTGATTAATTGAGTCTGTGGACAGGAGTCTTTTATACAGGTGACCATGTAAGACAGCTGTCTTTAATGCAGGCACCAAGTTGATTTGGAGCGTGTAACTGGTCTGGAGGAGGCTGAACTCTTAATGGTTGGTAGGGGATCAAATACTTATTTCTCTGTGCACAATGCAAATAAATATATATAATTTTGACAATGTGGTTTCCTTATTTTTTTTAAATATAATCTATCTCTCACTGGTAAAATTAACCTAGCCTAAAAATTCTAGACTGTTCATGACTTTGACAGTGGGCAAACTTACAAAATCAGCAAGGGATCAAATACTTATTTCCTCCACTGTATGTGCTTTATGTTTCGTCCACAATGAAAAACGTCATATTTAGCATGATGCGCATTACTGAATGAGGATTATAGTTTATTGGATAAATAATAAAAGTATAGGAGTTTATACACAGTCATTTTGGTTATATATTTGTTTTAACCAAGCTACACACAAAAAGTATATGTAATGTCGGGGTAGGGAGACAGACAGGTGAGCCCAAATCTACCCGCCACTCAGTCCCTGCCTACTTGCAACGACCCACCCTAGGCAACGGGATACAACTGGGCGACGGTCCCTACACTCAATAGGTGCACGACAGACAAACAGACAAGGGTACAAAGAAGCCGGGAAATGGGGAAGTTGCCCACGGGAACACCGTGAGCAACAAGCGAGGTGAATGAGCCGAGTCAAACCAGGAGATGAGCGAGGTACAAAACGCAGAGCAGAAGAGTGGTCAGAAAAGCCAAGGTCAATAACAAGCAGAGGGTAGTAGTTCAAGAAGCTGCAGCAGGGCCAGAAAACCAGCAGAGAAGAATCACAAGCATAGGAGGAACAGGAAAGGCAGGTATAAATAGACAGAGGGCGGGAGCTAGCTCCGTCTGGCCAGGCTGTGATAGGCTCTCCCACTCCTAAGCCTGCCATCCTGAGTGGTGGAAGATGGAGTCAGTCTCACAGACATAGAAGCAGGTGCAGACTGATTACCTTTGGGCGTTGACACAGAAGCTGTGTCTGGCAGATCCTTTACAGTATACATGTGTGAAATTGGGTTCTTAGTATTGAGAGTGTCTGGTAACAGCTGTTATTGTGAGTGTCTGTTGTGTGCGCTGAACTATTTTTAAGGTGATTGGTTTGTTTGAAATGGCCACATTAGAAGTGATTTGACAAGAAAGATTTTTTTGTCATTGTTACATTTTAGTTTATGATTATTTGATATTAACAAGGTTCTATTCACATATGATGACACATATAGTGTGTGGTGTTATAGGTAATATAATCAAAAGTAGGTTATTAAAGGGAATGTGTTGCCAGAAAAACATGTTTTTTTTTAAAAAATGAAACATTTAGTGTGTGGGTGATTAAACATTGTTCAAATTTTTTTTATTTTTTTCACGAGTCAGGAAATATTATAAATTATTTCTAATTTATAATACTACCCATTTTTGGTCACTAGATGGAGCTGTTCCCAAAATTGCAGCATTGCAACATTGGGTTAAAAGCCCTCGCTCTAGTGAGCTCTCAGCATCCCCCCCTCCTTTATCCTGGCTAGTGCCGGGATAAACGAGGGGTTTGAAAGGTTTAACCTCCTACACTGTGTGTTGCCATTTTTTGAGGTAACCCACAGTGTAGTAGGTTTACATACAGTAGTAAACATACACAAACACTAACATACATTGAAATCTCTTACCTGCTCCTGCCGCCGCGGCTCCCTCCGGCCCGTCCGCTCCGTTTGCTGCCGCTGTTCCATGTGCACAAGTCCGGAAGCCGCGACCGGAAGTAGTAATATTACTGTCCGGCCGCGACTTCCGGTCCACAGGAAAATGGCGCCGGACGGCGCCAATTTCGAATAGGACTGTGTGGGAGCGGCGCATGCGCAGTTCCCACACAGACGCCGTACACGGCAGTCAATGGGACGGGAGCCGTTCGCAGTCCCTATGGGACTGAGGCTGCCGTATTCCATGTCTGTGTGTGTCGTTAATCGACACACACAGAAATGGAACAAAAAATGGCAGCCCCCATAGGGAAGAAAAAGTGTAAAAATAAGAAACAGTAAAACACAAACACACAAATGAATATAAACGTTTTTATTAAAGCACTAACATCTTTAACATATAAAAAAATTATTTGTGATGACACTGTTCCTTTAAGTGGTCAGTTCATAACCCCTCCTGACACAGAAGATACATCTGTTTTACCTAAGAAGTGCATATCTTTGGCCATCAAAGGACGTCCACTGTCAGGCAAATGTTTAATTGGCCCTTTCCTCACCAAGGTGCGAGATGTGTTGATTAAGAATTTGTCACTAGGGCATGTATCTAGGATCAGATAACATTCTCACCCAGGGTTAAAAGTAATTGCCCACACATCCTGACAAAACATCTAAAGCTCTGCAAATGGGTACCTGTGGTGTGTCTCCCATGTGGACCAGATGAAACATGTGAGAATGGCCTACGCTTAAAGAAAATATGATGCATCAAGGCAAACCCCATCATTATTGATATTTGTAGTGACCCACATAGCTAGTTATGATCAGGGGAAATAGCCCTCATATATATGTCAAGTTCACATCCCTATACCCAGAGGAACAACCTGGAATTTGCTATTGGCTAAAAACCTGGGCCTATTACAGTGGTGTTTGATATGCCCTGGTTGGTAAATGTCTGCGCAGGTGAATGCAGGAAATATTATATTTCTATGGGATTCCTTCAAGAACACATGATCATTTTTATGTTTCTCTATAGAAATACAACTGTGTAATGGGAGGAGTACGATTCATTATCATATGAACAGCCTCCTCTCAGTGACATCACTAGCCAGTGAACTGGAGGGGAAAAAAATGGGTCTAAAATGCCAGGGGGAGAGAGGGTCGGGGTCAGTCGTTGGGGATCCATATCTCAGTTGCAGTGACTGCCCATATTTTCAGCTGTCCCCAAAGCCAGGATATCACTGCTGTACATCAGTAAGGTTTTGTTCTGTTTCCTTGTAGTCTTCCGAAGGTGAAGAACGTTACCTGTATTTTATGTTCCATTTAGATAACCTGTGTTATTGTAACTGGTGTTAAGGGAATATAGAGACGTAGCTTGCCAACAGGGCGCAGGTAAAAGTCTATAGTTCGGATAGGTACCTGTGGCAGCTCAGACAGCAGCAGGGCAGGCTCGGCCGGGACTAGGCAGCAGGCAGACGTCAGGCGAGGTGAAGCAGGTCAGACGTGGATAAAGCACGACACGACTTTGGCACAGCACAGTGCTCGACCAGGAAGGTATGGAATGCTAGGAACAGGAACTGGAACAGGTACAGGTAACACACTAGGAGGCCACCACATAGAGAGGCTAGGAATACACAACAAAGCTCAGGCGTGGGAGGATGTGGCTGGGACCTTCTTATAGCCCAGGGTGCTCTGAAGCAATCAGCTCAACTACCAACATGCGTGCGCTCTGGCTTCTCAAGTCTGGACTAAGCTAGTGAGCGCACCCTAGTGGTCACTGTGGAGCAGTACGGCCGTATGTGCAGACATCTCTTTAGAGAAGGGCGTCAACTGGATGGGAGAAGTTCGTGGTCAGCGACCACTGACGTTACACCTATTGCCTAGATAAGTATAGGTGATGGTAGCATACTGTGGTATAAATTATTGGGGTGTTTGAAACTACGGGAGTAATTTAGCGTAATCCTGTCATCTAGAGTAGGTGGGCGTGGATTTATGTGGTAAATTAATAAGCTCAGTAGTGTAGTTCACCCCTGTGACGTGACTTGATATTGGCGATCGTCACATAATGCATAATATGTTTCATCATTTATGTTAATCATTTGGTTTATTTAATATTGACATATACTAATTAAGGAAACAAATATTTTTCTATTATTTATACCAGTATCCTTTCTGTTTAATGATGGTATTTACTGTCGTGGAAGTCAATGGCTCAAAATATATTAGACTGAAATTTAGATGAGTATTGCAACAGACATTCACGCCAGGAACTTTATCCAGCATCCTAATTAGGATATTTCATACCGATATATATCGAGAGAGGAGAAAAAACACATAGACGCTGCTGACATGCTCAAAATACTCCTCTGGAGGTTTATTTCCAAACTCAACTATAATAATATCATTCAAATGGGGTGTAGATTTGAGGTTAACCAATCAGAGGCAATGTGACAATAATTCTTATTCAGCCAATAGCAGACCATAAGAATATTTCAAATACATAATTCTAATTCTTCATTAAAATGCTGATATCAGGTAACACCTGGAGACAAGAGTATAATGGGCAGTTAGTGATTTGTTCTCATGGGGGAGTTTGTTGCAGTTTTCTGTCTGGGTGCTCAGCCAACCTGCTACAATGGTTCTATGAAGGCCACACGTTTAACACATGGAGATAAGATGTTTCTTTGAATTATATAGAGGAAAGTTCATTACAAAATGGAGAATACATATTTTAGTAATTTGGCATCCTGCTTGATAATTCATAATGTAATTTCATACAGAGAATATAAGCAAATAAACCATCCTTCACAATACATTACATATACACACACACACACACACACACACACACACAGAATATATTTGACGTAATGAAAATGCAAATAAGATTACTGCATTCACAAGAGCTTGTTGCCAATTTTCTGGTATCAGATTTCTGTCCAGTACATCCTATAGGTCATCCAATACAAGCCTGATGGACAGATTGAAGTTACTGATGATACGCAAAATTTTGTGTGTGTTGCACTCTATGAGGTAATGCACTGAGAGGAGGACCTCACACCTCAGGAATTATTGAGGGTGATCCTGTCCTTCTTCTGGGCACAGGGTAAATGCCACAAAGCGGGTTAGTGGACCCACTAAGCCACACCGCCGTAGCAGGGAGGCAGCTGGCCAAACAACAGGAACACCAGAATGAAAAGTCCCGCACAAGCGTACCTGGATAGTCCAGACAGTGGGCGCAGCTCTGGCACTTATGGAGATGGGTGCAGCAGGTATTGCCAAACGTGGCGGATGTCACAGGTGCCGTAGGTTGCGCCAGACGTGGTGAATTCCTCTGGACGTGGCAAAAGACTAACGACGTGGCGGATGACACAGATGCCGCAGGTTGTGCCAGACGTGGCGAATTCCTCAGGACGTGGCAGATGACACAGGATGTGACATGACTGCGATACTAATAGGCACAGGGACAAGAACAGCATGGGATACAGGAACAGGTAACAGGGCAAGGGTAACAACTGGAACGGGAAACACTAAGGGACCATTTGCAAGACAGACTGGGAAAACTAACAACGCTCAGGCAAGGATCAGAAGGCCTGGGGCCTTCTTATAGACCAGGAAATCATGGCAGTTGATGATGATGGCTATTTCCTCTGTGCGCGCACTGGCCCTTTAAGGCCAGGCACGAGCGTGCGCGCGCACCCTACGGGACACAGCAGACCGGAGCGGAAGTAAGCACTGGCGTCTCCTAGGAAGGAGATGGGGACCAGCGCTCACGGATCCATGGCTGCGGGCGTCGGGAGGTGAGTAAACCCGACGGCCCGTGTCCATGGACGCTACAGTATCCCCCTTCTTACGCCCCCACTTCTTGGGGCCAGAGCGAGAGAGAATTTTTTTTATAAGAGCAGGGGCACTGAGGTTCTCTTCTGGCTCCCCGGACCTCTCCTCAGGACCAAACCCTCTCCAGTCCACCAAATAGAATGTCCTTCTACCCTTTTGCAGTCCAGGATCTCCCTCACCTCGAACACGTCAGAAGAACCGCTGGGAGCAACTGTGGAACTAGAAGTCTTGCTGTAGCGGTTCAGGACCACAGGCTTCAGGAGGGACACATGAAAGGAGTTGGGGATTCTGAGGGCAGGAGGTAGCCGCAGCTTATAGGAGATAGGGTTTATTTGTTGCAGAATTTTCGAAAGGGCCAAGGAACCCGGGAGCAAACTTGGTGCCAGGAAGATACTGAGGCGGCTCTCTTCTCCTTGTATCTGCTTTTCACTTCATGCGATCGAATGCCTGCAAAATAGAGGACTGGGTCTGTTGCCAGATTTGCAGAAAGTCCCCATATGCAGAGTCAGCAGCGGGTACTTGACATGTGGTCGACACTGGAAGAGGGACTCTAGGATGTTGACTGTACACAATGTGAAATGGAGTGGAAGTGGTGGACTCACTTGTGTGGTTGTTGTATGAGAACTCGGCCCATGGAAGAAGCTGTACCCAGTTATCATGCTGTGAAGAGATGAAGTGGCGGAGATAATTCTCCATGATCTGGTTGATCCTCTCAACTTGCCCATTGGACTGGGGGTGATAAGCCGAGGAAAAGTCCAATCTCACATCCAGGAGTTTACAGGGGGCTCTCCAGAACTTTGAAGTAAACTGAACCCCCCGGTCGGACGCAATGTGAAGAGCAAGCCATGCAAGTGAAAGATGTGTTGAATGAAGAGACTCGCCAGTCGAGGAGCAGAAGGTAGGCCGGTCAGCGGGATAAAATGTGCCATCTTAGACAACCGGTCCACCACCACCCAGACAGTATTGCATCCTGCTGAGGGGGGATGGTCTGTGACAAAGTCCATCACAATGTGATGCCAGGGGGCATTGGGTACAGGCAGTAGTTGAAGCAGGCTGGCAGGCTTGGAGTGAGTAACCTTTTTAGAAGCACACACTGTGCAAGAAGAGACAAAGTCCAGAACATCTTTAGGTAGCGTGAGCCACCAGAAGTGACGAGCAATCAGGTCTCCACTGTGTCCCCAGCGGAGAATTCTTCTCCTGTCTGCCAACCGATGAAAAGTCCTCCGCGAAGGGATGTCTCTAACCTGGAGAGGATTAGCAGTGACAATGCAGGACGGGTCTATGATAGTCTGAAGGGACTCCACCGTGTCTTCCGTCTCAAACGATCTGGACAGGGCATCGGCCCTCACATTCTTGTCGGCGGGACGGTAGTGGAGCACAAACTGGAAACAGGTGAAGAACAGCGACTACCTGGCTTGAAGGGGATTCAGTCGTTGAGCAGACTGAAGGTAGGTAAGGTTCTTGTGGTCGGTGAAGATCAGGATGGGGTGAGCTGCGCCCTCCAGCAGATGTCTCCACTCCTCCAGAGCCAATTTGATGGACAGTAGCTCCCGATCTCCAATAGGGTAATTGCGCTCAGCAGAAGAAAAAAGTCTAGAATAGTAGCCACATACTACTGCCTTTCCTTTGGAGCTCCTCTGGAACAGAAGTGCACCAGCACCAACAGAGGAAGCGTCCACTTCCAGTGAGAACTGCCGAGATACTTCAGGATGATGGAGGATCGAAGCTGAAGTGAAGGCTCTCTTGAGGCTAATAAATGCGGACTCTGCCTCTGGAGTCCACAACTTGGCGATTACACCCTTCTTGGTAAGGGTAGAGATGGGAGCTGTCAGAGATGAGAAGTTTGGAATTAACTGCCGGTAGAAATTGGCGAATCCCAAGAACCGCTGTACGACCCTTAAGCCTTGAGGACGTGGCCACTCCAGGACAGCTTTCACTTTCTCAGGATCCATATTGAGACCTTGATCCGAGATGATGTAGCCCAGGAAGGGCAGAAAACTCTTCTCAAAGACGCACTTCTCCAGCTTGGCATATAAATGATTCTCCCTAATTGTAGTAGAACCTGACAGAGATGCCTCCGATGAGTCGTCGGATCTGGGGGAGAAAATCTAAATTTTATCGAGTTAAACAACAACACAGACATAGAGGAGATCTCAGAAGATATCATTAACGAACTCCTGAAACACTGTGGGAGCGCTACACAGTCCGAAGGGCATCACTAGGTATTCATAGTGCCCATCCCGGGTGTTAAATGCCGTCTTCCATTCATCACCCCGGCTAATCCGGACTAGATTATAAGCCCCCCGCAAGTCTAACTTAGAAACATTTTTGGCTCCTCGTATGCGATCAAACAGCTCGGATATAAGTGACAACGGGTATTTGTTCTTGACCGTGATCTGGTTTAGACCACGGTAGTCAATGCAGGATCGAAGGGATCCGTCCTTTTTAATGAAGAAGAATCCAGCCCCGGCCGGGAAAGAAGACTTTCGTATGAAGTCCCTCTCCAGATTCTCCTTGATATACTCGGCCACGGGGGAGAGAGGCATTAGGAACCAGTTTAATGGGGCAGTCATAAGTCCGATGTTGAGGCAGCGTCTCAGCCTCCCTTTTGCTGAAAACATCTGCAAACTGCGGGGGGCATTCCCGCCAATGACTGAGGAAGAGGAGGCTTGACAGCATGGATCTGCAACAGACAACGACTAAGGCACTTGGAGCCCCATTGGAGAACCTCTCCAGAATTCCAGTCCAGGACTGGGGCATGTAGTCGAAGCTAAGGCAGGCCCAGCAAAACAGGATTGATGGCCTTGGGCAAAACAAGGAAAGAAATCAGTTCAAAATGAAGGGCTCCAACCTGGAGCTTCAACGGCTTGGTTTTAGAAACGATGGGATCAGGCAGAGGCAGTCCATTAACTGAGGCAACAGCCAAAGATGTCTCCAGGGGAACTGTGGGCAACTGAAGATGATCCACTAGCTCCTTTTGAATGAAGTTTGCCGCAGAACCAGAGTCAAGATAGGCAGAAACTTGATACGTCCTCTCGCCGGATGTAGCGCCCATGGCCGCGGGCCGTCGGGTTTACTCACCTCCCGACCACCGCAGCCATGGATCTGTGAGCGCTGGCCTCCGTCTCCCTCCTAGGAGATGCCAGCGCTCACTTCCTCTCCGTTCGGCTGGATCCCGTAGGGTGCGTGCGCACGCTTGCGCCCGGCCTTAAAGGGCCAGCGCACGCAATTAGGAAATCGTCATCACCATCAACTGCCACGATTTCCTGGTCTATAAGAAGGCCCCTGGCCTTCTAATCCTTGCCTGAGCGTTGTTAGTCTTTCCCAGTCTGTCTCGCAAATGGTTCCTTAGTGTCTCCCGTTCCAGCTGTTACCCGTGCCCTGTTTCCGTTCCTGTATTCCGTGTTGTTCCTGTTCCTACCCGCGTTCAAGTGTCTTCTGCCACGTCATATGCAATCTGCCACGTCAATTGCCATCTGCCACGTCAACTGTCTTCTGCCACGTCAAGTGCCATCTGTCATGTCAAGTGTCATCTGCCACGTCAAGTGCCATCTGCCACGTCAAGTGCCATCTGCCACGTCAAGTGCCATCTGCCACGTCAAGTGTCTTCTGCCAAGTCAAGTGTCATCGGATACTGCCAGCCACGTCTGGCGCCACTTGCTGCACCTGCCTCCATCAGTGCTGAAGCCACAGCCACCGCCCGGACTGTTTCAGGTACCCAAGCATACTGTCTACCATTTACTTCTGCTTAGACTGTGACCTGGTCAGCTGCCTCCCCGCTACGGCGGAGAGGCCTAGTGGGTCCACATACCCTGTGCCCGTGACACCGGATACTAGGGTCACAGGAATAGTTAGCTTGGAACAGAATGCTCTATTAGGTACCGTTCCACCTAGGGTTGTCTCCAACCAATCCTAGGCAATGGGGTCTCTCTGGCCTCTGGGGACACAGACGCACACTAAGTCCAGAAGTGCGTCTGCGTTGTTTTTCCTGGGTAGACAATTTGACATAGTTACTCTGCATAGGATCCTCTGGTGGGACGACAGAGGAGGATTGCTGGAAAGTAGAATCCAGCCTGGGTAGTTCTCTCTCACGGAGAACCTCTTCGGAACGCTCCCGGACCCTCATGTCAACCCGAGAGGCGAGTAGGATAAGATCGTCCAGGGTAGATGGCAGATCGTGAGCAGCCAGCTCATCCTTAATCCCTGAAAACAGTCCCTGCCAGAATGTGGCCACCAAAGCCTCGTTCCAGGTCAATTCAGCGTGCACGCGCACCCTACGGGACACAGCAGACCGGAGCGGAAGTGAGCGCTGGCGTCTCCTAGGAAGGAGATGGGGACCAGTGCTCACGGATCCATGGCTGCGTGCGTCGGAAGGTGAGTAAACCCGACGGCCCTTGACCATGGACGCTACAGTAAACAGATGTAGGATGCATATCTTTGGCACCTGTGCCTATTAAAATGATTACAAATAGCCCCATACCCCTCTAAGCTTGACTCAGTTGCAATGTATTGATATCCAGATAATACAGTATTTGGAGGCAGGGGTACTGAAGAAATGTGTATCTCCTTATAATAAGCCCCTCTCCCTAAGGCTGGGTTCGCACAGAGTTTTTTGCAGGCAGAAAATCTGCACGACGATTTTCGCTTAGTTTTTCGCCCGCAGCCATTAACCGCCGCGGGCAAAAAACGCCGCGAGATACGTTTTCTCTGCTTCCCATTGATGTCAATGGGAGGTCAGAGACTTAAACGCCTGAAGATAGGGCATGTCGCTTCTTTTTCACGGTGTCCGCGTCCAAAAAAGTGTCCAAAAACTCTGTGTGAACTTACCCTAAGAATGCCAAACAACTTTGTACCTTCTTTGGTCTCATAGAGTACTGTGAAGAATGGGTTCACTCCACCTCTGCCCTTATGCAACCCTTCGCTTTGACAAAGGAAGAGAGTTGAGGCCATTAACTGTCTGAAGCATGCTATTGATCCTGTCATACATGGGTCACAATGTTTTATCTGTGTAGTATCAGCAGCTGCTCTACTCAAAGTCAAGGCAACAGACAGTGCTAAGATGAACCTATAGTTCTCATGGTACCCCATGCTGTTAGTGAGATTTCTAATCAAACACACACTAAGCATATGTTTACTTTACCTATCACTAAGTATAAGACCAGTCTCATCACCCCGTCTAACCTAACCATACAGAGATGTACAGTGTTGAACCCTGCTACATTACTTCCGCAGGTTCCAACAAAGGGGGAAGAGAAGGATAGGTTACATAATCAATGGGAGACTTTTGAGAGGGAATGGGATAAGATGCAGGAAACCTCAGACCGTGAATTTCCAACTTGGTGGGTTGGTTATTTTCCAGTACATTTGATTCCCCAGTACTCAGATTCTAAATATAATTGTCCTGTATTAATGACAATAGAGATCGAAACAATAAAAATGTACAGAGGATCCAATATCTAATCCAGATTTTGAGTTTTTTTTGTAGATGGTTCTAGATACCACCATGAAGGATGCTACAAGACTGGGTATGCTGTCACCACCGAAACAGAGGTAATAAAGAACCACTCATCCTCCATGTCGGCACAGGAGGTGGAGTTAAAGGTACTCGCTGAGGTGTGTAGACTGGCTGAAGGTAAACCTGCAAATATATATACTGACTCTAGATATGCTTTTGGTATTGCACATGATTATGGCCCAATCTGTAGGAGCAGAGATTTTGTTGGATCCACGGGTAAACCCATTATGTTGAGAGAGTAAACAAACAGTTTGTGGCTCTGACACTGCCAAAGCAGGTAGGTATACTCAAAGTGCAAGCTCTTACTAAAGTGTAAGCTACCCCTGAAGCGAGGGGAAATCGACCTGCAGACGAGGCTGCGAAACCTACTGCTCTCACGGTTCTCCAAGAGGAGGACTTATTCTTGACTAGCATAGCATCTGGTCCCATAGACATGATAATATTAAATAGTCTACAAAGCCAAGCCACAAAAGAAAAAGAACAGTGGCAGACAAAAGGTGCCAGTGAAGGAGAGGATGAAATATGGGCGGTGGGTAACAGAATGTGCCTACCCAGAGTCCTCTTCCCCATGGTAACCCAACTAATGCAAAGACCAACCATGTGTCAAAAAAAGGAATGTGTGCAATGGTGACCAAATGGTGGGTAGCCCCAGGGTTCAGCAGTGCTGCTGCCAGATTTGTCCAAGAGTGCGTGAAATGTGCCTGTCATAACATAGGCAAAACTGTGCAGGTTGCAAAAAGGCATATGGTAAAGGCAGACTACCCATATCAGCGATTGCAGATTGACTCAGTTACCAAAGGTGGGACAGTATGAATATGTACCGGTCTGTGTGGATCTGTCCTCTGGGTGGCCTTAGGCATGGCCAGTAACGAGGGCCACAGCAAAAGTAACGGCTAAAAGATTGCTCTAAGAAGTGGTATGTAGATATGGGGTCCCTGAGACAATAGAAAGTGATGGAGTACCTTTCCAGTAAAGGGAGTTCCTCTAAGAAGTCTTGCAGGCCCTGGGCATAGAGCAGCTATTTACACACCATATCATCCACAGAGCAGTGGGAAGGTTGAATGGGACTTTGAATTAAAAAATTCAGAAGGCCATGGCTGAAACCCATAAACCATGGACTGAGTGTCTGCCTATTGCACTCTGACCTCACCAGTTATGTAGGAGCTCTGCAAAAACAGTTTACGCAGATGCGTAAATATGTTTATGATTCCATTCCAGATCCTAAGTGAAAGGAGGACATTGTTTACAGCCAGGGGACTGGGTATGTTTAAAGAGACAACGTAAAACACTAGAGCCGCACTGTGACGGTCCGTACCAAGTCCAACTCACAACTTCCACATCTGTTAAGTTGGAAGCTTGGATACACGCCAGTCACTGCTAAAAGGTTTTCAATCACGATGCTGAACTATGGGTCTTTTCAAGTTCCAGCTGACTTTCATCTTCTCTGTCATCTCTACTCAACCTATGGTCTAAATGATGTGTTAGAAGAAGAGTTTAAGAACAAGTTTATCAAACATCAAGTGATATCAGTATTGACTAAATTGCTGGACTGTTTTATATGTATGCATTCCCCCCTTTCTTAAAAAAACTGATGCCAAATCTAGCAGTATCCTTGAAAATAGAGGAGGTTATTGCCTTGGCCTTGCAGTCCCATCTCTTTTCCCTAGCGCATAACCCTAATCTTCCTGGAGTTGTTTCTCTTGTAATAGCAGCATGGGCATTGGTTCCCTGGCTGTTTAACCGTGTAAGACATTTAGGGAAGCGCTGTGGAAAGTAGATCTCAGGCCAGGAATACTGCAGTCCATGATTAGATGTCAATGACACTGTGTGATGTGCAAACATAGGTTAATAAAAATGACATTTAGTTTGATGCTTTAAACCTCACAGACTGTGAGGGAAAAGACACGAAATCTGTAATTTGTGTGGAGATAAGAGCAACTTGCACCCCCAGTGCTACGAGACAGCTAACAAATGGTTGACGCAGGGCCTAGAGTGAGCAATACGAGGTAATTTAACTGATAAAGGGGTTGGCATCCATGAATGCCACCGGACGGGACATGATCTTGTTCTCCTCGATTGCAGGAGTGTTTAATCACTCAGGGGATGTGCTTCAACCCAACATTTACTTCATGTATGTGGGTTTAAAGTAAATAAATAGTTGCCACCCAGGAGACCAGGAGTATGTACCCTAGGAAGACTACAACCAGCTACTAAGATAGAGATATTGTTTAAACTTGTAATATGTTTGATTACAAAAGTAACAGCAGTCAAGAAAACGGCACAAGATATTAAAGTACATGTGGTTCAGACCACCCAAGAACCGAGGAGTAAGGATACATTCAGAGCCACCTGTTTATGTGACACTGAATGCTTCCATAACTGATAAAGTTATCTATCAAGCCGTAGCACAACACCAAGGTGGACAGTATTGCCCAAATTGTATAACCTGGAATTCCCTAAATCTTCAGGTGTGTACAGTATGTAACTCTGTACACTCACCCAGGGCCGGCCTTAGGATAGATGGCGCCCCGTGCAAAATGATCTTTCGGCACCTCACCCCCATCAGTAAAAAAAAATGCCCCATAAAAAAATTATAATGCCCCTATAGTGCCCCCATACAGTATAATAATATTTAATAATATATTACAACCCCTTCAAGGACACAGTATTTCGTCCTCTAATTGTGCCCACAGTATTATGCCCCCTGTAGTACCCCTACACAGTATAATGTCTGCTTAGTGGTCCCCACACAGTATAGTGCCCCCCTGTAGATTTTGCCATCCTCCATGTAGACAGTGCCATAATTCCCCACCTCCTCATTGTAGATCGTGCCATACAGCACCCCCCACCTCCCCCGTGTAGACAGTGCCATACAGTCCCCCCACCTCCCCCTTGTAGACAGTGCCCCCAAACAAAAACAGAAATTGTACTCAGCTAGGCCCTGTTCCCACGACGAACTGAGCTGTTCCACGACGGTATCCTTGCGTAGGCGGGTGTGATTCTGTAGCCTAGTACAGAGTTTCCCAACCTTTTTGGACTCGAGGCAGCACTGGAAAAATAAAGTTTCCTTAGGGCACCCCTACCAAAAATTGTTTTGAGAAAGACAGAAAACAGCTAAAAAAAAAAAGCACTACACTCGTTGGGTATATTCACACGCATTTTTTGTAAGGCAAAAAAAAAATCTGCCTCAAAATTCCTTCAGGAATTTTGAAGCAGATTTTTTATTGACAGCATTGTTTGACTTTTTTTTTTTGCGTTTTTTCTTAAGCCGTTGAAGCTAATGTAAAAGACTCCAAAAGCACCAAACGAGCGCAGTAGGTATTTTCTGCCTCCTGGAGGTCAGAGGCGGAAACCACTTGAAGACTATCAGCCCCCCACTCACAGTAAAATGACTAACAGCCCGCAACTCAGTAAAATGACCATCAGCCCGCCACTCAGTAAAATGACCATCAGCCCCCCACTCACAGTAAAATGACCATCAGCCCACCATTCACAGATTCCCCCTGTTGGTAGTGCCACACAGCCCCTTATAGGTAGTGCCACACAGCCCCTTGTAGGTAGCGCCACACAGCCCCTTGTAGGTAGCGCCACACAGCCCCCTTGGAGGTAGTACCACACAGCCCACTTGGAGGTAGCGCCACACAGCCCCCTTGTAGATAGCGCCACACAGCCCCTCTGTAGAGAGTGCCACACAGCCCCTGCAGAGAGTGCCACACAGCCCCCAGTAGAGAGCGTCACACATCCCCCTGGTAGGGAGTGCCACAAAGCCCCCTGGTAGGGAGTGCCACACAGCCCCCTGGTAGGGAGTGCCACACAACCCCCCTGGTAGGGAGTGCCACACAGCCCCCTGGTAGGGAGTTCCACACAGCCCCCTGGTAGGTAGTGCCACACAGCCCCCTTGTTGGTAGTGCCACTCAGCCCCCTTGTAGGTTGTTCCACACAGCCCCCTTGTAGGTAGTGCCACACAACGACCTTGTAGATAGCGCCACTGTAGCTCCCTGAAGGAGCGGATTCCCTGTGTGGCTGGGTATTCCGCTCCTGGAGCGCTCCACATGGGGATTCCGCTCCTTCAGGGAGGTACAGTGGCGCCAGTAGATAGCAGAGCAGGGAGATACTTCCCGGCTCTGTTATAGTGCTGCCGCTGTAGTAGCGGCTGCTAGTGGCGCCACCGCCCTCATGCCTGGTGTCGCCGCTAGCAGCCACTTTGGCGACAGCACTGAGTGAAGAAGCGCCCGGGCGGAAAGGCGACTGCTGAGTTGCCGGGCCCGGGTACTTCTGAAACAAGCAGGGGAAGGGAGCCAGCGCAACGCCCCCTTCCACCTTTTGGAGTAATGCGCCCTGTGCGAAGGCACAGGTCGCACACCCCTAAGGGCGGCCCTGCACTCACCTATTGCTAGACACGTTTACTGAGTACCCATCCAAAGGTGAATGGCACACGGTATGCCCTGATTCTGGGGAGCTGATCAGAACGTAGCCGTTGGATGAGTATTTGTCACGTAGCGTTTGTGGACCCACTGGGCCGTACCGCCTTGGCGTTATGGCAGCTGGCCAACAGGGTGCAGGTCACAGTCTATAGTTCGTATAGGGTACCTGTGGCAGATCGGACAGGGGCAAGGTAGTCTCGGCTGGGACTAGGCTGCTGGTAGACGTCAGGTGTGGAGTAGCAGGACAGGCGTGGTATACAGCACGGCACTTAACCAGGATAGCACGGGATACAGGAACAGGGAACACTGGGAACTGGAAAACACTAGGAGACCATTTGCTTAGACAAACTAGGATATGACAAACAACGCTCAGGCATCGAAGCAAGGGGTGGGGCCCTTATAGTCCAGGGCACTCATGGGCTGATTACACATCAAAGTCCGGTGCGCGCGCTGCCCCTCTTACCGGTCAGAGGAACGAAGTGGGCCATCTTCGAAAAGCGATCCACCAAAACCCAGACAGTACTGCATCCAGCAGTGAGAGGCAGGTCAGTGATAAAGTCCATAGCTATATGCTTCCAGGGAGCATTGGGCAAAGGCAATGGCTGGAGAAGGCCAGCAGGTCTGGAGTGAGCGACCATGTTAGCTGCACACACTGAGCAGGAAGAAACAAAGTCCATAATGTCCTTGGGCAGCGTGGGCCGCCAGAACTGACGGGCAACCAGATCTCAGGTCCCCGCATGACCTGCCAGTCTAGAGGAGTGTCCCCAGGGAAGGATTTTCCCTTGGTCAGCCGGGCGCACAAAAGTCCTCCCTGGAGGAATGTCCCCAACTTGCAGGGGTATGACAGAGACAATGCAAGACGGATCAGTAATGTTCGGTGGAATTTCCATGGTGTCTTCTGTCTCAAAAGACCTGAACAAGGCATCGGCCCTGACATTCTTGTCGGCCGGGCGATAATGGAGCTCAAACTGGAACCTGGTAAAGAACAGCGACCACCTGGCCTAACGAGGGTTCAGCCGTTGGGCCGTCTGAAGATAGGTGTGGTTCGTAAAAATCAGGATGGGATGAGCTGCGCCCTCTAGTAGATGTCTCCACTCCTCCAAGGCCAATTTGATGGCCAGTAACTCCCGATCTCCAATCGAGTAGTTGTGTTCTGCAGAAGAGAAGAGCTTAGAGAAATATCCACATACCCTTGACTTGCCCTTGGAACCTCTTTGGAACAGGAGTGCACCAGCACCGACAGAGGATGTGCCCACCTCCAACGAGAACTGTAGAGAAACATATGGAGGACAGAGGCTGACATGAAGGCACTCTTCAAGCTATTGAATGCGGACTTTGCCTCAGGAGTCCACACCTTGGCGTTCATGCTCTTCTTCTTAGTGAGGTTAGAGATAGGAGATGTCAGTGAGGAGAAGTTTGGAATAAACTGTAAAAATTGGGGAATCCCAGAAAGCGCTGTATGGCCCTCAAGCCTTGGGGGCGTGGCCATTCCAGGACAGACTTTACCTTTTCAGGATCCATCTTGAGACCTCTATTTGAGACAATGTAGCCCAGAAAGGGTAGAGCATTCCTTTTCAAACACGCACTTCTCCAACTTGGCGTACAGACGATTCTCCCTTAACCGCAGCAAAACTTGACAGACATGTCTCTGATGAGTCATATGATCTGGAGAAAAAAATCAAGATAGACCACAACACAAACATAGGTCACGGGAGGAGGTCACAGAAAATGTCATTAGCGAACTCCTGGAAGACCGTGGCAGCATTACACAGGCCGAAGGGCATTAATAGATACTCATAGTGTCCATCACATGTGTTAAATGCAGTCTTCCATTCGTCACCCCGGCAAATCCGGATTAGGTTGTAAGCCCCACGCAGGTCTGGTTTGGAAAAAATCCTGGCACCACACATACGATCGAACCATTCTGAGATCAGTGGCTACGGACACTTATTTTTCATCGTGATTTGGTTGACACCCCGGTAGTCAATACAAGGACGCAGGGAGCCATCCTTCTTTTTGACGAAGAAGAACCCGACTTCTGCCGGGGAGGAAGACTTCCGTATGAAGCCCCTAACCAAGTTCTCTTTAACATAGGCGACATGGAAGGAGTCTCTGGCAAGAATGGAGGATAAACCTTACCACGGGGAAGGGATGCACCAGGAATCAGCTCGATAGGACAGTCATACGGTGTGGGGGCACTGTCTCCGCCTCCTTTTTGCTGAAGACGTCCGAAAATGCAGCATAATGACCAGGCAATCCTGCCAATGTCCGAATCAGAGGAGGCTGCGCCGAACGAATCTGCACCAGGCATCGGCTGTGACACTCGGGGCCCCACTGGAGAACCTCTCCAGAGTTCCAGGACTGTGGCATGTAGTCGGAGCCAAGGCAGGCCCAGCAGAACGGGGTTAACGGCCTTGGATAGGACATAGAAAGATAGAAGCTCGGAGTGGAGAGCCCCTACTTGGAGCCTCAGCTATAACTGGGTCTGGCAGAGGTAGTCCATTTACTGATGCAACCATCAACGGTCTCTCCAGAGGGGTAGTGGGTAATTGAAGAAGGTTCACCAGGTCTCTACAAATGAAATTAGCAGCGGATCCAGAGTCCAGATACGCAGACCTGATGCGTTTTCTCACCAGACACTATGGTCACGGGTATGGACAATTTAGACGGGAGTCCCTCAATGCCAAAGGTTGTCTTTCCTACCAACCCTAGGCTTTGGGGCTTTTGGGGACACAGATGCACAAGATGGCCTCCGGGGGGGGGGGGGGGCGTGGCCAGGCACTGATGTGAGCGGTCGCACGGAACTTCGGCTCTGACCAGAGACCCCTATTATTTATCCTGCGGAGGAATTACTGTTGCCACCATTTCTTATAACTTGCGGAGGAAGGGTAAGAGACCCCCGAGGAGCAAAATGGGTCCGTCAAAAGCGGCAGGAGCTGCGGAGAAGTTGAAGGAGTTTGCCCGAGGTGCGGTCCAAGATGGCGCCCGTGGCGAGTCCTCACAGCATGGAGCAGAGGGGCCGGCAAAAGTTCCTGGAGGGCAGTCGGAGTTACGCCCTGCGGCTGAGGTAACAGCACAGCCTGGCCTGACATTGCAGCAAGTATCGGAGACGCTGCTGGCGGCGATATTAGAGACCAAGACCTCAGTCACGACAAAAATAGAGGAGATTAAGGTGGATGTGGGTCTCCTGAGGCAAGATTTGCACAACTTGAGGGACCGAGTCGAGCATGCTGAAACCAGGTTGTCTGACCTGGAGGACCGTACAGCTAAGATACCCCGCACTCTTCGAGACCTCTCTGGCAAGGTGGATTTATGGCGCCAGAAAGCGGATGATTTGGAGAACAGGCTGAGGAGGAACAACCTTCGCATTATAGGCCTACCAGAACGAGCAGAAGGATCCCGTCCGGACGAGTTTACAGAGAAATGGCTGAAAGATATGTTTCCAGATACCGTGTTTTCGCAGGCTTTTGCAGTGGAAAGAGCGCACAGGGTTCCGGCGAGGCCGCCACCCCCTGGAGCGAACCCTCGACCATTCCTGGCGAGATTGTTAAATTGTAAGGACCGGGATCTGGTCCTGCAGGCAGCCAGACGCAAGGGGGCCATTAAAGTGGACAACGTCACGGTGTCGATTTTCCCCGATTTCTCTCCGGAATTACAACGTCAATGTGCATCGTTTGTGATGATTAAACGAAAGCTGCGAGACCGACAAATTCCATATTCTATGGCTTATCCGGCCCGCTTGAGAGTCGTCGATGGAGATCGAGCAGTATTTTTTGCCAACCCGGAGGATGCGGATGAATGGTTGCTGAGGAATATGAGGTCGCCTAGAAGATGAAGGATTTCTTGGGGACTTAAGCGCTGGCATGGTGAATATGTATCCTGAACGGACTTTTGCTATCTTGCATGGGGGGAGAGGTTATACCTGGGGGAGACATTCCTATCATAATGCTTTATCTGCCTGTATTATGCCTATAAGGGGGATCGAAGTTCAGAATGGTTCCAGATCATATATTATTCCTGTTACGATATGTGATTGTAGTAGGTTACCGAAGGGTTAATAGGGGATTCTGACCAACGGGTGGTTGTTCCTCTTATTCTGTGGCACAGTAAAGCACATTACAGGGGGGAACTTGTTGGAGTACGCAGCCTGATTTGTGATTCCACTGTGTATATTCCTTATCGGTGGAAGCTACCCCCTGCATATATAGTATATAGCTATTGAGCTCCTGTTGAGCTCCTGATGGCTAACTGGGTTTTTATGTGGTTCATGTTTTTGATCTCTGTTTTACACTATGTCAGACAACGAGTACCTTACATTTTGAGAGCATATCAGGGACTGGCACTACCTAGGGAGAGGGGGAGGGGGAAAAGGGAAGGGCTGTTATCAGTACATAGAGAGTGTTCTAAGGATGGCGTCACTTAAGTTCTTGTCCTGGAATGTGAGGGGCATGGGGACTCCAAGGAAACGGAATATGATTTTTTCTGTGCTTAAGAATGTGAACCCACATATAATCTGTCTTCAGGAGACGCATCTGACAGCAGACACAGTACAGCTTTTATGTAAGCCCTGGATTCAGTGGAGTAGACACTCTGTTAGAACTTCTGCCTCTAGAGGGGTATCTCTATTAATACATAGAACTCTTAGGTGGGAAGTGATGCATACCAGAATTGATCCTGAGGGGAGATACGTATTTGTGCATGCCAACATTAACTCCACACCTTATATCGTAATGGGGATATATAACCCACCGCCAGGGTCTCTGGCACTACTTAGGGAGGCGGTTTCCTTTGCTTCCGCATATCAAGAAGCCAGAGTGATCCTCCTAGGAGACCTGAACCTTATAATGGATCAGTCTATTGATCGGTTCCTGTTGAGGGGAGAGGGTGAAGTAAGACAAGGGGTCTCCCCATTAGCCTCATTAATGGAGGAGATAGGCTGGGTAGATCTATGGAGAGTTAGTCATATGGGACTTCGTGAATTCACATGTCACACACCACAATTTAATGCATTGTCTCGTATAGATTATATTTTTGGCACGCCCTCTGTATATAACTCTATGGAAAGCATTGAACATCTTCCCAGAGCAATTTCTGATGACAGTCCGATTCTTCTGCAAATGTCATTACCGGAGGGGGGTAGGAGGGGGGCCCTTAAAATTCACCCGTTTTGGCTCCAATTAATCAAACTGAACGATAGGATCCCAGATCAGCTAGATGTCTTTCTCGAAGCACATAGGCAGGAGCAGAATGGGTTACTACGATGGGATACGCTGAAAGCGTATTTGAGAGGCTGCCTGAAATCCTCAATATCATTTGTTAAGCGCTCCTCGGCCCAAAGGGAAAGGGATTTGGCGGGGAAATGTGGAGAATTGGAGGCCGCGTTTGTTGGTGACCCCTCCCCACAAAACAGGGAGGCTTGGCTCTCGGTGGGGAGGGATTATCTTCTAGTACTGCAGGAGAAGGCGGAACGTAGAATCTTCTTCACTGGCCAATCCTTTTTTGAATTGGGTAACCAATCCGGCAAACTCTTGGCTCATGTGGTGAGACAGAATACCTTGTCTCCTCCAGTGTTGAACATTCGTAACGCTCAGAATGTTTTGGTCCATACCTCCCAGGAGATAGTGGCTCAATTTGCAGACTTCTATAGGGACTTATATACGTCTAGGGCTGGGCACTCAATGGAAGAATTGGAGAAATATTTGGATGACATGCAGTTTCCACAGTTGACGGAGGAGGGTTGTGAGTTACTAGAGTCCCCCTTCACAGTAGAGGAGATTTCTGAGTGTATATTGGATATGACTAAGGGTAAGGCCTCGGGCCCGGATGGGATTCCTCTGGAAGTATATGTTCAATACATTGAGGTTATGTCAGGCCAACTTCTTTCTCTATTTGAGGCGTGCTTATTGGTGGGGGACCTGGCGGATTCTATGAAAGAAGCTACCATAGTAGTTATTCTGAAACCAGGCAAGAACCCAGCGGATTGTGGGTCTTACCGTCCCATATCACTGCTTAACATAGACTATAAGATACTGACTAAATTAATGGCCAATAAACTAGCGCGGGTCATCAATGATGTCATACACTCTGATCAGACCGGTTTTATACCAGGGAAATCCACTTCGGATAGTATTCGTAGAGCTCAGGTGGTTACTCAGATGGGGTGGTGGGAGCAGCAGGATTGGGCGCTGGCTTCCTTGGATGATGCCAAGGCTTTTGACTCTGTAGAGTGGACATACCTATGCGAGGTCCTCAGGAAATTTGGGTTTGGAACTAACTTTATCAAATGGATTAAGATCATATATAAAGAGCCTCGAGCCTCGGTAGTGGTTAATGGGATTTTGTCCCCCTCCTTTTTGCTTCATAGGGGTACGAGACAGGGGTGCCCATTGTCCCCATTATTGTTCGCACTTGCCATAGAGCCCCTGGCTATAGGCATTCGAAAAGATAGGGCCCTTCAGGGAATTCGTATCGGACCACGGGAAGACCGCATAGGACTGTACGCTGACGATATGCTGCTGTTCCTGGCCAACCCGAATGCCTCATTACCCAGGGCTATGAGATTGATGGAGGTGTTTAGCAGTTTTTCGGGCCTGCATGTTAACTGGAGTAAGTCCTATCTCATGCCTCTCCATTCTAACAATTGTGGGTGGGGTTCACATTTTCAGGGTTTACAAGTGGTGCATAGTTTTAAATACCTGGGAGTTTGAATATCTAGGGATAGTTCACACTCATACGATATTAATGTGTACCCTCTACTTTCATATTTGAAAGATAAATTTGCAGTCTGGAGGTCTCTCCCCTTATCAGTGGCGGGTAGAATTAACCTAATTAAATGGTAGTGCTACCTAAATTGCTATATGTTTTGGAGCACGCGGACACAATGGTTCCTAAAAAGTTCTTTAATTTGGTAAACTCTTTATTTACTCCATTTATCTGGGGAAAGAATAGACATAAGCTCAGAATAGACACTCTGCAGAGGCCCAAACAGAGGGGGGGAGCGGCCCTACCGGATGTGTTTTTATACTACTTGGCAGGTCAACTTAGATATATTAGGCTGTGGATGTTGGATGATCCATTGCCCAATGGCAAACATCATTTAGCACATTCTCTCAGAGTATCTAACTTATGGCCTGTTCTAGAACCACATGATTTTAGCCCTAAGCATACGTTACCGTTGATTAAACTGGCGAAGCAGGTGTGGGCTCACGCAAAGTCACTGCTGAAATTTAAAGATACGGTAGCGGAGTTGCCGCTGTGGTCCAACCATGGATTACCTCACTTTTTGGGATTTCAGGATCATGCATTCTGGGAGGGTTTAGAGGTGACACAAATGAAGCATTTGAGTACTGGAGATGGGCACGCGTTATCAGCAAGGGAAATACAAGATACATTCCAGGTGCCAGAGAGGGATACATTTAGATGTGTACAGCTGCATCACGCTCTCAGGGCCCAATTCAGACACGCTCAGACTTTGATTTCTTCCCTACCCCTTATAGGGGTGCTTCGAACACAAGGCCCGCGGGGCCTGATATCAGTAGTTTACACGTTCCTGCTGTCTCAAAGGTTAGCACATGCGGGATGTGCGGTGGAACTCAGATGGAAGGGGCTGATTCCGAACCTGACTGAGGGGGATTGGCTTGATGCAATGTCTTCACACCTTGCGGTTTCACCAGCGGCTAATAATAAAATGACGCAGCTATATATCATCCATAGATGTTATATAACTCCTACCAGGCTATTGCATATGGGCAGATCTTCCTCGGCTAGTTGTAAAAGATGCCAGCATGATCGGGCAGACTTTGACCATATGGTGTGGCACTGCCCGGTAATAGCTAAATTCTGGAGAGAGGTCACAGACTTTCTCTCATCAGTAACAGGTAAACGAGTCCCCTGTGAGCCTGGGCTATGTTTGTTGGGTCTGATCCCACCAAACTCATGGTCACACTATGAAGGTATATTTTTACGGGAGACCCTGTTCATGGCCAGGAAGGCTATTGCACTTCGTTGGATGGGAGATCTGCACCCAACGGTTCCACAATGGAAATCACTGCTCAACTCAGTAATACCTTACGCTAATCTAGTATACAAACATAGGGGATGTCCGTATAAATTTCTGGAAGTGTGGGGTAGTTGGTGATCATCGCCTCTTGCATAATTTAATGTAGGTGACCTCAGGTCCTCCCTAAACAATCTTGGGGTTTAATTGAGTAAGCAGGGACGGGGTAGCGGGCCCCAACGGGGGGGGGGGGAGGTTCGATAGGGGGTTGGACGAGATCAGTCCAGGATTGTACAAGTATTTATAACAGGGTTGTATATATTTGTATTGCTTTTGTTCCTATAAATGTAATGGTTATACTCAATATCATACCGGAAAAGGATGTACCACATCTTATTCTCATTGCGTAACGGAGATCGATGTTGTTGTTTGTATGGTTATGTTACATTGAAATAATGGGTTTCTTGCATGTCACCCAAAATGTTATGTTTATCATACCTTGTGCACTGTGTATTTTCAATAAAATGAGTTTAAAAAAAAAAGATGGCTTCCGGGGCCCCAATAAAGACAGAGTCCCGAAGTGCGTCTGCGTTGTCTCTCCTGTGTATATAGCTTACATTGGTCCATCCTCACAGACTCCTTAGGAGGATCGGCATCTGAGGACAGCAGGGGTTGCTGCAAGGTAGGGACCGAACTAGGAAGACCTCCCTCCCGACGAAACTCTTGGAGCCGTTCTCGGAGCCTTCTATCAATCCAGTCAGCCAAAAGGATGAGGTCATCCAGGGTAGACTTTGAGCGGCAAGTTCGTCCATAATTTTAGGAGACAGTCCATACCAGAATTTAGCCACCAGGGCCTCATTGTTCCACAACAGTTCTCCCGCCAGGGTGCGGAAGTGGATGGCGTACTCGCCCACGGAGATGTCTCCCTGGCGTAGGTTCAGCAAGAAAGCCGCTGCAGAGGAGACTCATCCAGGCTCCTCAAACACCATGCGAAATGTCCGGAGGAACCCTTGGAAGTCACGGGTCTCTGGTCCTTGTCTCTCCCAGATAGGGTTCGCCCATGCTAGGGCCTTGTCAGTAAGAAGAGAGATGAGAAAACGACCCTTGCGCCATCAGACGAAAATGCCCTTGAATACAGGCTGAAGTGGATCTGGCACTGGTTCAAAAATCCACAACAGGTACCTGCATCTCCATCATAGCGGTCAGTAAGTGGCAAATAAAAACGAGGATCAACACTGCCAGGAGGTGTAGTAGGAGGAACAGCAGCTTGTGCCTCCTGCTGACGTGCGAGAATGTTCAAGGCCTGGAGGAGTTGGTCCTGTCGAGACCGGAGGTCCAGCATATCCGTCCATATCTATTGTGATGTCATTCTGGTCTTGGTTCGATCAGCGGGTCCATGGCCTGAGCGTACTGTCACGTAGGGATCATGGACCCACTGGGCCATACCGCCTTGGCGGTATGGCAGCTGGCCAATAGGGCGCAGGTCACAGTCTACAGTTCGTATAGCGTACCTGTGGCAGCTCGGACAGTAGCAAGGCAGGCTCGGCTGGGACTAGGCAGCGGGTAGACGACAGGCGTGGAATACAGCACAGCACGACTACAGCACAGCATGGCACTTGACCAGGATAGCACGGGATACAGGAACTGGGAACTGGAAAACACTAGGAGACCATTTGCTTAGACAAACTAGGATATTACCAACAATGCCCCGCATCGAAGCAAGGGGCTGGACCCTTCTTATAGTCCAGTGCACTCATGGGCTGATTACACATCAAAGTCCGGTAAGTCCTTTAAGAGAGGGCACGAGCGTGCGCGCACCCTACGGGTTCTGGCCAAGGTGAGTGGAAGTGAGCTCTGGCGTCTCCTAAAGAGGCTGACGTGACAAGACTTGATGACATTGTATTTCTTTTGGTTAAAGATACATACTAAGATAAGCTTGGGATTCTGTATGTTAACATATGTAGAATGTATATGTGTGCAAGTATGAGGGTAACGCCTACTCTCATTTCCTTACAAATAAAGATGCATTTGCCCCTCCCAGGGGCAGAGACTGTTTTGAGCACCAACGCTGTGTGTCATGGTCTCTCTCCGGCCGGCCTCTTAACTCCACCAGTGAGAGAGCATTAATTAATTTAGAAATCATAGACAAATGCAGATAATGTCCAAAGTTAACGTAAATTCTGCAGCGACATTAACAAATATGTTACAGTCTTGACAACCAACATATGCCTGTGGTTTTACCACGTGAACTAAAACAAGTTCAAAGTTTGGGCTTCAAAATAAATCAGGAGAGAAAAATCAGTAATGATGAAATCTTTCTACTTCAGCTTTGTAACCAATTGGAGTCCTTTGTTATTAGAATTGAAATGTTTCCAGAACTTACTGTATCGTTTCGTCATCCTGACATGATCAAAGAGGCTTGCACACTTATTGATTTATCTTGTCAAGATCCTACTTTTCTAAAGTTGCTATCATGTGATACAACTTTCAACATTGGAGACTTTTATCTCTCTCCATTGTTATGGAATGTAGCACTGGTAAGTGATACAATATTCCCTGTTGCAGGGATCATATGAATATTTTTTACAACAAGCTGAATTGCACAAATATAACATCCGTGCCCCTTGTCATCGATAGAGAACCAGGAATTATAAGGGCACTGGAGAAAAACTTTCCTCAAATAAAAAATGTGCACTGTGTTAATCCTATATTAAGAGATGTTGCTACATGGATCCGAAATCATGGTGGCAAGAAAGACAATCTAAGGGTATGTTCACACGGCGGGGGTCCGTAACGGCTGAAATTACGGGGATGTTTCAGCCTGAAAACATCCCCGTAATTTCAGCCGTAGCGGCATGTGCAGGCGCTTGAACGCCGCGTCAATTACGGCCGTAATTAGCGCTGCTATTCATTGGAGTCAATGAATAGCGGCTCCAATTACGGCCAAAGAAGTGACAGGTCACTTCTTCTACGCGGGCGTCAATTTACGCGCCGTCATTTGACAGCGGCGCGTAAATATACGCCTCGTGTGAACAGACAAACGTCTGCCCATTGCTTTCAATGGGCAGATGTTTGTCAGCGCTATTGAGGCGCTATTTTCGGGCGTAATTCGGGGCAAAAACGCCCGATTTACGTCCGTAAATAGGCCGTGTGAACATACCCTAAAGGTCCTTAGGGATCATATGGTTCAGCTTATTAATACCAATTCTGCTCAGGACTACTACCAAAAATATGAGCAATACAGAAAAATGTGGAGCAAAGCATTTAAAATATACAGGGTGGGCCATTTATATGGATACACCTAAATAAAATGGGAATGGTTGGTGATATTAACTTCCTGTTTGTGGCACATTAGTATATGGGAAGGGGGAAACTTTTCAAGCTGGGAGTTGACCATGGTGGCCATTTTGAAGTCGGCCATTTTGTATCCAACTTTAGTTTTTTCAATGGGAAGAGGGTCATGTGACACATCAAACTTATCGAGAATTTCACAAGAAAAACAATGGTGTGCTTGGTTTTATCGTTACTTTATTCTTTCACAAACAGGAAGTTAATACCACCAACCATTCCCATTATATTTAGGTGTATCCATATAAATGGCCCACCCTGTACTTTGATCACCAATTCAAGAGCACTACCAAAACACTCAACCAAATTCTTTACTGGTCAGTTTGCTTTTATTTAGAAAAGATTGTACAGCAACAAACAACATTAGTGAAATCTTCAACAAAATGGTGAAAGAAGAAACTGAATGGAAAGAATTACCTGTGAATGAACTGGTACTTATAATATAACACATGCAATGTTTTTACCTTTTTGAATTTGAGCGAGCATATTGTGGGGCGATACCATGTAAAAGAGCAGTTTTCACATTTCCTTAAGCACTGCAGTGATATAGGATATCCAAAGATTTATGAACTTGAAAAAATTGTTGAAGCTATTAAATGTGAAGCTCCAGCTTCTGTTTTCACTGTAGAAAAAGGAAACAATTACAGAATGACACAGAAATCATTAGCTGGAATAAATGTTAATTCTGGAGGTGTTTCTCTTTGTGCTCACTCATCTACTTTTACAGTCAGAGACTTCAAGGGCCCTAAAGTACAGGCTGTATAACTTGCACCGGAACCAATGTGCTCTTGTATCAGTACTGGCAAATGCTACCACATTATTGCAACCATAATGTCTGTTGGACTTACTGAAAAGAATGACAAACATACATACTCCTTGAGTTTGCTTTTAAAGAAAAAGCGAGGTAAAGACAAAAAGTCAAGAAGGAAGAAGGCAAGGCTTGATGATTATGACTTTAATATTTTACCAGCTCCAGATTCACACCACACCACTGTTTCTCAAAGAAATTTTGAGGAAGGAAGTATAAATGAACATGTGAATGATTCATTTTCTACAGATATCATGGAATATACTTTGTTCCTTAACCCCTTCACGCAAAATCACGTAAATGTACGTGATGAGGGTTAAGGGGAAGTATGGAGCAAGCTCACGGGCTGACCTCGCTCCATACACAGCGGGTAACGGCTGTAATACGCAGCCGACACCTCCCTGCAATGAGCGGAATCAAAGTTCACTTTGATTCAGCCCGTTTAACACCTTAAATTCCGCGATCAATCGCGACCGCGGCATTGAAAGTGTTAGAATCAGGGTGGTGCCCCCTCAAACACGTGATCGCGACTGCCGCGGCACGATCGGCCGGTTACAAAGGTTGCTATAGCAGCCTGGGGGCCGAACAAAAGCCCGCCGGTCCGCCATCTTTGTACTCCTTTGAAGCTATGCCTCCGGCAGGGCTTCAAAAGAGACTGTCAGAATCACGATATACTGCAATACATTAGTATTGCAGTATATCATGCAAGCGATCCAAAGATCGCTGCTTCAAGTCTCCTAGGGGGACTAATAAAAAAAGTAAAAAACAGTTAAAGAATTTTGTGATGTTCCAAAAACAATAAAGTATTAAAAGTAAAAAAACAAAAACCCCTTTTCAAATTTTTCCCCTAAATCAATGTTAAAAAAAAATAAAAGTTAACATAACTGGTATCGCCGCATCTGTAAAAGTCAGAACTATCCCAAATCTAGCGTTGTTTAACCCGCTCGGTGAATGCTGTAAAAAATATATATATAAAACACGCAAATTGCTGTTTTTTGGCGCTCCAAAAAAATGAAATAGAAAATGATCAAAAGTTGCATATACCCCAAAATGGTATCAGTGAAAACGACAGCTCGCATCGCAAAACTTGAGCCCTCACATCGCTAAATTGATGGAAAAATCTAAAAGTTATGGCTCTCCGAATACGGCCCGCTCTATCTGAGAAGAGAAACCTCTTCTCTCCGCCGTTAACTCCTTGAATGCCGCGATCAAAGCTGATCTCGGCATTCAAAGCTAAAGTAAGAAGGGTTCTCCCCTTTGATCGCGTCACAGGAAATCCCTGTGACGTGATCAATGGCTTAACCTGGTATGGGCAGACAGCAAAGTGTCCATTGAAGGACCCCAGAGCTGTCTGTACACAGGCAGTTGTTAGGACATGCCCCAGTATGCCCTAACAACAGGAAATATGGTCAATCAGTACACAGGCTAATGTACTGGCATATAGATATATGCCAGTGCATTAAAGTATAAAAATTAAAAATACCTTTTGTTAAAAAAAGATTGTAAAAAAATGCACAGAAATACAAATTTTTTACAATAAATACATTTTTAAAAATATAAGTACCAAAACATGAAATAATATACGCATATTTGGTATCGCCACGTCCGTAACAACCTGTACAATAAATGTATAACGTTCTTTATGTTATCTCCGTAATTTTTGACAAACTGTTTGATCGTCATTAACTTTTATGATCATCCAGACCAGATAGTTTGTTTGTTTATCTCTGCATAGCTTATTCACCTCATGTGTCTTAGTTGTAGCATAAGGGGAAGGCACTCGTGCAGGGGTGGCACGAGTGCAGAAGTCATCTTTGTCTTAGTGTCATATTGGCCAAGTGTTGCTGCAGTTATACATGGCAGTTAGACAGGGAAAGTGACAGGTAAACTATATGGACTAAACATGCACACTATTTTACATTGTAGATTACACTTTGGCCATTTTCACTGTTTCCTATCCGAAAACCATCACACCATGTTTACTACCTCACTCCTCATTGTAGCTGTGGTTTGTTTACATTCCTACCTCCCATTTATGCCTTTGCTTAAATCGATCCACATCAGTCCCTCTCTCCTTCCATCGCCCATGTACAGCTCCCATGCACTATTCACTTTCCTCAATCACCTTAAACCATCTCATCTCACTGATCAACACCAAAGTGACTTATAAATCACTGAACCATTTGCATACTCTCTTCATTCTCCTGCTATTCACTTCAGGGGACATCTCTCTCAACCCTGGTCCTCCCTTTTCTTCTGCCAAGCTCAACCCCTTACCTGCCACACATAGAAACCCTGCCAATCTTCTTTAAATTTCTTGTATGTCTTCTCCTGTCCCTTTTAACTGTGCGCTCTAGAATTCTCAGTCCGTGTGCAACAAACTCACCTTTATTCACTACTTATTTCTTTGTAACTCTCTCAACCTCCTGGCTCTTACAGAAACATGGCTACACCTGTCTGACACTGCTGCTCTCGCTTATTCTGGTCTCCATTTCTCTCATGACCTGAGAACAGGCAGGGTGTAGGAGTAGACATACTTCTTTCCCCACACTGCACTTTCTAGGTCATTCCCCCTGTCCCTTCACTCACATTTCCCTCTTTTGAAGTCCACACCCTCAAGCTCTTTCGCCCATTCTCCCTCTGAGTGGCAGTTGTCTACCGCCCCCAGGCTCACCGCGTCAATTCCTGGAACATTTTGCCTCCTGGCTTCCATAATTCCTATCATCTGAAACACCAACTCTCATGTGACTTCAACATCCCCATTGATAACCCAATCTCATCTGCCTCCCAGTTTCTATCTTTAACCTCCTCCCTAGGTCTGTCACAACTTACTAACTCTCCTACACATGAAGACGGCCATTCACTTAACCTGGTCTACTTCCGTCTCTGTTCAGTTTCTGACTTTAATAATTCTCCTCTCCCGCTCTCTGATCACAACCTTCTCTCCTTTACTATCAAGAATTCTCTGCCTCCACAGGACATGCCTACCTATCAGACATACAGAAATCTAAGTTCCTTTAACACTCAGCAACTCATAGACGTCTACAGTCCACATTGTCCCCTATCTCTTCCCTCCCATGTCCCAATCTGGCCGAAGCAGCCCCTCCCACAATCCAAAATACCCGACAAAGATGTCCACAACCCTGGCACACACCCCAATCCCGCTTTCTTCAGGGGTGCTCGAGATGTGCAGAACGTCTGTGGAGAAAATCGCACTTGACAGCAGAATTCCTCCGTTAGAAATTTATGCTCAAAACTTACAACTCTGCCCTTCACAAAGCCAAACAAGTCTATTTAACCTCTCTCATCTCCGACTCTATCTAATAATCCAAAAGACCTCTTTGATACTTTTAATTTCCTCCTTAGTCCTAAAGTGCTGACGCCAATCACAGATCTCAGTGCTGAAGACCTGGCCACTTATTTTAATGTTAAAATTGACAACATCCAGCATTAAATTATCTCCCAGTCCCCTAGTAATATCGATCCCCTTCACTCCCGCACTCCCTCTTCTTTACTTTCAGCATTTGACCCAATAACAGAAGAAGTCTCTAGTCTCCTTTCTTCTTCTCGTCCTACT
The DNA here is from genome assembly GCF_050947455.1 of Rhinoderma darwinii. NCBI lineage: Eukaryota > Metazoa > Chordata > Amphibia > Anura > Rhinodermatidae > Rhinoderma > Rhinoderma darwinii. The sequence continues at coordinate 287,652,338 of NC_134690.1, read as the reverse complement.
ACCTGCAGGCCCCAGTGACCCTATCCCCTCACACCTTGATGAGTCCCTCTCCCCGGCTCTCACTAGTCACCTGACTAAACTTTTTAACCTCTCCCTTCTGGAATGTTTCCCTCCTCTTTTAAACATGCCATTATAAACCCATTACTGAAAAACTGTCTCTAATTTCCCCTTCATCTCCAAACTCCTGGAACGCTTAGTCTACTCTTGCCTTATCCGCTATCTTGCTGCTAACTCAATTCTTGACCCCTTACAATCTGGTTTCCACACTTTACACTCCACAGAAACTGCCCTTACTAAAGTCTCTAATAATATCTTGGCAGCTAAATCTAACGGCAAATACTCTACTGATTCTTCTGGATATCTCTGCAGCCTTTGACACTGTAGACCACAAACTCCTACTTAACATGCTCCACGCTATTGGCCTTAAAGACACTGCTCAATCTATGTTTTCTTCCTAACTCTCTGACTGCTCGTTCGGTGTGTCATTTGCTGGTTCTACTTCTTATTCTCTTCCCCTTGCTATCGGGGTTCCCCAGGGATCAGTCCTAGGCCCGCTTCTGTTTTCTCTCTACACAGCCCTTATTGGACAAACCATCAGCAGATTTGGCTTCCAGTACCATCTCTACGCTGATGACACCCAACTATATACCTCTTCCCATTACATCACACCTGCTCTAATACAAAACACCAGTGATTGTCTGTCCGCTGTCTCAAACATCATGCCCTCTCTGTATCTGAAACTGCATTTTTTTTTTTTAAACTGAGCTCCTTGTTTTCCCACCATCTACTAACCTACCTAAACCTGATGTCTCAATCTCAATGTGTGGCACTACCATAACTCATTGGCAGAATGCCCGCTATCTTGGGGTTATTTTTTACTCAGATCTTTACTTCACACATTCAATCACTTTCACGCTCCTGTCACTTTTACCTTAAAAACATCTCCAGAATCCGCCCTTTTCTTACTGTGGAGACAGCCAAAACTCTCATTGTTGCTTTGATTTACTCTCGTCTTGATTACTGTAACTCATTACTAATCGGTCTTCTATTCACTAAACTCTGCCCTCTCCAATTTATCGTTAATTCAGCAGCCATGCTCATCTTTCTGACAAACCACTACACCAACGCCTCTACCCTCTGCCAGTCACTGCACTGGTTGCCCATACCATTCAGAATTAAATTGAAACTTATTACTCTCACCCACAAAGCTCTGCATAGTGCTGCACCACCTTACATCTCCTCTCTCATCTCAGTTTACCATCCTAATTGCACTCTACGTTCTGCCAGCGACCTCAGATTTACACCCGCCATAATCCGAACCTCCCACTCCCATCTCCAAGATTTTTCCTCGAAACAGAAAACATAGAGACACTCACCGACTCTGCAACAAATTTCTTTTATTCAGGATCTTGGTCTATGATGTGGAATAAGCCTCTCAGTACGGGATAAAATTAACTCTGTTAAATTCAGTGAATGCTGTATATGTAGCGGTTTCCACCTAGTAGCAAATTCCACATCCTCCTGATATTGTGAGATTTCTTTATATATATGTAAGCCTCTAGGTGACCTATTGCAGCCTTTATACGATTGTAATGAATTAACAGTCCAGAATAGTTTTACTTCTTTTTCAGACAAAAACATAACCTTGTTTTCCAGAGCTTTTGTGCCCAACACCTGCAACTCATCCTTGAGATTGCATTGTGCAAAAAACGCATCCACATCTATACGACCTGCGATCAAAGCAGCCGAGTCCAATGTTGCCAAAACCTCGGAAGCCACTGGATTATTTTCCATAGCTGGTTATTACAACGTGCTCAAGCCCATATACACTATTGCATAAATTGAAGGAAGAAGGAAAGGGCTGGCTCTGTTGAACCAGTAATTAATAATTGAATAGAGATTCACATTGGCCTTTTTCACATTGATGAATCACGGCAGTCAATATGCCCCGGAGGTGCTCATCGATTAGTACAGGACATATAACTTGAAATTCTAAATAGAAAACATCAAGGCACTCACCGACTCTGCAACAAATTTATTTTATTCAGGATCTTGGTCTATGATGTGGAATAAGCCTTTCAATACGGGATACAATTAACTCCGTTAGATTCAGTGAATGCTTTATATGTAACTGTTTCCACCTAGTAGCAAATTCCACATCCTGCTGATTATGTGAGATTTCTTTATATAAACGTAAGCCTCTAGGTGACCTATTGAAGCCTTTATACGATTGTAATGATTTAACGGTCCAGAATAGTTTTACTTCTTTTTCAGACAAAAACATAACCTTGTATTCCAGAGCTTTTGTGCCCATCACCTGCAACTCATCCTTGAGATTGCATTGTGCAAAAAACGCATCCACATCTATACGACCTGCGATCAAAGCAGCCGAGTCCAATGTTGCCAAAACCTCCTTGGAATCCACTGGATTATTTTCCATAGCTGGTTATCACAACGTGCTCAAGCCCATATACACTATTGCATAAATTGCATATTGACTGCAGTGATCCATCAATGTGAAAAAGGCCAATGTGAATCTCCATTCAATTATTAATTACTGGTCCAACAGTGCCATTCCCTCACCTTCTTCCTTCAATTTATCCAAGATTTTTCTCATTCTGCACTAGTCCACTGGAATGCACTACTCCAGACAATCAGATTAATTCCCAACTTCCAGTTTTAGACGTGCTCTGAAAACACATCTTTTTGGACAGGCCTATACCATTCCCTAATCTAATTCCTTTCCCTGGCCCCCGTTTATATTAGTAATAATGCCCCTTCATTCAGCAGTATCCCCCACACTCCTTGCACCCTAATACACTTTATGTCTGTAATACACTGACACTGGCTGATGACCGGCTCATGCAGCTTTATATTTACTACCCCATATGTATAAAACATGGCTGGACCATGGTACTTCAGCATTTTTTACACTTTGTGTCTCCCTTATTTCCTCATAGATTGTAAGCTCTTGCGAGCAGGGTCCTCACTACTCTTGTTTGAATTGTAAATTAGTTTTGTCAATATGTAATGTCTGATTTTGTCTGTACAATGTACCCCCTGAACTGTAAAGTGCTGTGGAATATATTGGCTCTATATAAATAAAAATTATTATTATTATTTATCCATTTCCACTTCAAGTTGTTGAAAAAAAGCTTTAAAATCATCATCTTTTAATTTACCTTTAAGTTGTGTCTGCACTTGTTCTATTTCAACATCCACCAATTCTAGTGTTTTCTTGTCTAAACCAATCAACAATTCCATGAAAGTTTGGGATGATGTATTACAGGTATCCTCTCATCAGGTCACAAAATTGTCATTCATTCCATTGAGAGAGGAAAACACCTGAATCCGGAGCCTTCTGGGTATAAGACCCCGTTGTAGGTACTTTTCTAAGAAAGCGTTATTCCACCATGTTCTAGAATGTTTGTAGAACAAAGGTTTAAAATTATTTTTAGCAGCAGCATATTTCTTCGGGTGTCAGGATCTCCCCCTGTGGGTTCATCTCTGTAGACCACATCAAGTTTGGTCAACCAGGTTCTTTCCCTGGCCTTAAATCCATGCTTTTGGACCTCCCGGAATCTGTGAAGACAACAGATTATAAGAATACTATACCGATAAAACCAAAGTCCCGCTCCACATCATAGAGATAATCTCATATATATATATATATATATATATATATATATAGCATATATCATATATGGGGGAGGGCATATAGGCCCAATATGCACATGATATAAACAGTGAAACACTCACTAACAAAAATAACAACCTAAAAGTTGGAGTCTATGATACACCAGGGCATAAAACATAAAAATACATTAAAATTCAGAGATGATTACCACAGTATGAAAAGATGGATTCCAGACAGGGTCAGACTAAATGGACATGAATGCTAGATCAAAATATCACAGCATATAGATATATGCACCAATATAGAGGACTAGGTGGAATCAGGGAATGGTGCATTCCCCAGACTCCACACAATGTTAGAATTAACCCCTTCCCGCTATTGAGCGTGACTGTACGTCCAGATTCAGTGAGTTCCCGCACAAGGGCATACAGTCATGCCCTGTATATAAAGCCGGCACAGGAGTTGTTTGCGCTTTATCCTCAGCGGCTGTCAGCTGTAATACACAGCTGACATCCCACTGCAACGGAGGCAATGGCAGTTACCGCCGATTGCTGCAGTTTAACCCCTTCATTGCGGTTGTCAATGGTGTCCGCCGCATTGAAGTTGGTGACAGAGGGAGGGTCGGTGCTATGGCAACCAGGAATCCATTGCTAGGCAACCAGGAAGCCATTGTACGGAAGCCTAATACGCTAACTGTCAGATGAAGAACGACAGTTACAATACACTGCACTACATAAGTAGTGCAGTGTACTGTACCGGGGATCAGAAGATCAGATCTTCAAGTCCACAGGTCAGTGTAAAAAAGTGAAATAGGTAAAAAAAAGAAATGTTCACGAAAAATAAATAAATAAAAGTTTTAACTAATAAAAACAACAATCGCCCTGTTTCCCTGATCAACTCCTTTATAATTCGAAAAAAATAAAAACATGAAAAAAAAACTATACATAATAGGTATTACATTATTTTTACTGCACGGTGAACACCGTAAACATTTTTTATAGAAAACAATGACAGCATTTTCTTTTTTGGTCATCTTGTCTCAAAAAAAATGTAATAAAAAGTGATCAAAAAGTTGCAAGTAATGCAAAATGGTACCAATGAAAACTACAGTTCGTCCCGCAGCGATATCAACTAAAAAATAAAAAAGTGATGGCTGTCAGAATATGACGTAGTGAAACGTAAAAAAAACTATATAAATTTGGTGTCGTTCTAATCGTATCGACCCGCAGAATAAAGTTAACATGTTGTTTATACTGCACGGTGAACACTGTAAAAAAAAAAAAAAACACAAAAATCGTGCTAGCATTGCTGTTTTTTAGCTTCCTCATCTCCCCAAAAATGTAAGAAATAGTGATAAAAAAAAAAGTCGCATGTACCCCAAAATGGAACCAATAAAAATTACAGCTTGTTCCACAAAAAACAAGCCCTCACACAGCTCCGTCAACGGGAAAAAAAACACGTTATGACTCTCAAAACGCAATGATGCTAAATGACGGCCCAGACCAGTTTTTTAGGTCCAGTAGAATTTCACTAAATACCCCACATTATCATTATTACATCATCCTATTATTCCCTGATGCACTCCGCCCAGCTTACATATACCCTGATGTGCTCCGTCCAGCTTACATATGCCCCCACATTATAAGCCGAAATACCAGTAAAACACCAAGCAAAATCTGCGCTTCAAAATCAAAATGGTGGTCCAACTGAGCCTGGCAGTGTGCCCAAATGGCAATTTATGACCACATATGGGGTATTACTGTATTCTGGAGAACTCGCTTAAGAAATTTATGGGATGTGTGTCTACGGTGGTACAAGCTGGGCACAACACATTGGGCACTGAAATGGCATATCTGTGGAAAACGCCAATTTTCAATCTGCAACATCTATTGTTTACTTATTTTTGCAAAACACTTGTGCGGTCAAAATGCTCACTACACCCCTAGATAAATTCTTTGAGGGATCTAATTTCCAAAATAGGGTAATTTTTCGGGGGCACCACTGTACTGGTACTATAGTTCAATGCAACATTGTGTCAAAAAACGAATCTTGTAAAATCTCCACTCCAAATACTAAATGGCGCTCCTTCCCTTTAGAGCCTTGCTGTGTGTCCAAATAGCAGTTTATGACCACGTGTGGGTTATTTCCCTACTCTGAAGAAGTTTCTTTACAAATGTTACGTTGCTTTTTCTCCTTTATTTGTTGAGCAAATGAAAAATTTTGAGCTAATGCTACGTCTTATTGGAAAATAATGTAATTATTCATTTTCACTGCCCATTTCTAAGAAAATCTATGAGACACCTGTGCGGTCAAAAGGTACACTACCCCCCTAGATGAATTCCTCAATGGGTGTAGTTTGCCAAATTGAGTCACTTTTGGGTGGTTTCCACTGTACTGATACCTAAGGGGCTTTGCAAAAGCGACATGGTGCTGAAAAACCAATCCAGCAAAATCTGCTCTCCAAAAGCCAAATGGCGCTCCTTCCCTTCTGAGCCCTGATGTGTATTCATACAGTGGTTTAGTACCACATATGGGGTATTTCCGTGCTCTGGAAAAGTTGCTTTACAAATGTTATGGTGCTTTTTCGCCTTTATTTGATGAGAAAATGAAACATTTTTACCTAAAACTATGTCTTAGTGGAATAAATAATTATTTTTAATTTTTACTTGCCAATTCTAATGAAATCTATGAAACACCTGGGTGGTCAAAATGTTCACTACACCCCTAGATGAATTCCTCAAGAGGTGTAGTTTCCCAAATGGAGTCACTTTTGGGGGGTTTCCACTGTACTGGTACCTTAGGAGCTTTACAAATGCGACATGGTGCAGAGAAATCAATCCTGCAAAATCTGTACTCCAAAAGCTAAATAGCATGCCTTCCCTTCCGAGCCCTGTCACTTGCCCAAACAGCAGTTTATGACCACATGTTGGGTATTTCCGTACTCTGAAGAAGTTGCCTTACAAATGTTGGGGTGCTTTTCCTCATTTATTTGTTGAAAAAATAAAAAATTCTGAGGTAAAGATACATCTTATTGGAAAATAATGTCATTTTTCATTTTCATTGCCCAATTCTAATGGATTCTATGAATTACCTGTGTGGTCAAAATGCTCACTACACCCTTAGATTAATTCCTCTAGGGGTGTTGTTTCCCAAATGGAGTCACTTTTGGGGAGTTTCCTTTGTTTTTGCACCACAAGACCTCTTCTAACCTGACATGGTGCCTTAAATATAATCTAAGAAAAGGAAGGCCGAAAAATCCACTAGGTGCTCCTTTGCTTCTGGGGCCTTTGTTTCAGGCCCGTAGCACACTAGGGCCACATGTGGGTTATTTCTAAATACTGCAGAATCAGGGCAATAAATATTCATTTGTGTTTCTCTGGTAAAAACCTTTAGTATTACAGGAAAAATTTATTATAATGGAATTTCTGCAAATTTCCCTTCCACTTTGCTTTAATTCCTGTGAAATGCATAAAGGGTTAAGAAACTTTCTAAATGCTGTTTTGTATACTTTAAGGGGTGCAGTTTTTAAAATGGGGTGATTTGTGGGGGTTCCTAATATATAAGGCCCTCAATGCTACTTCAGATCTGAACTGTTCCTAAAAAAATAGGCTTTTGAAATTTTCTTGAAAATGTGAGAAATTGCTTCTAAACTTATAAGCCTTGCATCGTCCTAGATTATAAAAGGATGTTCAAAAAATGATGCAAAACATAAAGTAGACATATGGGAAATGTTAACTAGTCACTAATTTGTGAATTTTCTCTACACTTTGGTGTTTTTCACCAAAAATATTGAATTTATCGACCACATTTTTTTACTAACATAAAGTACAATATGTCACGAGAAAACAATCTCAGAATCGTTTGGATAGGCAAAAGCATTCTGGAGTTATTAGTAAAAGGAAGTGACACATGTGAGATTTAAAAAATGAGGCTGTGTCATCTGGTCCAAAAGTGGCTGCGTCCTTAAGGGGTTAAAGGTAATGGCAAAAACAAGCGCAATTCACACAAACATTTGTTGTCCAACAGCATGATTCAAGGGTATCTGTGTGTATATGTATATATATATATATATATATATATATATATATTGCATGATGCATTAAAGCAACTTACCCATCAAATAACAGTCACTGTCTGGTGTCACACGCCGACGCGCGTTTTGTCTGAAAGCCTTCGTCTGGGGGTTGTGCCAGAGAGTCATAATGAGGCATTTATATGTCAATAAGCAAATAGGAAATAATCCAGCTCACCTGTGGCAGCTAAAGTACAATGGCACAACATCAGGTATAAGACGCTAAGCACCACAGTCTGGTTCGGTGTGTCGACATCCGAAATGTCATTGATGTCAGACCACGCGACGGGAGTGTCCCAATGCACCAAATGACCTCGGAGGTAAAAACTCGGAGCAGACAAGTGCGCATGCCTCAAACCCGTCCTCCCCGAGAGGCAGGCACAATGACGTAGTGCATGTCCTTCAGGGGGAGGGAGGAATACTTTTGGACAACAAATGTTTGTGTGAATTGCATTGGTTTTCGCCATTACCTTTAATTGTGACATTGTGTGGAGTCTGGGGAATGCACCATTCCCTAATTCCACCTAGTCTTCTATATTGGTGCATATATCTATATGCTGTGATATTTTGATCTAGCATTCATGTCCATTTAGTCTGTCACTGTCTGGCATCCATCTTTTCACACTGTGGTAACCATCTCTGAATTTTAATGTATTTTTATGTTTCTGTTATGAATAAACTTATATCTTTTATACTGCCTTGGTGTATCACAGACTCCAATTTTTAGGTTGTTATTTTATTTGCTCTCCTTTTCTTTTCAATCCGGGACAGACAGCCATGACGGCATCTCCTGACGACTGTAGAGTTTCCTGCCAAGACATCTTTGGCTCCTAGCTTCTGCAAACATCCACAGCCCCTATAGCAGCACAAAGAAATTCAACTCCAGACCAGACTCCTTAAAGCGTACCTCACTTTTCAGTTAAAAACTATTATAGTGCAGGAGTGTGCACTATAATTGTTTTTCTAAATAACTTGTTTTACTGATTTTGCTTTGAGCAGTAGCACGGACTGAGTAAAGTCCTTGTGGCAAGCTTCTCATTATCTGCCGTTCGAGACAGAGCTTCCTGCTCGTCTCCATGGCTCCCGTATCCAGAATAGCCGTTAGTATAGTATAGTTAGTATAGGATTCTATAGCGTCGGCCGCTGTTTCCGTCACTCTCATACACATTGATTGTGGTGGCGGGTGCATGCTCAACTGCCGCTCCATTCAATATCCTCCTTACTGTGGGCGTTGCAGTGATGGAAGGTGGGCACAAAACTGCACAGCAGAGTTCTTTCCTGCTCCTGCGCCCTGAGGAAAGTCCTTGGTGCTGGCCCCTGGCACTTCTTCTCCATTCTCCTTACTATCGCTACCACCATTCCGAACTAGGCCCATCCCTTTCAGAACAGGCCCTATCCCTTTTCAAACATGCTCAGCATCTTTGCTGAAAGTGTGTCGGGACACAGAAGGAGGAGGGCAGGAAGGAGGCCCGAGGAGAGGTGAGTACATGCAGCTGTGCTCACAGCTCTCCGTTTTAGTGCGACCCAGTATCTTTACTGGCAGACGAGCCCAGCCCACCCCTGGATACTGATTTTCCCCCATAGAAGTCCATGGAGATGGAAAAACTGCATTCACATATATGGGTTCGTGCAAAAATCCTCAACACATGAGTACCGCTTTTCCCCCCTGAACTACTGTGAAGGGGGTTTTGAAGTAGGCTTTACTTAGAACCCATACAGTACCCATACGGTACACCAATACAGTACTTCCCAAGTGCAGTTTGTGCATATGTAGAGTTCCAGGGGCCACAGACCCATAAGTTAGGTGTGTGTGTATATGGTAGTTTAAGCTGCACATAATTACAGATGCATTCATTTTAATGTAGAATGTTGAGTTTTACTTTTAATACATTGAATGGTACAATGATATAGCAGTTAATGGATTTTGCCCGCTGTATATATTTTTTTCTCATATTTTAATTATATTGCAGCACCCGATATATTTGAGAACAGTATATTTTTAACACTTTTCAAATGTCTTTCCTATTTGCTGTAGGAAATTAAAATATAATTACGTTATTGTGCTTAAGTAAAAAATCTTGAAGATACTATATTTAATCACTAACACACTGAAGACCATTGATAGCCCTTGTGTGAGGAATAGATCCCAAGGTTTACTGTTATTGTAAAGGATCTGCCAGGTACTACGTCTGTGTATACTCCCGGGATTAATCAGTCGACACCTGAGGCCAGACCTCTTAGACTGACACCGGCTCCCACCAACCAGGGTGGCAGGCTCAGGAGTGGGAGAGCCTATCGCGGCCTGGTCAGTCGGAGTTAGCTCCGCCCCCTGTCCATTTATACCTGCCGTGTTCTCTTCCTCAGTGCTTGTTATTCTTCTTGGATTCCTGGCCCCACTGCTGCCTTGCTACAGCCTGCTTCTGCCGTGCTTCTGCCTTGCTTCAGTTCCGCTTATCCTGCTTCGCTTTGCCCCTGGCTTGCTTCCTGCTCCGTGCTCTCGTTGGTATACTCCACTACATCCTGATCCTGACTGACTCATTCACCGCTCCGTTTCCTCGCGGCGTTCCGTGGGCTACTGCCCCTTCCCTTGCGTGTTCCCTGTTTGTACTCCCTTGCACTTAGACAGCGTAGGGACCGCCGCCAAGTTGTACCCCGTCGCCTAGGGCGGGTCGTTGCAAGTAGGCAGGGACAGGGCGGTGGGTAGATTAGGGCTCACTTGTTCCCTTCACCTCCTTCCTGCCATTACAGTTATTGCATCAGCTGCTAGCTAATGGCAATAAAATGAGAAAGTCTGCTTGACTATGATGAAGCTTTTGTTATTTACAACTCTTTGCTCTGTCTTATAAAAAAAATAAAAAATAGTCACTATGTACGACTGGCTTCAAATTATTAGTACAAAATATTAGGGCTTGTTCACATATGTGTCGGAGGCTCCGTTATGAGTCTTTATTTCAAATGCCGTAGTTTTTGCTGGACAAAATAGTGCTATTTTGTCAAGGCAAAACGACAGACACAGTGTCAAAAACCTGAGGGACAAAGTCAATGGGTTCCATGGGTGGCATTAGAGTCCTTCATGTGAAGGATTCAGCGCCACCGGCCTTTTTCTGTTCTGCTCCTATGATCGAGCAGAACAACGAAAAGCCATAATGCAGATGTGAGCACAGCCTTATTCTTTGTTCACATCTGCATCAGGGTTTCTCTTGTTCTGCTCCATTATAGGAGAAGAACAATGAAAATATTGGCAGTACCGGATCCGTCGCATGAACTACACTATTGGTGTTCGAGAAAACCCATTGACTTTTATTGGTTTCATCAGGTTTCCGTCATGGTGTCCGTGGTTTTGCCAGACAAAATAGCTCTGCATGCTACACTATTTTGTCTGGCAAAAAAGACGGAAACTGCGAGAGAGGATCCTATCTAAACACATCCTACAATGTATTTTCATGCAATTTGTGCTTAAAGGACTTTTCCGAGAGTTTCTTTTTACATCAAGTAAAGGCACTTTTCAATGTACTCACATTTTTTATATCCCTTCTACAACTTATTGCCATAAAGGCAAAAAAATGCCCTTTTCCCAGAATACCTAATTACATATTAATGGCATGGTGTCAAGTAGGTACCATACCACATGGTAATCCACATATTAAGTTTCAGTTCTCACAGACCTGATATATATTACATACAAATATGCATTTTCTACCTACTTGACACCATGCCATGAATGATATCTACTTAGCATACCTATGGAACAACTTTATGGCCATGTTTTCTTTATTCTTCTTCTCCTTAAATACCGAGACCAGATATAAATAAAAATCCACGAGAAACTTGACCATCTATTCATGTTTCCTTTTACCTACTTATGGTTTTCCGCTCTTTGAACCCATGCGGCATGTTGCACTATAAAGGATGTTCTTATTCAGTATACTGTGCCAATATTCTATACAATTTCTATTAGATATTCTACCAGGTACTACATTATACCTTTGCTTTAAACATGGATGTTGTCCCCTGAGTTAGGATGTCATCCACCTATGTACATATACTTGTATAAATATGTCCTTACATTACCTATCGTATGATGTGTATGATATGAAAATGTATACGACGTAGGAGCTTCATATGTACTTTTGTTATAGACTCTGTTCTTATTTTATTTTAATTTCCCTTTTTTTTTTAAAACATTTATTTTTCCTTTATATTATGGTATATGATATACATGTTATATACGTATTTATATGATGCAAATATATTTACTTGTAATATAATTTACACCAATAGTGCCTGATGAACGTCTTCTCCCGACCGAAACGTCGCACGCACTAAGCCTCTGGCATCAAATACAACTGCAAAATAAATCTGAAGAATTTCAAAACCTTATTTTGTGTGCCGAATACTTCTTTAAATACGATTGGGGTGGGACCCTATTCGTGCACCTACTTTGGTCTAGTGCATTCTGAACCACAAAATTTTAGTTAGTGTCAGGTACTCAGGAAATTCTTTACAACTTTACATTGCCAGAATTTTTTGTTACTGAAGTTTGTTCAGTAAATTTCTTATACTTAATTTTTGTTCTAAACTTTTACTTTCTTTCTTCACTTCTTTTTTTATTTTTTATTACGCAATTTTGAAATAAACGTGTAAAAACACAACACACACAACCCCAGAAGGGGTGAGTGCAGGGCATTATGCAGCGAGAACGTGTTGCTCGTCAAGTATAAGGACAAGAGGGATGTCCTTCTCTTAACCTCAATACATGGGAACGGCAGCACCCTTGTCACTGTACAAGGTACCACCACAGTGACCCACAAGCCAGATTGCATCGTGGGCTATAACAAGTACATGGGAGGCGTTGATCTCTCAGATCAAGTGCTGAAGCCCTATAGTGCCATGAGAAAAACCAGAGTGTGGTACAAAAAGATGACCATGCACATGGTACAGATGGCATTGTATAACGCTTACGTGCTATCCAAATGTGCAGGCCGGACAGGGCCATTCCTTCATTTTCAAGAGGATATTATCAAGGTTCTTGTGTTTGAAAACCAGGCAGGGGAAGGCCCAAGCACATCTGCTGAAAGCGAGGGCACCCGTATTGTACCAGGGCAACACTTTTCGGGCATCGTTCCCCAAACTGCAAAAAAAGGGAAGATCCCCAAAAAAGTGCAGAGTGTGTAGCAAAAGGGGCATAAGAAGGGACACCACTTATCAATGCGACACCTGCCCAGAAAAACCTGGCCTGTGCATAAAGATTTGCTTCAAGGCTTACCACACATCTATTAATTATTAATTTTATTACTTATGTACCCTTTTATTATACTCTGATTTGCTTTTCGCAACATACACATGCCCCCACATTATAAATTGAAATACCAGTAAATACGGCCTAATTCAAATAAATTCAGACAAAAAACCTGTCGGGTCAAAATGCTAATTTTACCCTTAGATAAGTTTCTTGAGGGGTGTAGTTTTCTAAATGAGGTCACTTTTGAGGGGTTTACACTGTTTTGTCCCCTCAGGATCCGTGCAAATGCGACATGGCCTCTGCAAACCATTCCAGCTAAATTTGAGCTCCAAAAGTCAAATGCCGCTCTTTCGCTTCTCAACCCTGCTGTGGATCCAAACAGCCGTTCATAAACATATGGGGTATTGTTTTACTCGTGAGAAACCACTCTACAAATGTTGCGGTGCTTTTTCTCCTTTCGTTCTTGTGGAAATTAAAAAAACTGCTAAACCTACATTTTATTGAAAAAAAATTTAGATTTTCATTTTCACGGCCCACTTACAATAATTTCTGCAAACATATTCTAATAAAAAGGAGGCCCCAAAATCCACTAAGTGCTCCTTTGCTTCTGAGGCCTGTGTTTAGGTCCATTACCACTCTAGGTCTACATGTGAGATATTTATAAAAACTGCAGAACCTGGGCAATAAATAATGAGTAGCATTTCTCCGGTTAAACCTTCTGTGTTACAGGAAAAAAATGGATTAAAACTGATTTTCTGCAAAAAAAATTCCATTTGTAAATTTCACCTCCACTTTGCTGTAATTCCTGTGAAGCACCTAAAGGGTTAATAAACTTTCTAAAAGTTGTTTTTAATACTTTGAGGGGTGCAGTTTTTAAAATGGGCTGATTTATGTGGTGTTTCTAATATATAGTGCCCTCAAAGTCACTTTAGATCTGAACTGGTCCCTAAAAAAATAGCCTTTTAAAATTTTCTTGAAAATGTGAGGAATTGCTGCTAAAGTTCTAATGCCTCATGCACACGACCGTTGTGCCACTCGAATGGTTGTGCCACATATTTGACGGCATCCGAGTGGCACCCGATAGTCCTCACGGACCCACGTCTGTGAAAAATGGACGGCAAACTCGGTCGTGTGCATGAGGCGTTAGCCTTGCAACGTTCTAGAAAAATGAAAGAATGTTCAAAAAACTATGCCAACATAAAGTAGACATATGGGATATGGGAACTGGTAACTATTTTGTGTGGTATTACTATCCGTCTTACAAGCAAATACATTTAAATTTAGACAAATTTACACAAATAAACACTGAATGTATTGACAATTTTACCACTAACAATCTCAGAATCGCTTGGATAGGTGAAAGTATTCCAAAGTTATTACCACATAAAGTGACACGTCAGTTTTGTAAAAAATGGCCAGGTCCATAAGGCAAAAACAGGCTGTGTCCTTAAGGCTGGGTTCACACGAGCGTGGCGTTTTTGCGCACGCAAAAACTTGCCATTTTGCGTGCGCAAAAGCCACTTAACAGCTCTGTGGGGCAGCAGCATATGATGCGCGGCTGCGTGCTTTTCGCGCAGCCGCCATCATAATGACACTCCATTTGGATGTTTGTAAACAGAAAAGCACGTGGTGCTTTTCTGTTTTCATTCATCCTTTTGACAGCTGTTGCGCGAATCACGCTGTTCGCACGGAAGTGCTTCCGTGCGACATGCGTGGTTTTCACGCACCCATTGACTTCAATGGGTGCGTGATTCGCGCAAAACGCCCAAAGAACGGACATGTCGTGACTTTTTTTCAGCGGACTCACGCTGAGTAAAAATCACGAACATGTCTGCACGGCCCCATAGAGTAATATAGGTCCGTGCAACGTGCGTGCAAATCACGTGCGTTGCGCGGACGTAATTCCCGTTCGTCTGAATAAAGCCTAAGGGGTTAAATAAACTCATCGTTCCCAGGTAAATTCACATGTGAAGGAAATAAATCTTGAATGTTTATTGGATGTTGTGTTCTTTCTAATGCATTCCCTATTCCTTCAACCCCACCCCCCCCCCCCCCTTCTTTTACATCTAGCAATTAGAGCAACAAGAAGAGATCAAGAAAAAGGACCAGACTGGACCGTGCTCCTATGCCAAGAATCAAGGATATCCATTATGGTGAAGATGTCAACTTGCTTTATCAGCAATTTCACATGTAGCGAGTTTCGTGGCGTAATAACCCCTTTTTTTCCAGACACCCTACCAGTATTATTTATAGTACACAGATGCCAAAGACAAAGGTATGTTTTTCGTTAAATAAAAAAACCCCAGCATAAATGTCTTTGTAATTGCAAACTGCTTAACCACTTAACCCCTGAAAGGGGTTTTCCCATCAGAGACATTTATGACATATCCACAAGATATGTCATGAATGTGAGATAGATGCGTGTCCCACCTCTGGGACCCGCACCTATCTCTAGAACGGGGCCCCCTTCTACTGCTCTGTGTTGTGGCTAAATCGTGTTACTTCCGACCATGAATTATAGAAACAGCTGAGATACGCTGTTTCCGTAAGTCCCATAGAACTGAATTATAGTTATAGAAACAGCATAGCTTGGATGCTACACTGCTTCTGTAACTGCCATT